>NC_135232.1:572958480-573264730 GCF_051348905.1 Ranitomeya variabilis
CGCTCCCGCAAACGCCGATCAATCTGAATAGCCATTTTCATGGACTCATTCAGACCTGTAGGCGCAGGGAACCCGACCATAACATCCTTAACGGCATCAGAGAGGCCCTCTCTGAAATTTGCCGCTAGGGCGCACTCATTCCACTGAGTAAGCACAGACCATTTACGAAATTTTTGGCAGTATATCTCAGCTTCATCTTGCCCTTGAGATAGGGCTATCAAAGCTTTTTCAGCTTGAATCTCCAAATTAGGTTCCTCATAAAGCAAGCCTAAAGCCAGAAAAAAAGGCATCCACATTGAGCAACGCAGGATCCCCTGGTGTCAATGAAAATGCCCAGTTTTGAGGGTCACCTCGCAGCAAAGAAATCACAATCTTAACCTGCTGGACAGGATCTCCAGAGGAGTGAGGTCTGAGAGAAAGGAATAATTTACAATTATATTTGAAATTCAGAAACCGAGATCTATCTCCGGAAAACACCTCTGGTGTAGGAATCTTAGGTTCAGACATCGGAGTATGTATAACAAATTCTTGTAAATTTTGAACCTTAGTAGCAAGATTATTTAAACCTGCAGCCAAGCTCTGAGGATCCATCTTTAAACAGGTGAGATCAGAGCCATTCAAGGATTAGAAGGAGAGAAAGGCAAAGGCTGTAATTAGAGCTGAAATACAACTGATCCAACTATGGAGCAAACATAGGAAAAAAAAAAACTCTACAGACTTCTTTTTCTCTCCTTTCTTCTGCCAGTAACTTTAACACGGGCCGGTCATACTGTCATGATTCCCAATGGCAGGGAAACATCAAAACACAAAGATAACGGACGAGCTCTGGGTGATGGAATCTCGAGCTGACCGTGAGCTAAATCTACCACACAACTAATAGTAGCCAGGGAGCATACCTGATTAACTCTAGATGCCACGCGCCAGCCGGAGGACTAACTACCCCTGGTAGAGGAAGGATCAGACCTGGCTTACCTCTAGGGAAATACCCCAAAAGATGATAGCAGCCCCCCACATGTAATGACGGTGAGTTTAGAGGAAAAGACATACACAGTATGAAGGTAGATTTAGCAAAGAGAGGTCCACTTACTAGATAGCAGAAGGATACAAAAGAGGACTTCACGGTCAACTGAAAACCCTATCAAAAAACCATCCTGAAATTACTTTAAGACTCCTGTGTCAACTCATGACACAGGAGTGGCAATTTCAGCCCACAAGAGCTTCCAGCTACAGAGAATAACAAAACTGCAAACTGGACAAAAGATACAAAACAAAAGGACAAAGTCCACTTAGCTGATCAGCAGACTAGTAGCAGGAACATGCAACCGAAGGCTCTGGTTACAATGATGACCGGCAAGGAAATGACTGGAGAGCAAGGCTAAATAGGAAACTCCCAAACACTGATGGGAGCAGGTGAACTGAGACAGCAAAGACACACAAGTCACCAGTACCACCAGCAACCACCAGGGGAGCCCAAAAGCGGATTCACAACAGGTACGTGAATGAGCTCGCCTCACCTCAGAGCTGCCACCAGGTTCTGACCATTGTCACACACAACCATGCCTGACTGTAGGTTCAGTGGTGTCAGCCACAGATCTGCCTGCTCTTTCAGAGTTGTCCGTAACTCTTCCTTCCTGTTGGGGTGCTATGCCTCCCTCCCCTGTGTGCTGCTTTCTTTGCTCTGCATATCCTCCTGCCAGGTTGAGTGAGTTACTATATCATTCAAAACCTCATCTTCCATTTCCACACCCTGGTCCTCATCCTGCCTTTCTGGCAATTGTGTCTCATCATCGTCCACCTCTTGTGACACTTTCCCACCGTCTCCTTCATGTGACCGTGGCTGCTCAAATATTTTGGCATCGTTACATGTGATCTCCTCTTGCCCCGCTCCAAGTGGACCAGGCGAGAGGCCCGAATCAATAAATGGAATCACGTACATAAGAGTAACAATTTAAGCAGCAAAACTGATTGTGGCAGCTTCACAGGGTGTAATGACCCCTCCCGACAGGAGCACTTAACTCAGTCCTCCTTTTTTCTGCTGCCAGGGGTCCCTTTTTATCTGCTGTTCTTTGTGATCACCGAGTGCTGTGTATTCACTCATTCCCCACTTGGCAATGCTATATTTTCTCTTGTTATATATGATATCTATCATTGGTCCTTGGACAGGTGAAGTGTCACTTTCATTTTGTTTCTGCGCTCACTTCGAGTGCTGGTTCGCTGCTTAAATTGTTACTCTTATGTACATGACGCAATTTTTAAACTCACTAATTATAATTTTTGTAATTTTAGATCACCCCAAACCACCACAAATTAATTCTCATATATATTTAAATTTTTTAATGGAAAATAATAAAACATGATTTTATTCCACATTCAATGAAAAAGATTCCAATGGATTTTCAATAATAAAATAACAGCTTGTTGATTCCACACGGTAGTTCATCTGGAAGGCATTTGCTTCTGAACTGGAGTAACTCCTTTTATCACAGGTTCTTGTCTATTTAAATAGAGATCATTTTTTTTTTTTTAAAATTTCCTCCTTAATGTTGCAAATTTTGAACTATTGTCTAGAAATATAAAAGAAGTCATTGTATTTTTTTCATTATATACACCTCTCTAATCGTTTGAATTGTTAATTGTGTGTTATCATTGAACTTTGACACTGAGTCATCTGACCTGGTGGAGCTCATTTTTTTAACCTACCAAAACTATTTATACCTGTGATGCCTGTATATTCTGTGTGGTATTTCCTGATGAAGGGGGCATGAGACCCCTGAAACGCGTTGAATAAAACCACTGTGAATTAACTATACTCTCCTGAAATTCATCTTAGCGGCAGCGCAGAATTTTAACTACAAATTTCCCTTTGAAAACTGAAAATGCTGATAGGCTGACTCTTATCAAAATGAACAAGGCCTGGATTGGGAAAGACTTCTGTACACCACCAAGTGAAAACAGTGAAACATAACCTCAAAAACATTCTCTCTTTTGGGGAGGTGTATTCTCATGCACCTCTTCACAACCACACATGGGTATACGCTTCCAGATTTGGTCAGTTTGTTTTTATCCTCCTCCTTATCCTCATCCTCCACATCCAGAACCACTATATCACCAGGTTGAACGTGTTCTGTACGGTGCATTTTGACCAAGGGTGCTGTGATGGCACTCTTTTATGTTGTAAAAAAACATGGGGGAATTGGGCATGACATTTCTTTGGGCCTACTTCTTAACTCGGTCTCCTGCAATCTGTCCTGTACCTGCCAGTAGATCACTAGGGTGAACGTGCTCTGTACGGTGCATGTTGCCCAAGGGGCCTGTGATGGCACTCTTTTCTTTAAAAAAAAAAGGATTTTACATTGGGGAATTGGGCAGGGCATGGCATTACATTGGGCTGACTTCTTAACTCTGTCTCCTGCAATCTGTCCTGTACCTGCCAGTAGATCACCAGGGTGAACGTGCTCTGTATGGTGCATGTTGGCCAAGGGGCCTGTGATGGCACTCTTTTCTTTAAAAAAAAAAGAATTTTACATTGGGGAATTGGGCATGACATTACATTGGGCCGACTTCTTAACTCTGTCTCCTGCAATCTGTCCTGTACCTGTCAGTGAAAATAGGCTCTGTGACTTTAAGAGTCCCTCCTTTGTAAATGAAACAAGATGGGTCTGCTTATGTGTCACACACCACATGGCCAGCTAGAGGTGTTAAATGTTACAATGATATTCTCAGTGAATGCATTTGTAGTGGTTGAAAGCAATGTTAAAGTTGAAAAACGCTTCAAAAATGCTGCGTCTGAACTAAGCATAAGTGGGAGAGGAAATATTTAGTCTGGGGTTAAATATTTGGCCTTACAGGCAAGTTATTAACCGGCCAAACGATGTACCTTGATATATTTCCAAGCAAAACCCCTTTCGGTTTCGTCTTCATGCGCTTTTTGTGGCACCGGGAAAAATGGCATGAATCTCGGAAAAAAATGATTAAAGCTGTGAACTAGGAGTCAGGAATGCTTCCAGGGGCGATCCCCATGATGTCCCTTTGCCATTTGAGCAGTGTTTCCATCATTTCCAGATGTTTTTAGACCTTAAAAGGACCCCCGGGGGGGATAGCAGTAAAAATACTCAGGTCTCCCATAGACTTACATTGGGCTCGTTGTTCTGGCCGAGTACCCGGGTATTCCAATTTGCTCGACCCGAGCAACGAGCACCTGAGCATTTTAGTGCTCGCCCATCAATGGACACAACCTGTTTCATTTATGAAGGAGGGACTCTGAAAGTCACAAAGCCTATTTTTATAGGGCCATTAGCTGGCTTTTACTATTCTTAAATAATCTGCAGTTCGCCCACACTATTCTTAGACAGCCATCAGCCGGCTATGCTTTGTTGTTCCCATTATTAAACAGTGGGTCTCATATACTGTTATTGCGTATGCAGTGAGTGGCAGGGTTGATCAAAATTTGGACACACCCCAATACCCCTTTGAAGAGACATACAGGAGGGCCTCCTGAAACCAATGTTCCCATTATTAGGAAGTGGGTCTCCCATACTGTTTGCCTATGCAGTGAATGCAAGGGCTGCCAAAAATTTGGAGGCACTCCAATGCCCCTTGGAAAAAGACGTGGAGGGCCTCATAAACAAAATGTTCCCATTAGAAAAGAGCGGGTCTCCTATACTTGTAATGCCCATGCACCAAGTGTATTGGCTGACAAACATTTACCCCTGGGGGGTATACATGAACATACTGTATAACCATTTTTTTTTTTACGGGGATCTTAAAAATCCTTTAAAAAATTTATATGGGTATTGCATTATGGACCACGGCCACACTAGTGATATGTTGGTCGAGGATGAGGATGAGGAGAAGGAGGAAGACAACAGCAAATAGCCAAGATTTGGAAGCGTTTACACATGTGTGGGTGTGAAAAGGTGCATGGGAATAGACCTCTCAAAAAGAGACTGGACTTGAGTATATGTTACGCTGCTATCATTCAGTAGTGTTGAGAAGTCTGACCCAATCCAGTCCTTGTTCATTTTTATAAGAGTCAGCCTGTCAGCATTTTCAGTTGACAGGCGGATGAGCTTATCAGTTATAATTTCACCAGAGGCACTGAAAACCCGCTCTGACAAAACGCTAGCGGCAGGGCAGGCCAGGACCTCCAAGGTGTAGAGTGACAGTTCATGCCATGTGTCCAGCTTAGATACCCAATAATTATAAGGCACAGAGGAATCACGGAGGATGTTGGTACAGTCAGCAATGTATTCCCTCAGCATCTTCCAAAACTTTGCAATCCTTGTGAGAATGCCTCGCGTCTGGGGGCATGTGCGATGGGATGGTCTGAGAAAACTCTCCCAGAACTTTGCCAGTGTTCCCCTGCCTCAGCTGGATTGGAGTTGTGTCTCTCTCACCTATAATCCTTGGTTGTCCAATGAACTGTGACCTCTGCCACCAGCGTTTTCAGATGGGAATTTTTTAAATAATTCCACAACAAGGGCCCTCTGGTACTGCCCCATTTTAGTAGACCTGTTCCACCTCGGGAATAAAAGATAGAAAGTTCTCCTTGTAGTGTGGGTCTAGAAGTGTCACCAACCAGTAATGACAGTCACCCAAAATTTGGAAAACATGAGGGTCACGGGAAAGACAGCTTAACAGAAACTCAGCCATGCATGCCAGACTGCTAACAGGAAAGACTTCCATGTCCTCGCCTCGAGGGCGACTGACCATGCTCTCATCCTCCTTCTCCTCCCTGTCCTCAGGCCATCCACGCTGGACAGATGGTATGATAGTTGTACAGGTAGTACCATCTATAGTGCATGAAACTAGCTCCTGTTCTTCCTCCTCCTCATTGTCATCCAATCCACGTTGGGATGAGATGAGTCTGGGCTGTGTGTAATCACCCTGTATGGCTCGTTGCTCCTTCTCATCATGCTCTGACTGCCATGCATCCTCTTTGATTGTGAGAATAGAGCATTTCAGAGTACAGAGAAGTGGAATGGTAATGCTAATTATAGCATCATCGCTGGTCACCATCTTGGTGAAGTCCTCAAAGTTTTAGAGGATGGTACTTATGTTTGACAACCATGTCCACTCCTGAGGTCTTATGTGCGGATTCTGAACTGAATACCGTTGGCCTTGTTGAGGCTGGTAGTCAACAACTGCCCTCTTCTGCTCACAAATCATCTGCAATATAGAGTACCAATGTGTGTGGACATCACACACCAGTCAGTGAGCCAGAAGCTGCAAACACTGTTGAAGCACAGCAAGTGCAGCGGAAGCTGTATCTGACTTTCTAAAATGTCACACAGGCAGCGAACTTTGTCAAGCAGATCTGGCAGCTCCGGGTAGGTAACGAGAAACTGCTGAACCACAATGTTAAGCACAAGGGCCAGGCATGGTATGTGTCATGATTCCCAATGGCAGGGAAACATCAAAACACAAAGATAACGGACGAGCTCTGGGTGATGGAATCTCGAGCTGACCGTGAGCTAAATCTACCACACAACTAATAGTAGCCAGGGAGCATACCTGATTAACTCTAGATGCCACGCGCCAGCCGGAGGACTAACTACCCCTGGTAGAGGAAGGAACAGACCTGGCTTACCTCTAGGGAAATACCCCAAAAGATGATAGCAGCCCCCCACATGTAATGACGGTGAGTTTAGAGGAAAAGACATACACAGTATGAAGGTAGATTTAGCAAAGAGAGGTCCACTTACTAGATAGCAGAAGGATACAAAAGAGGACTTCACGGTCAACTGAAAACCCTATCAAAAAACCATCCTGAAATTACTTTAAGACTCCTGTGTCAACTCATGACACAGGAGTGGCAATTTCAGCCCACAAGAGCTTCCAGCTACAGAGAATAACAAAACTGCAAACTGGACAAAAGATACAAAACAAAAAAGGACAAAGTCCACTTAGCTGATCAGCAGACTAGTAGCAGGAACATGCAACCGAAGGCTCTGGTTACAATGATGACCGGCAAGGAAATGACTGGAGAGCAAGGCTAAATAGGAAACTCCCAAACACTGATGGGAGCAGGTGAACTGAGACAGCAAAGACACACAAGTCACCAGTACCACCAGCAACCACCAGGGGAGCCCAAAAGCGGATTCACAACAGTACCCCCCCCTTAAGAAGGGGGCACCGAACCCTCACGAGAACCACCAGGACGATCTGGATGAGCCCTATGAAAGGCACGAACCAAATCCGAGGCATGAACATCAGAGGCAGTTACCCAAGAATTATCTTCTTGACCATAGCCCTTCCATTTAACCAGATACTGAAGTCTCCGTCTGGAAATACGGGAGTCCAGGATCTTCTCCACAACGTACTCCAATTCACCCCCTACCAGCACAGGAGCAGGAGGTTCAGTAGAAGGAACCACCGGTACCTCATACCTCCGCAACAACGACCGATGGAATACATTATGGATAGCGAAAGATGCCGGGAGGTCCAAACGAAAGGACACAGGGTTAAGAATCTCCAAAATCCTATAAGGACCGATGAACCGGGGCTTAAACTTAGGAGAAGAAACCCTCATAGGGACAAAACGGGAAGACAACCACACCAAGTCCCCAACACGAAGGCGAGGACCAACACGACGCCGGCGGTTAGCAAACTGCTGAGTCCTCTCCTGGGACAACTTCAAATTGTCCACCACTTGTCCCCAAATCCGATGCAACCGATCCACCACAGCATCAACTCCCGGACAATCCGAAGATTCCACCTGACCAGATGAAAAACGAGGGTGAAACCCTGAATTGCAAAAGAAAGGGGAAACCAAAGTGGCAGAACTAGCCCGATTATTAAGAGCAAACTCTGCCAACGGCAAAAAGGCAACCCAGTCATCCTGATCCGCAGACACAAAACACCTCAAATAAGTCTCCAAAGTTTGATTAGCTCGCTCCGTCTGGCCATTAGTCTGAGGATGGAATGCAGACGAAAAAGACAAATCAATTCCCAACCTGGAACAGAATGTCCGCCAAAATCTAGACACGAACTGGGTTCCCCTGTCAGAAACGATGTTTTCCGGAATCCCATGCAGGCGAACCACATTTTGAAAAAACAGAGGGACCAATTCAGATGAGGAAGGCAACTTAGGCAATGGCACCAAATGGACCATTTTAGAAAAACGGTCACACACCACCCAGATGACAGACATCTTCTGAGAAACAGGGAGATCAGAAATAAAGTCCATAGAGATGTGCATCCAAGGCCTCTTCGGAATAGGCAAGGGCAACAATAACCCACTAGCCCTAGAACAACAAGGCTTGGCCCGAGCACAAACATCACAAGACTGCACAAAAACACGCACATCTCGAGACAGGGAAGGCCACCAGAAGGACCTAGCCACCAAATCTCTAGTACCAAAAATTTCAGGATTACCTGCCAGAGTAGAAGAATGAACTTCCGAGATGACTCTACTGGTCCAATCATCAGGAACAAACAGTCTACCAGGTGGACAACGATCAGGTCTATCTGCCTGAAATTCTTGCAAAGCACGTCGCAAGTCTGGGGAGACAGCAGACAAAACCACCCCATCCTTAAGGATACCAGCAGGTTCAGAATCCCCAGGAGAGTCAGGCTCAAAACTCCTAGAAAGAGCATCTGCCTTCACATTTTTAGAACCCGGTAAGTATGAGACCACAAAATTCAACCGAGAAAAAAACAACGACCAGCGTGCCTGTCTAGGATTCAGGCGCCTGGCAGACTCCAGATAAATCAGATTCTTGTGATTAGTCAAAACCACCACCTGATGTCTGGCACCCTCAAGCCAATGACGCCACTCCTCAAACGCCCACTTCATGGCCAAAAGCTCCCGATTACCAACATCATAGTTTCGCTCGGCGGCCGAAAATTTACGAGAAAAGAACGCACAAGGTCTCATCACTGAGCAATCGGAACTTTTCTGCGACAAAACCGCCCCTGCTCCGATCTCGGAAGCATCGACCTCAACCTGAAAGGGAAGAGAAACATCAGGCTGGCGCAACACAGGAGCAGACGAAAAGCGGCGCTTAAGCTCCCGAAAGGCCTCCACAGCAGCAGGGGACCAATCGGCAACATCAGCACCCTTTCTAGTCAAATCAGTCAAAGGTTTAGCAATGCCAGAAAACCCAGTTATAAATCGACGATAGAATTTAGCAAAGCCCAAGAATTTCTGAAGACTCTTAAGAGAAGTAGGCTGCGTCCAGTCACAAATAGCCCGAACCTTAACAGGGTCCATCTCAACAGAAGAAGGGGAAAAAATGTACCCCAAAAAAGAAATCTTTTGAACCCCAAAAACACACTTTGAACCCTTTACACACAAAGAACTAGTCCGCAAAGCCTGAAAAACCCTCCTGACCTGTTGAACATGAGACTCCCAGTCATCAGAAAAAATCAAAATATCGTCCAAATACACAATCATAAATTTATCCAAATATTCACGGAAAATATCATGCATAAAGGACTGAAAGACCGAAGGTGCATTTGAAAGGCCGAAAGGCATTACTAAATACTCAAAATGGCCCTCAGGCGTATTAAATGCGGTTTTCCACTCATCCCCCTGCTTAATTCGCACCAAATTATACGCCCCACGAAGATCAATCTTAGAGAACCACTTAGTCCCTCTTATGCGAGCAAACAAATCAGTCAACAAAGGCAACGGATACTGATATTTGACTGTAATTTTATTCAGGAGTCGATAATCAATACAAGGCCTCAGAGAGCCATCCTTCTTAGACACAAAGAAAAAACCAGCTCCTAAAGGAGATGAAGAAGGACGAATATGTCCCTTTTCCAGGGACTCCTTAATATACTCTCGCATAGCAGCATGTTCAGGCACAGATAAATTAAACAAACGACCCTTTGGAAATTTACTGCCAGGAATCAGATCTATGGCGCAATCACAATCTCTGTGGGGAGGGAGAGAACCAATCTTAGGCTCTTCAAAAACATCACGATAATCAGACAAAAATGCTGGAATCTCAGAGGGAGTAGATGACGAAATGGAAACCAAAGGTACATCCCCATGAGCCCCCCGACATCCCCAGCTTATCACAGACATTGTTTTCCAGTCAACTGGGTTATGAGATTGTAACCATGTTAATCCAAGCACTAAAACATCATGTAAATTGTACAACACAAGGAAGCGAATCACCTCCTGATGGTCTGGAGTCATACGCATAGTCACTTGCGTCCAGAATTGTGGTTTATTACTAGCCAAAGGGGTAGAATCAATACCCTTCAGAGGTATAGGGACTTCCAGTGGCTCTAAATCAAACCCACAGCGCCTGGCAAAGGACCAATCCATAAGACTCAGGGCGGCGCCAGAGTCCACATAGGCATCCACAGTAATAACTGATAATGAACAAATCAAGGTTACAGACAGAATAAATTTAGACTGTAAAGTGCAAATAGACTTGTCAGCCTTCTTTGTGCGTTTAGAGCATGCTGATATAACATGAGCAGAATCACCACAATAGAAACATAACCCATATTTACGCCTGTAATTCTGCCGCTCGCTTCTGGACAGAGTTCTGTCACATTGCATATTCTCTGGCGACTTTTCAGAAGATACCGCCAAATGGTGCACAGGCTTGCGCTCCCGCAAACGCCGATCAATCTGAATAGCCATTTTCATGGACTCATTCAGACCTGTAGGCGCAGGGAACCCGACCATAACATCCTTAACGGCATCAGAGAGGCCCTCTCTGAAATTTGCCGCTAGGGCGCACTCATTCCACTGAGTAAGCACAGACCATTTACGAAATTTTTGGCAGTATATCTCAGCTTCATCTTGCCCTTGAGATAGGGCTATCAAAGCTTTTTCAGCTTGAATCTCCAAATTAGGTTCCTCATAAAGCAAGCCTAAAGCCAGAAAAAAAGGCATCCACATTGAGCAACGCAGGATCCCCTGGTGTCAATGAAAATGCCCAGTTTTGGGGGTCACCTCGCAGCAAAGAAATCACAATCTTAACCTGCTGGACAGGATCTCCAGAGGAGTGAGGTCTGAGAGAAAGGAATAATTTACAATTATATTTGAAATTCAGAAACCGAGATCTATCTCCGGAAAACACCTCTGGTGTAGGAATCTTAGGTTCAGACATCGGAGTATGTATAACAAATTCTTGTAAATTTTGAACCTTAGTAGCAAGATTATTTAAACCTGCAGCCAAGCTCTGAGGATCCATCTTTAAACAGGTGAGATCAGAGCCATTCAAGGATTAGAAGGAGAGAAAGGCAAAGGCTGTAATTAGAGCTGAAATACAACTGATCCAACTATGGAGCAAACATAGGAAAAAAAAAACTCTACAGACTTCTTTTTCTCTCCTTTCTTCTGCCAGTAACTTTAACACGGGCCGGTCATACTGTCATGATTCCCAATGGCAGGGAAACATCAAAACACAAAGATAACGGACGAGCTCTGGGTGATGGAATCTCGAGCTGACCGTGAGCTAAATCTACCACACAACTAATAGTAGCCAGGGAGCATACCTGATTAACTCTAGATGCCACGCGCCAGCCGGAGGACTAACTACCCCTGGTAGAGGAAGGATCAGACCTGGCTTACCTCTAGGGAAATACCCCAAAAGATGATAGCAGCCCCCCACATGTAATGACGGTGAGTTTAGAGGAAAAGACATACACAGTATGAAGGTAGATTTAGCAAAGAGAGGTCCACTTACTAGATAGCAGAAGGATACAAAAGAGGACTTCACGGTCAACTGAAAACCCTATCAAAAAAACATCCTGAAATTACTTTAAGACTCCTGTGTCAACTCATGACACAGGAGTGGCAATTTCAGCCCACAAGAGCTTCCAGCTACAGAGAATAACAAAACTGCAAACTGGACAAAAGATACAAAACAAAAGGACAAAGTCCACTTAGCTGATCAGCAGACTAGTAGCAGGAACATGCAACCGAAGGCTCTGGTTACAATGATGACCGGCAAGGAAATGACTGGAGAGCAAGGCTAAATAGGAAACTCCCAAACACTGATGGGAGCAGGTGAACTGAGACAGCAAAGACACACAAGTCACCAGTACCACCAGCAACCACCAGGGGAGCCCAAAAGCGGATTCACAACAGGTACGTGAATGAGCTCGCCTCACCTCAGAGCTGCCACCAGGTTCTGACCATTGTCACACACAACCATGCCTGACTGTAGGTTCAGTGGTGTCAGCCACAGATCTGCCTGCTCTTTCAGAGTTGTCCGTAACTCTTCCTTCCTGTTGGGGTGCTATGCCTCCCTCCCCTGTGTGCTGCTTTCTTTGCTCTGCATATCCTCCTGCCAGGTTGAGTGAGTTACTATATCATTCAAAACCTCATCTTCCATTTCCACACCCTGGTCCTCATCCTGCCTTTCTGGCAATTGTGTCTCATCATCGTCCACCTCTTGTGACACTTTCCCACCGTCTCCTTCATGTGACCGTGGCTGCTCAAATATTTTGGCATCGTTACATGTGATCTCCTCTTGCCCCGCTCCAAGTGGACCAGGCGAGAGGCCCGAATCAATAAATGGAATAGCTCTTCGGAGTGTCCAAGTGTGGGATCAGTTGTTTTCGGGCACTCAGCATTGTGGGAGGAAGGTGGATTAGCGTGAGGAATATGCGGTCCACACTCACGGCTACTCAGACTTGACCGTGTGGAAGACAGTGGTGGTGGCACAGTGACAGGAAGCATTATCTGTTATCCAACCAACAACCTTTTGACACTGCTCTGGGTTCAATAGTGGTGTGCTGTTGTGGTCCCCTAGTAATTGGGACAGGGGACAGGAATGACAGGCGAGAAGATGTAGGTGTTTGTCATGGCACAATTTCAGCTTGCCCACAGCCTCAGCCTCTGCATGCACCATAACCATCATTATAACGTCCAGTTCCCCATCACTTGTCATGTGCCTTGCCCATTTTAAATGGAGGACAATATTTTCCACATTCATTACAAATAGCTGAATTTTGAACCAACTTATATGTGATCCTTGTGATGGAAAACCACACTTTAAAATATCTGGCCTGTAGGTAACTATTTTTTTCAGCAAACTTGTGTCAATAACTTGGCTAAGACACTACAACAAATATGAAATGGAGGCCTGAGATGGCACAATTATGAGCGCACTGATATGGGATCCGTGTGATGGACAAACCCCAATTTAAAATATCTGGCCTGTAGGTAACTATTTTTTTCAGCAAACTCGTGTCAATAACTTGGCTAAGACACTGCAACAAAATTGAAATGGAGCCCTGAAATGGCACAATTTTGAGCAGACTGATATGTGATTCGTGTGACAGACAAACCACAGTTTGAAATATCTGGCCTGTTGGTAACTTTTTTTTCAGCAAACTGGTGTCAATAATTTGGCAAAGACACTGCAACAAAATTGAAATGGAGGCCTGAAATGGCACAATTTTGATCAGACTGATATGTGATCCGTGTGACGGACAAACCCCAATTTAAAATAGCAGGATTTTTAGCATTATAATATGGAAAGGATCTGACTGTATTCTGCAGTGTCAACAAGCAAATGGAGAAGAAAAATGGTGTTCTCTGGATTGTTTTTAAAGCAAATAATCAGGATTAAGATCCCCAAATAATTGCTATATGCACTGAAGTCTGCTACATACACTGCCTGCCTGCCCAGCACTGATATCTATGCAGCTTTATTAGTCCTCAGAAGGACTGTTAGTTGAGATGGATATGTGTATTATATACAGTATGGTATTCCAACACTACGTACGAAGCAAGCAAATCTCTCCCTAGCTAAGCAGCAACTCTCCTTACTTCCTGATTACAGAGCAGACTGTGACAAGCATGGCGGCGCCATGTCTGATATAGACCTGAAGACACTGTGCGGCCAGCCAATCTCTGTAATGCCACAATCAACATGGCTACAGCATTACAGTGTGTGGCAAACAATCCCTGCATGTTCATTGGCTCTCTAAAGAGCACCAAACATGCAGGCCGGGGATCCAAGCTCCCACCCAGCAACCCCAGAAATACTCGGTGAGATCCGAGCATCTCGAGCAGTGAGATGCTCAGGCGAGCACCGAGTAGTGGCAAGCAGACCCACTCATCACTACTCTTAGCCTCTGTGCAAAAATAATAAAAGTCCCAGATAACGTCTTTAAGTCAGTATCTCAACTATGATCATGTTCCCATGATCATAAATGAAGTAGTGACCTAATATTTGAGTGAAACTGTCAAATATTTTCTATTTTTTATTTCGTTATTTAATATGCTGTTTATAATGATGATGCTGATTATCAGGTACCTCGAGTATGGGATCCTTTAACCACACTAAAATTGATGACTTCATTTTAGTTGGATTTTCCAGTGACCCAAAACTAAAGATTGCAATGTTCGTATTATTCTCTTTGATTTATGCTACTTCGATAACAGGAAATGTGATATTGATCATAATTACCCAACTTGTTAATGAGCTTCAAACACCAATGTACAGATTCATATGCAATTTATCTATTTTGGACCTCACCTTTACATCGGTAACCGTTCCAAAAATGCTGCTTGGACTGCTCTTAGAACGGAACTACATATCGTATGTTGGATGTTTTGCTCAGCTCTATTTCTTTCACTTCTTGGGGAGTTCTGAATGCTTTTTGTTAAGCATTATGGGTTACGATAGATATGTGGCTATTTGCCATCCCTTACGTTACTCTCAAATCATTTGTAGCAAAACCTGTATCCAACTGGCTATGGGTTGTTGGATAACTGGGTTTCTTTACTCATTCGTTCATACAATACTTACTTCAACCCTATCTTTTTGCGCTTCTAAGGAAGTAAATCACTTTTTCTGTGACATGCCACCCCTACTGAAACTATCTTGCACTGATACAAAAGTTAATGTCATTGTTATTTTGGGTCTAGGTGGTCTTGCAGCTGGTGCCTCCTTTTTGTTGACCCTAATATCTTACTTTTATATAATTTCTACAATTTTGCAAATCCGTTCTGTGGAAGGCAGACATAAAGCCTTTTCCACATGTGCATCCCACCTTATAATTGTTTTAATATTTTATGGTACTATCATAGTTATGTATCTCAGACCCCAATCAAGTTATTCTATGGAACATGATAAAATGCTCTCCTTGTTTTATAATGTTATAACTCCAATGTTAAATCCAATGATATACAGGATGAGAAACAAAGAAGTCAAGCGTGCGCTCAAAAAACTTTGTATGAGGAAAAGAAATTAAAACAAAGAGAAAGATTTCAATTTTAACATTTTTACCTAATTAGAAAACAATCTCATAAAAAAGTACAATATGGAAAGAGACTTGAAAAGAAAAAACTTCACTTATATTCACCGCCGAAAAGATTTGTGAGGAGACAATGACCAAGTAAAGAAGTTTCTTTTCTATCTAAAACAAGTGTCTGTTTTGGTCTGAGCACCCTAATAAACCATACTTTTCTTTACTTGCACAAATATGGCCTTCATGGAAGATTCATCAGAAGAAAACCCCTCCTGTGAATTCATTATAAAAGTCAACGTCAATAGTATGCAAAAGAACATTTAGAAAAACTTGATGCATTTTGGAAACAAGTTCTTTGGACCAACAAGGTTAAAATAGAACTCTTTGGCCACGATGATCAAAAGTATGTGTGGAGAAAAAAGAACACAGATTTTCAAGAAAAGAACATCTTGCCAATCATTTAGCATGGGGGTGGATCAATCATGCTTTGGGGTTGTGTTACAGTCAATGGCACGGGGAACATTTAACGGGTAAAGGGAAGAATGGATTCAATAAAATTTCGACAAATTCTTGATGTAAACATAACTCCATCTGTAAAAAAAAAGCTGAAGTTGAGAAGAGGATGGCTTCTACACATGGATAATGATCCCAAGCACACATCAAAATCCACAATTGATGACCCTAACAGGTGCAAGCTGAAGGGTGTACATTGACCCTCACAGTCCCTTGATCTGAACATCATTGGAAATATGTGGTTAGACCTCTAAATAGCAGTGCATGCAAGACAACCCAGGAATCTCACACATGGTGTCTAAACTTTTGCTTCTGCCAATTTTCATTTTTGTAATTTCTAAAATGTAACATTTTAAAATGTATATATATATATATATATATATATATATATATATATATATACACTCACCGGCCACTTTATTAGGTACACCATGCTAGAACGGGTTGGACCCCCTTTTGCCTTCAGAACTGCCTCAATTCTTTGTGGCATAGATTCAACAAGGTGCTGGAAGCATTCCTCAGAGATTTTGGTCCATATTGACATGATGGCATCACACAGTTGCCGCAGATTTGTCGGCTGCACATCCCAAAGATGCTCCATATAAGGCAGGATGGATCCATGCTTTCATGTTGTTTACGCCAAATTCTGACCCTACCATCCGAATGTCGCAGCAGAAATCGAGACTCATCAGACCAAGCAACGTTTTTCCAATCTTCTACTGTCCAATTTCGATGAGCTTGTACAAATTGTAGCCTCAGTTTCCTGTTCTTAGCTGAAAGGAGTGGTACCCGGTGTGGTCTTCTGCTGCTGTAGCCCATCTGCCTCAAAGTTCGACGCACTGTGCGTTCAGAGATGATCTTAGGCCTACCTTAGTTTTAACGGGTGGCGATTTGAGTCACTGTTGCCTTTCTATCAGCTCGAACCAGTCTGCCCATTCTCCTCTGACCTCTGGCATCAACAAGGCATTTCCGCCCACAGAACTGCCGCTCACTGGATTTTTTTTCTTTTTCGGACCATTCTCTGTAAACCCTAGAGATGGTTGTGCGTGAAAATCCCAGTAGATCAGCAGTTTCTGAAATGCTCAGACCAGCCCTTCTGGCACCAACAACCATGCCACGTTCAAAGGCACTCAAATCACCTTTCTTCCCCATCCTGATGCTCGGTTTGAACTGCAGGAGATTGTCTTGACCATGTCTACATGCCTAAATGCACTGAGTTGCCGCCATGTGATTGGCTGATTAGAAATTAAGTGTTAACAAGAAGTTGGACAGGTGTACCTAATAAAGTGGCCAGTGAGTGTATATATATATATATATATATATATATATATATATATATATATATATATATATATATAATATATATATATATTGTATATATACACATGTATATATATATTATATATATATGCATATATATACACATATATATATATATATATATATACACATATATATATATATATATATATATATATATACAGCTGTGGAAAAAAATAAGAAACCACTGCAAAACTTTGTCTGATTTTTCTCTTTATAGGTAAGTTTTTCAGTAAAATGTAAATTGTTCTTTTATTCTATAAACTACTGATGTGTCTCTAAAGTTCCAAGCAATAAATTTTCTATTTATTTTCTGAAAATGAGAAATGGTCAAAATATCAAAAAAAATGCATTGCTTGCAGACCTCAAATAATAAAGAAAAAAAACAAGTTCATAATCATTTAGAAACAACAATACTAATGTTTTAATTCAGGAACAGTTCAGAAATCAATATTTGGTGGAATAACCATGATTTTTAATCACAGCTTTCATGCGTCTTGGCATGCTTTCCACCAGTCTTTCACACTGCTTCTGGGTAACCTTATGCCACTCCTGGTACAATATACCTATAAGGCCGGGGTCACACTGGCGTATTGCATCAGATGCGAGAGCATCGGATGCGATATGCTAATGACCTCGGCTCCTGCTTGCAGCAGAGCAGGAGCCGAGTGTCATGCGTCTGTGCTCCGATTCTCTCACACAGAGCGGATCAGAGCACAGCTGCGGAGGAGGCGGAGAAATGAATTTCTCCAGTTCCTCCATTGCTGGGGTCCGCTTATAACGCACATCACTCGGATGATTTCCAAGTGAAGTGCGTTGTCTCACTTGCACCCATAGGCTTATATGGGTGCGAGTGAGCCGAGAGTTTTCCTCGGTCCGAGACAATCGCAGCATGCTGCGATTGTCTCGGACCAAGGAAAACGGCCCATAGCATAACATTGGTCCGAGTGCAATGCGATTTTTTATCGCATTGCACTCGGCCATTTAAAATGCCAGTGTGACGCCGGCCTAAAGAGAAAAATCAGACAAACTGAAAAGTTTGCAGTGGTCTCTTAATTCTTGTAAGAGCTGTATACTCGTATAGCCTACAATACAAAGGAAATGTGTCATCTTTAACATTAGGCCTTTCAGACATCATTTCATATTAAACTTGCTTAACTGTTCACAATAACTAATTTAAACCTTTACATGCTCACCTATTACTATGTGTGAGCAACAATGTGAGTATTATTTTGATTCACCTTTTCCCATTCCTCTACAATTATTGGCTACAATTTTGTTGAATATTGCACAATGTAAATTTCTAAAACTTTGGATATAATCTGAAGATTTTAGGAAATTTGAGGAGAATTAATTTGCCCTTGGATAAATTATTTTGTTTCTAAAAAATTCTAAACAGAACTAAGTAGATGGAAAGTATGATATGACACAGGCAGAAAAGGAAGTTTACAGTAATAAGGTAAGCAATATTTTTTAAAAATTAGTAAGTCATTTATATTTCAATTTGTAGTAATTATACAAACTTTGACAAATCAGTAATTAAATCATATAGTATGGCATTGATAATATATTTTATCAAAGAAATATGCATTCTGCTTCACCTATAAATACAAAAATGTTAAGGCTTAGATTACAGCTGAGTATTACAGTATATGGAGAAGGGAGAGAAAGAGCAAAGTGAAAAAGAGGAAGATGTATACACACATAAACAGTACTGTGGCTTTCCAGTAATTGTTATATTTTACCCATGTGCTGGATTCACAGCTACACTACTCAGTTCTACTGTCTAATATTCCTTATGTTGCTTCCACTAATGAATATGTGATCCATAGAGACTTTGCAAATTCAACATCACAGCAGCCAATCACTACTTCATTAACAGCTGAAAAAAAGAGCTAGAGCCTGCAGAGCAGAGGGGACAAATAGTTAAAAATAAATATTAAAGGGAACCTGTCACTAGGTTTCTCCCATATGAGATACGGCCACCACCTTTCAGCTCTGATATACAGCATTCTATTATTGGCAAACAATCATGTTCCACTTGTTCAAATTATATACAGTGAGGAAAAAGGAAAAAGGGGGAAAGAAAATTAATTCTAATGTAACTTTTATTAAGAGCGTAAACAAAACTCATACCAGATCAAAGCCTCAAAATTACTGGTATAAAATAGAAGTGACCAAAGATAATTTTGAATAAAAAGCAAATTTTATTTAAAAAATATTAATTAAAAAAAACCCACAAGATTAGGTGCCGAGATACATTTGGAGGCAAAAGGAGCTCAAACAAAGATAATTTAGCAGCGAGGTACAATAAATATATTTATTTAGCTGATGGAAAATGTTTCTTGGTAACAATAATGTGCATACTGTCATAATCAGGCAGGTGCAAATAGATAAAAAAAATATTCACTAGTTACATCAAAAACTGCACTATTAGGAAGCAGCTTAAGATATACACACATGGCCACTAGATGGCAACATTTCGCAAAAAACTGATCCGGCTCAAAATGTGAAAAACTGATGTGACGGATCCGTTTTTTTGCTCGATCCATTTTTTAAAAAATTTGCTGGATTGTGCCTGACGGCAAAAACCTGATGTGTGAAAGTAGCCATAAAGTGATGGCGCTTAAAAAAAGCACTTTACTCTATTCGAAATGTTGCCATCTAGTGGCCATGTGTGTATATATTGACCAGCTTCCTAACATTGTAGTTTTTAATGCAACTAGTGAATATTTTTGAACCTAGTTGCAGTTGCCTGATTATGACAGCATGCACATTATTGTTGCCAAGACACATTTTCCATCAGCTAAATACAGTGGGTATACCATATGAAAAGACCTAAGCCATAAATTTATCGTTAGGTTCCCTTTTGTATATCTTACCTTGCGTGGTAGATCGGCTTGGACCACTAGGAGATAAATTCTATAATTATCTGCAGCCCTTACCTAGGAGTGTGGTTTACTAAGGACTGCTTCATAGAAAGAATGCCTTGGACATGAGTGGTAATGCCTCCCCTACAACTCTGCCGTATAATGGACCATTGTGGAGCTCCAAATATGAACATTTACGTTACCGAATCTCACAAAACTTTTAATTAGAGGCATTGTAACAAGGCAAAAATAGCTTAATCTCTCTGGCTAGTAGTTGTCTCTGGACACCTTGTTACAATTTATACAGCATGGGATATGTGACGAAGATTTTTTCAACAGCAGAAAAAAAAAAAAAAGGCAGCAAATAGTGTTGAGCATTCCGATACTGCAAATATCGGGTATCGGCTGTATCGGAATTCCGATATTTTTGTGATATCGGAAATCGGAATCAGAAGTTCCCAGTGTATGGTTCCCAGTGTATGGTTCCCAGGGTCTGGAGGACATATTCATGTAAAAAATAAAGAATAAAAATAAAAAATATGGATATACTCACCCCTCCGGCGGACCCTGGACCTTAGCGGTGTAACCGGCAGCCTCCGTTCCTAAGAATGCAGTGAGCGTACAGGACCTGCGATGACATCGCGGCTTGTGATTGGTCGCGTGACCGCTCATGTGACCGCTCACATGACCGCGACGTCATCGAAGGTCCTTCACTCACTGCATTCTTAGGAACAGAGGCTGCCGGTTACACCGCTAAGGTCCAGGGTCTGCCGGAGAGGTGAGTATATCCATATTTTTTTATTTTTATTCTTTATTTTTTACATGAATATGGATCCCAGGGCCTGAAGGAGAGTTTCCTCTCCTTCAGACCCTGGGAACCATCCAGGATACCTTCCGATATTTGTGTCCCATTGACTTGTATTGGTATCGGGTATCGGTATCAGTATCGGTATCGGTATTTTTGGATATCGGCCGATCCAATCCGATACCGAAACTTTCAAATATCGGACGGTATCGCTGAACACTAGCAGCAACACTTACCTGCCCAGATCTTGGAACAAATACACTGCAGGATGCAGCCAGCCCATAAAGCAAGATGTTAGCAACACAGGTACAAAATACCAGATCAACAGCCACTCACCACATACCCACTCCTGGAGGGGGTGACTATCTGAGGAAGATGTTTGACTGTCAACCTTCGACAACTGTGTGTTGTCTACCTGGTTCTTGAACAGGTCCATCTTGGGTTGGCTTTTCTTCTACGGGACCATGATTTGCTGCTCAGGCCATAAACTGATGATATTTTGAAAATATATGTTTCGTAACATCCCAAAGGAGAGTGCCTGGCTATCAGTTTATTCCGTTGCCGGAGAAAGGAGGCAAAACCATCTATTAAAGAAGTTCTCCATCCCTGAGGATATTCTCAGCAAGTCCTGAAGCGTGCTAAATCTTTATAGTGTTTAATGCAGCCAACGGATTTGGCTCTGCTTGCCAGTTTTGGCAAATGTCATGTGACCACAAGCATGTGATTGGCATAGGTGAAGTAATGCGCCGACTAGAGTCTTAGATGTTTCTCTGAATAGAAATAGTCTATAATTTGTCTCTACTTTCCGATTCCAGGGACCGTCATGTGACCGTAAGTATTAGATTTGCATAGTTGCTGTCACATGAAGACTATAGCGTCTAACCTAAGTTTCTATTTCAAACTGATTTAAGCTTTGTGTACTGCATGTCTGTTGTACCGTGTTATCTTTTAATTGGTGATGGCTAATCGGCCCCTCGATGCTTTCAAATCCTGCCAGTGTTGCTGTCAACCAGGTGGAGGCATCTGGCATCAGTTTGGGCCTATTCATGGGCTCAGAGGTGTTGTTGGGGTCAGTTAGATGACAAAAAGGATTGCACCATGCCATTGCTGCATAGTGAGGGACCGATAGAAGGCCATATAGAGAGAGTAACCAGAAATTATACCAAATTATAGAATTAACTGCATGAAGATCTATTATGCAGGGCTATGAGCAATCTAATGTTTCCTGTAGACACTGTATTGGGGACTCTGTGGAAGTGAGGGTACTGCGCAATTGCCTAGTATATCCACCCATCCCCATCGCTAGCCCTGATTGGGATGAAAATGAATGATGATCAGTGGCTGACCTAACAAATGAGCTTATGGATGAATTGACACAATTCCCATATACACCTCCAAATTCTTGTAGAAATTCTTCTCAAAAGAGAGGAATCTTGTATAGGGACAGAGGGGCCAACTCCATTTCAATGTCTATGGATTTTCAATGGGAGTCATAAAAACTCCATTAAGTGGAATTTTAATATATACTCACCATGTAATGGCTTCACATCCTGCTCAGTCCAGATGTGTCCGGATCCCAGAATTCCATGCAGGCGGAAGTTCACCGACCCCCATATTGGGACACACAAGTGATGGGTGTCTCAAAATGGAAACTGCTGGTACCAGCCTCTTACGCAGTACCACCAGCGGAACACCGTCGCACCACACACACACAGACCCTCACACAGTATGCGCCGTACCCACCACACACACACAAACACACTGTATATGCCGTATGCACCACACACACACACACACACACACACTGTATATGCTGTACACACCCCACACATACACACTGTATACGCCGTACACAGCCTCTTGTGCGGTACCACCAGTGGAACACCATCGCGAACACGCCGCCGGGATCGGCCAAATGATTCACTGACCACCGCCATCTTTGTACAGGATGAGCGCATGCGCAGTTTTAATGTGGCCATCTTTGTGCAGACAGATAGCGGCGGTCTGATTTACTGCACTGTGAGAATTTCAAGCAGGCGCAGTGAATCATTCAGCTGATCCCGGCGTCCTTTGCCCCGGCATGCGCCAAGCTGTTCCTGGGGCTGTGGGAGAGGGACCTCCCCTGCTGGTTCAGCAATCGTCGATGGACCGAATCCCCTTGTGGATTCGGTACCTCGATGACATTTTCCTGATCTGGCAGGGACCGACCACCTTGCTGCATGAGTACCTTGCTGCATGAGTTTATGGATATGCTCAACAGGAATGACAAAAATATCCACATCACGTTCCAATTTGATGAGGGTAGAATCGATTTCCTGGATGTAACTATATGGAGGGACATTGATAGTGTCCTACAAACCACCATACATAGAAAGGAAAAGTCCACTAATATGTTATTACATGCCTCCTCTGCCCACTCCAAACCTATGATCCATTCTATTCCAACTAGACAGTTCCTCCGCTTGCATTGGATCTGTTCTAGTGATCAAAATTTTGAGCTTCAGGCACATGATCTATGTGGCAGATTTTGAGAAAGACGCTATAGTAGACATGTAATTAAGAGGGCCTATCATAGAGCCAAATATTCTACGCGACAGTCCTTGCTATACAAGCATGATGTTCCAAAACTGGCACATAAAGTTACGTTTATTACAAATTATCATATGCAATTTGAACGTATGAAGGAACGTCTCCAGAGAGCATGGCCCAGCCTTCAAACTGATCCCATTATCAAACAATTCCTTTCAGATACACCAAATGTAACTATTAGACGTTCCAGGAATTTATGGAATTATTTTATCCGGAGTCATTATCAGGGTGAATCCAGGTCCATATTTTTGGATGGCGTTGGCCCTGGGGGTGGTTGTGTGCCTTGTGGCCGGTGTGTCGCATGCCCCAATATTGACCGCACTAATAAGTTTTTTAATCTGGCACTAAGACATATGACATCAGGCAGCGCATTACGTGTACTTCTAGATTTGTAATTTATTTGGCTGTGTGCCCAAGTAGTTTGATCTATGTGAGTTTAACTACATGTCAACTTAAAGTGCATGTACGTGAACATGTGTTGGGGATAGAGACGGTGGCCGGTCATGATGACACATCCATGCTCAGGACTTTGCCACATCATTTTAAATTGCACCACATTTGCAATAGCTCTCTTCTCAGAGTTAGAGGTATCAATGCCATAGTTCCTGGTATTCATGGAGGGAATAAAAGCCAAAAGCTGGCTCAACGCGAAATCAGATGGATCTGGACTCTGGACACTGTATATCCCAAAGGGCGGAATTAAACCATCAGCTATGTTACATTCATTTAGAATCTGCTGCAATTCTTGTATATACTTTTTTATTTTATTGTTTTTAATTGTTTTTTCTCACTTTTATTCAGCCCCTTCCACTAGGGACACGGTTACATTGTGAAACCTTGTTGCAGCAGTTCATGGACATCTATGAAGTATCATGTGTGATTTCCATAGATGGATCCCTTGTGCCCAATTGTTTACCATTCCATCTTTTATTTGTGCATAATTATCTATGATTCTCCTCTTTATGTTTATGTAGTACTAGCTATTGAACCCGTTCTACGCCCAGGTGGCGAGCATTTATATTGGTATATGGCCTCCATCCTGGTATGTGCTGCTCCCATCTTGCTCGCCCATCCTGTCATGTGCTGCTCCATCCTGCGTCCCCATCCTGTCATGTGCTGCTCCATCCTGCGTCCCCATCCTGTCATGTGCTGCTCCATCCTGCGTCCCCATCCTGTCATGTGCTGCTCCATCCTGCGTCCCCAACCTGTCATGTGCTGCTCCATCCTGCGTCCCAACCTGTCATGTGTTGCTCCATCCTGCGTCCCCATCCTGTCATGTGCTGCTCCATCCTGCGACCCCATCCTGTCATGTGCTGCTCCATCCTGCGTCCCCATCCTGTCATGTGCTGCTCCATCCTGCATCCCCAACCTGTCATGTGCTGCTCCATCCTGCGTCCCAACCTGTCATGTGCTGCTCCATCCTGCACCCCCATCCTGTCATGTGCTTCTCCACCCTGTGCCCCCATCCTGTCGTGTGCTGCCCCAACCTGTGTCCCCATCCTATCATGTGCTGCTCCATCCTGCGTCCCCATCCTGTCATGTGCTCCCATTCTGCGCCCCGTCATGTCATGTGCTGCTCCCATCCTGTGCCCCCATTCTGTCATGTGCTGCTCCCATCCTGCCCCCATCCTTTCACGTGGTGCTCCCATCGTGTGCAACCATTCTGTCATGTGCTGTTCCCATCCTGCATCCCCATTTTGTCATGTGGTGCTCCCATCCTGTGCAACCATTCTGTCATGTGCTGCTCCCATCTTGTGCCCCATTCTGTTTTAATGTGCTGCACCCATTCTGTCTGTTCCTGTTTCCATTCTGCCATACGTTGCTCCCATCTTTCTCTCTCCGGCTCAACTGCCCGAGTGTGGCTGTGCTGAGTGTGGCTGTGCTGAGTGCGACTGTGCTGAGTGCTACTGTGCTGAGTGTGACTATGCTGAGTGCAGCTGTGCTGAGTGCGGCTGTGCTGCCTGAGTGCGGCTATACTACCTGAGTGCGGCTATACTGAGTGCAGTTGAACTGCCTGAGAGCGGCTTTAATGCTTGAGTGTGGCTATACTGAGTGCGGCTGTACTGCCTGAGTGCGGCTATCCTGCCTGAGCGAGGCTATACTGCCTGAGCGTGGCTATACTGAGTGCAGTTGAACTGCCTGAGTGCGGCTATACTGAGTGCGCCTGTACTGCCTGAGTGCGGCTATACAGAGCACGGCTGCACTGCCTGAGTGCGGCTATATTGAGCGCGGCTGTACTGCCTGAGTGCAGCTATACTGAGAGTGGTTGTACTGCCTGAATGCGGCTATACTGAGTGTGGCTGTACTGCCTGAGTGCAGCTATACTGAGCACGGGTGTACTGCCTGAGTGTGGCTGTACTGCCTGAGTGCGGCTATACCGAGCGTGGCTGTACTGCATGAGTTCGACTATACTAAGTGCGGCTGTACTGCGTGAGTGCAGCTGAGTGTGGCTGTACTGCGTGTGTGGCTGAGTGTGGCTCTACTGCGAGAGTACGGCTGAGTGTGGCTGTACTGTGTGTGTGTGGCTGTACTGTGTGAGTGCGGCTGAGTGTGGCTGTACTGCCTGAGTGCGGCTATACTGAGCGCGGCCGTACTGCCTGAGTGTGGCTATACTGAGCACGGCTGTACTGCCTGAGTGTGGCTGTACTGCCTGAGTGTGGCTGTACTGCCTGAGTGCGGCTATACTAAGTGTGGCTGTACTGCATGAGTTCGACTATACTGAGCGCGGCTGTACTGCATGAGTGCGGCTGAGTGTGGCTGTACTGTGTGAGTGTGGCTGAGTGTGGCCGTACTGCATGAGTGTGGCTGAGTGTGGCTGTACTGCGTGAGTGTGGCTGTACTGTGTGAGTGTGGCTGAGTGTGGCTGTACTGCGTGAGTGCGGCTGAGTGTGGCTGTACTGCGTGAGTGCGGCTGAGTGTGGCTGTACTGCGTGAGTGCGGCTGAGTATGGCTGTACTGCGTGAGTGCGGCTGTGTGTGGCTGTACTGTGCGAGTGTGGCTGAGTGTGGCTGTACTGTGTGAGTGCGGCTGAGTGTGACTGTACTGCGTGAGTGCGGCTGAGTGTGGCTGTACTGCGTGAGTGCGGCTGAGTATGGCTGTACTGCGTGAGTGCGGCTGTGTGTGGCTGTACTGTGCGAGTGTGGCTGAGTGTGGCTGTACTGTGCGAGTGTGGCTGAGTGTGGCTGTACTGTGTGAGTGCGGCTGAGTGTGACTGTACTGTGTGAGTGTGGCTGTACTATGTGAGTGCGGCTGCATGTGGCTGCACTGCGTGAGTATGGCTTAGTGTGGCTGTACTGCGTGAGTGCGGCTGAGTATGGCTGTACTGCGTGAGTGCGGCTGTGTGTGGCTGTACTGTGCGAGTGTGGCTGAGTGTGGCTGTACTGTGTGAGTGCGGCTGAGTGTGACTGTACTGTGTGAGTGTGGCTGTACTATGTGAGTGCGGCTGCATGTGGCTGCACTGCGTGAGTATGGCTTAGTGTGGCTGTGCTGTGTGAGTGCAGCTGAGTGTGAATGTACTGCGTGAGTGCGGCTGAGTGTGGCTCTACTGCGTGAGTGCGGCTGAGTGTGGCTCTACTGTGCGAGTGTGGCTGTACTGTGTGAGGGCGGCTGAGTGTGGCTGTACTGCGTGTGGCTGAGTGTGGCTGTACTGTGTGAGTGCGGCTGAGTGTGGCTGTACTGTGTGAGTGTGGCTAAACTGTGTGAGTGCGGCTGAGTGTGGTTGTACTGCGTGCATGCGGGTGTGTGGCTGTACTGTGTGAGTGCGGCTGAGTGTGGCTGTACTGTGTGAGTGTGGCTGTACTGTGTGGCTTTACTGTGGGAGTGCAGCTGAGTGTGGCTGTATTGCGTGAGTGTGGCTGAGTGTGGCTGTACTGTGTGAGTGTGGCTGTACTGGGTGAGTGTGGCTGTACTGTGAGGCGCTGGCTATAATGGATACAGCACCCCTGCAGCTAGCACAGCGAGGGCTAACTCCGCCCACTCGTGTCACTGGTCACATGTTGGTGACATCATCAAAGGTCCTGGAGCTCCGCTGGGCTCTACATCTACCCTAACCGGAGCTGCAGAGCACGGAGCCCCCATGGCCACTATATTATGGGGGATTCACGGGTGTGTGGAGCCCCCATGGCTGTTATATTGGGGGGGATAAGTAAGTTCGGATGCGTCACTCTGGTCCAGACTGCTCAAGCGTGGTGCGTCGCGCTTGCGCAGTCTATAAAGGCTTCGGACAGAGTGACGCTCCCACCGTTATATTATAAATGTGTCTCCCTTGTGCAACATGTGTGGATCTCTGTCATTATTATGACTCATCTATAATGGATCACTTTACACACAGTGATGTTATGTTGTGACACTTGGTCTTATACAAAAATATATATAAAAAAAAGTGTGGGATGTTATTCTATTCCATGACACAGATCCACTCATGTCTTATCTATATTTGATGTGTTATGAAATAATTGTCACATTGAGATGGTGCTCAAAAATATAAAGGGAACACTAAAATTTTGCATCCTAGATATCTCTGAATGAAATATTCCAGTTGCAAATTTGTATTCATTGCATAGTGGAATGTGTTCAGAACAATAAAATATAACAATTATCAATGTAAATCAAAATGAACATCCCATGGAGGTCTGGATTTGGAATGATACTCAAAATCAAAGTGGAAAATCAAATTACAGGCTGATGCAACTTCAGTGGAAATGCCTCATGACAAGGAAAAGATGCTCAGTATAGTGTGTGGCCTCCATGTGCCTGTATGACCTCCCTACTGTACAACACCTGGGCATGCTCCTGATGAGGTGGTGGATGGTCTCCTGAGGGATTTCCTCCCAGACCTGGAGTAAAGCATCCGCCAACTCCTGGACAGTCTGTGGTTAGTGTTGAGCGATACCGTCCGATACTTGAAAGTATCGGTATCGGCCGATACCGGCAAAGTATCGGATCTAATCCGATACCGATACCCGATACCCATACAAGTCAATGGGACACCAAGTATCGGACGGTATCCTGTATGGTTCCCAGGGTCTGAAGGAGAGGAAACTCTCCTTCAGGCCCTGGGATCTATATCAATGTGTAAAAGAAAGAATTAAAATAAAAAATAGGGATATACTCACCCTCCGACGCAGCCTGGACTTTACCGCCGTAACCGGGAGCCGTTGTACCTAAGAATGCGCGCTTGAAGGGCCTTTGATGAGGTCACTGCGCTCTGATTGGTCCGTAGTGGTCGCGTGACCGCTACGCGACCAATCACAAAGCAGTGACGTCACCTAAGGTCTTTCAAGCGCTTGAAATACCTTAGAAGACGTCCGCAGCTTCTGATTGGTCGCGTAGCAGTCGCGCGACCGCTACGCGACCAATCACAAAGCAGTGGCGTCTTCTTAGGTACAACGGCTCCCGGTTACGGCGGTAAAGTCCAGGCTGCGTCGGAGAGGTGAGTATATCCCTATTTTTTATTTTAATTCTTTATTTTACACATTTATATAAATCCCGATACCGATTCCCAATACCACAAAAGTATCGGATCTCGGTATCGGAATTCCGATACCCACAAGTATCGGCCGATACCCGATACTTGCGGTATCGGAATGCTCAACACTATCTGTGGTGCATCTTGACGTTGGTGGATGGAGCAAGACATGATGTCCCAGATGTGCTTATTTGGATTGAGGTCTGGGGAATGGGCTGGCCAGTCCATAGCTTCAATGCCTTCAACTTACAGGAACTGCTGACACACTCCAGCCACATGAGGTCTGGCATTGTCTTGCAATAGGAGGAACCCTGGGCCAACCGCATCAGCATATGGTCTCACAGGGAGTCTGAGGTTCTCATCTTGTCATCTTGGTACCTAATGGCAGTCAGGCTGCCTCTGGTGAGCACATGGAGGGCTGTGCGACCCTCCAAAGAAATGCCACCTCACACCATTACTGGCTCACTGCCAAACCAGTCATGGTGAAGGATGTTGCAGGCAACAGATCGCTTTCCACGGCATGTCCAGACTCTGTCATGTCTGTCACATGTGCTCAGTGTGAACCTGCTTTGAGCTGTGAAGAGCACAGGGTTCCAGTGACGAATTTGCCAATCCTGATGTTCTGTGGCAAATGCCAAGCATCCTGCACGGTGTTGCGCTGTGAGGAAAACCCCCATCTGTGGACGTCGGGCACTCAGACCATCCTCATGGAGTCGGTTTCTAACCGTTTGTGCAGACACATGCACATTTGTGGCTTGCTGGAGGTCATTTTGCAGCGCTCCTCCTGTTCCAAAGGCGGAGGTAGCGGTCCTGCTTCTGGGTTTTTGCCCTTCTACGGCCCCCTCCACCTCTCCTGGTGTGCTGGCCTGTCTCCTTGTAGTGCCTCCAGCCTCTGGGCACTATGCTGACAGACACAGCAAACCTTCTTGCCACAGCTCGCATCGATATGCCATCCTGCACTACCTTAGCCACTTATGTGGGTTGTAAAGTATATATATATATATATATATATATATATATATATATATATATATATATACAGTACAGATCAAACATTTGGACACACCTTCACATTTAAAGATTTTTCTGTATTTTCATGACTATGAAAATTGTACATTCACACGGAAGGCATCAAAACTATGAATTAGCACATGTGGAATTATATACTTAACAAAAAAGTGTGAAACAACTGAAATTATGTCTTACATTCTAGGTTCTTCAAAGTAGTCACCTTTTGCTTTGATGACTGCTTTGTACACTCTTGGCATTCTCTTGATGAGCCTCAAGAGGTAGTCACTGGGAATGGTCTTCCAACAATCTTGAAGGAGTTCTCAGAGATGCTTAGCACTTGTTGGCCCTTTTGCCTTCACTCAGCAGTCCAGCTCACCCAAACCATCTCGATTGGGTTCAGGTCTGGTGACTGTGGAGGCCAGGTCATCTGGAGTAGCACCCCATCACTCTCCTTCTTGGTCAAATGGCCCTTACACAGCCTGGAGGTGTGTTTGGGGTCATTGTCCTTTTGAAAAATAAATGATGGTCCAACTAAACGCAAACCGGATGGAATAGCATGCCACTGCAAGATGCTGTGGTAGCCATGCTGCTTCAGTATGCCTTCAATTATGCCAACAGTGTGACCAGCAAAGAACCCCCACACCATCACACCTCCTACTCCATGCTTCACGGTGGGAACCAGGCATGTAGAGTTCATCCGTTCACCTTTTCTGCGTCGCACAAAGACACGGTGGTTGGAACCAAAGATCTCAAATTTGGACTCATCAGACCAAAGCACAGATGTCCACTGGTTTAATGTCCAATCCTTGTGCTCTTTTGCCCAAACAAGTCTCTTCTGCTTGTTGTCTGTCCTTAGCAGTGGTTTCCTAGCTGCTATTTTACCATGAAGGCCTGCTGCACAAAGTCTCCTCTTAACTGTTGTTGTAGAGATGTGTCTGCTGCTAAAACTCTGTGTGGCATTGACCTGGTCTCTAATCTGAGCTGCTGTTAACCTGCGATTTCTGAGGCTGGTGACTCGGATAAACTTATCCTCAGAAGCAGAGGTGACTCTTGGTCTTCCTTTCCTGGGGCGGTCCTCATGTGAGCCAGTTTCTTTGTAGCGCTTGATGGTTTTTGCCACAGCACTTGGGGACACAATCAAAGTTCTCCCAATTTTTCGGACTGACTGACCTTAATTTCTTAAAGTAATGATGGCCACTCATTTTTCTTTGCTTAGCTGCTTTTTTCTTACCATAATACAAATTCTAACAGTCTATTCAGTAGGACTATCAGTGTAATAATTATAGGGGATAACTCAGGAGACTCTTTGCGTGGAACAAGACAACTACAGGACACAGTTTTATAAGTGGTAAAGTCTATATTATCACACGGTGATTCAAACAGGTGCAGAGAGAAACTCAAGTCCACAACACCTGGTGTAAATATTAAACGCAGCTTAGCAGTCTATAGGAAACTTCAGAGGAAAATGCAATCACGCAGAAAGTCTATGAAGCACAATTATTCTTGAGGATACTTGACATGAATAAGTCCTTGTTTTAGTCCAAACACAGATAGATATGCTTATAAGGCAGATCAAATAATATTTTAGCTCAACCAGGGAGGCCTGAGTAATAGTCTCAGGTTTTTGCATAGCAGCAACAGCTTACATGTCCAGCAAATGCAGATGGAAGTAAACACGAGCAGCAGATGAAGGAGGATTACTGGAAACTGGTGTATGCAGCAGGAACTCAGAGCAGAGTAGAAGGATCACCACACAGGTTCACAGGAGCAGGTATATAGCCAGGGATCCACCAGAGTCAGAAGCTGGATGCAAGGCAGAATACTCTAGCACAGACTGAAGGCTGGGGTGGAGTTTTATAGCAGGAAGACACAGTGCACATGAGACCAAAGACGCCATCTTGGAAAAGGGCAGTAATGCACAAAAGGTAATAAAAAATGTTCAGAGCCCTGACATTACTCCCTCCTTAGAAGCAGCCTCAGGACGATCCTAGACCTGGTTTCTCAGGGAATCTCTGATGAAAACGAGAAATCTTCTGTTGGGCATTGACGTTTTTCACTGGTTCCCAAGAGTCTTCCTCAGGGGGATATCCCTGCCATCTTATCAGATATTGGAGCCAATTCCTGCGAATCCTGGAATCAACAATTTCCTCCACCACAAATTGTTCTTGCCCATCAATCACCACAGGCTGCGGAGGTGGCACAACATGTCCCTGGAAGGTATTAGGAAATACAGGCTTTAGTAAAGATACATGAAAAACTGGATGTACCTTCATAGTCCTAGGCAGCTTCAGCCGGCAGGCCACAGAGCTCACAATACCGTTGATCTTGAAGGGGCCAATGAAATTCTGTCCAAGTTTTTGTGAAGGAACGTTTAACTTCAGATTCTTAGTTGCTAACCACATGGAATCTCCTACCTTGAACATGGGTGCAGGTTTACGGAATCTATCAGCCGATCTCTTATAACGTTCTTGAGCTGTGTTCAGGGATTCCTTCAGAACCTCCAGATTTTGCCTCATCGCAGTCAGCCTTTCCTCCACTGCCGGAACGGGAGAATTAATTGGAGACCTAGGTAAGATACATGGATGATAACCCAGATTGGCAAAGAAAGGTGTAAATTTAGTGGAGACGCTCTGAGAATTGTTATGTGAAAATTCGGCTAACGACAGCAACTCCAACCAATCATCCTGGAGATGGCTGACATAGCATCTTAGATATTGTTCCAGCGTCTGGTTGGTATGCTCAGTCTGACCATTTGTCTGGGGATGGTAAGCGGAAGAGAGACAGACATTAATATTGAGTGCAGAGCAAAACCCCTTCCAGAATCTTGAAGTGAACTGTACTCCACAGTCAGAGATGATCTCATCTGGAACCCCATGCAACCGAAAGACATTCTGTATAACCAAGTTCACTGTATCTTTAGCTGAGGGGAGGCCAGAGCATGGAACAAAATGAGCAGCTTTAGTCAGGCGATCAACTACCACCATGACTGTATTCATGTCCCCTGATGTAGGCAGCTCCACAATAAAGTCCATTGATATAGACCCCCAAGGGTGGGACGGAACAGGTAATGGTTGTAGAAGACCCGTAGGTGCCTAGAAGACCCGTAGGTGCCACATGAGGAGTATTGTAACAAGCACATACCTTGCAAGAGAGAACATAGTCCTTGGTATCATTCAGGCAAGTTCGCCACCAGAAGAATCGGCTCAGGAACTCTTGTGTCTTCTGTACCCCCTGTGACCAGCCAACTTGGAGTCATGTACCAACTTGAGGATCTGCAGACAGATGACCTCAGGGACGTCTCTGAACCACATGCCACCCTTAAAGACAAGATTAATATCCACAGGTGGGTTGGCCAGAAATACATCACCGTCATAAGCCTTCCTGCACTCCTTCCACAAGTCCTGATCGTGGATAACTCCAATGAAATTGGCAGCAGATAGAATGGTCTTGGACGGGGCTCCAGGTACAGAATCCGCAGCATGGATTCGGGATAAAGCATCAGCCTTCCCATTATGAGAATCTGGACGGTACAAGATAACAAAGTTAAATTGATTTAACAATAAGTTCCAACGAGCTTGATGAGGAGAAAGACATCTTGCGGATCTAAGGAACTCTACATTGCGATGGTCAGTTAGCACTATGATATGTTGTGCAGCTCCTTGCAGATGATGCCTCCATTCTTTGAAAGCCGCAATAATAGCCAGCAATTCCTTGTCTCCCACGTCGTAATTCTTCTCTGCTGAGGTTAGTCTACGGGAAAAGAAAGCACAAGGATGTAGCAGACCCTTCTCTCCAGTTCTTTGGGAGAGAATAGCCCCCAAAGCATTATCAGAAGCGTCCACCTCCACAATGAAAGGATGTGTTGGATCTGGGTGTATCAACAGCGGTGCTGATGTGAAACAGATCTTAAGCCGATCAAAAGCTTCTTGAGCCTGTGATGACCACTTAAAAGGCTTTTCCTTTTTTGTCAAGAAAGTAATGGGACGGACAATATCAGAAAAATTTCGAATGAAGCGTCTTTAGAAATTTGCAAAACCAATAAAACGTTGAACCTCCTTAACGTTCTTGGGTACCGGCCAGTCAAGGATACCAGATTCCATGTTCAGCCCCTGGGGAGAGATGATGTAACCTAAGAACTGTATCTCAGAACTAGGGTTGAGCGAAACGGATCGGTCATTTTCATAAGTCCATGACCTTTGGCAAAGTCGGGTTTCATGAAACCCGACCCGATCCCAGCGTGGGATCGGCCATGCGGTACACGATCTTCGCGCCAAAGTCGCGTTTCATATGACGCTTTCAGCGCCTTTTCTCAGCCAATGAAGGTGGACGCAGAGTGTGGGCAGGTCCTGGTCCCCACCATCTTAGAGAAGGGCATGGCAGTGATTGGCTTGCTTTCTGCGGCGTCACAGGGGCTATAAAGGGGCATTCCCGCCGACCACCATCTTACTGCTGCTGATCTGAGCATAGGGAGAGGTTGCTGCCGCTTTATTAGCCATAGGTAAGTGTTCACACTAGGCAGACAGGTTAGTTACCCATTCGATCTGAGATTACCTTGACGTTTGGTGAATGGGCTCACAACATTTGGCCAAATTTTGTGCTAAAAATCTCATGTGTTTTTTCATAAATTTCACAAGCCATTATGCTATTCACATTTCATGTATTGCACATTTCCTTGCTTTAGCACAATACACTTGAGTGCAGCCATTATCTATTTGCTATGTAAGACTTTTTGGTTATGCACCAGTTCAGACTAGATGGCTGTTCAGTCAGTTTTCCTATATTTACTATGTGCCGCTTCGTTAGAAGCAGGGATAGCATTAGGCAGGGTGCATTAGCCCCCAAATCGCTTGTGCTGTAGCGATTTCCACTGTCCAACACCACCTTTTCTTTGCAGGGACAGTGGAGGCTAGATTTCTGTGCAACAGCTCTGTAGCTTATAAGGCTCCCTGATAGCTGTGTTGCTGTGTGTACACCGCTGTGCAAACCAACTGCTTTTTTAAAAGCAAAAATCCTGTTGCTCCTTCCTTTCTGCACAGCTATCTTGTTTGTTTGTCCTCATTGTTTGTGTGCAGCAGTCCTTTTTATTGCTGCCTGCCATACTTTTCAGAGATTATTGTAGGGAGATAGTAATTGTAGTACATTCCATTTTTATTTTTTTTTACATCTTCCAGCCACTTTCAGCCCCTGAAACTGGGTAGTGTAAAACAGTGGGCCTGTATTTTTCTGCACTGTCCCACACCTAAGAAGGGAGATTTATATTGCCAATCAGTGCATCTGTGCCAGTGCTGTCTGGTATCTCTGTCAGTCATTTTGTGCCACAGAAACTGTACTGTGGTATAGTGGGCCTGATTAAATCACTTGTCTCCCATATCCCCCCAAAAAAATTTAAATAAAGGGAGAATAATCTTGCCAAATCTGTGCATCCGTGCCAGTGCTGTCTGTGTTATCTGTCATTCATTTTGTGCCACAGAAACTATACTGTGATATAGTGGGCCTGATTAAATCACTTGTCTCCCATATAAAAAAAAAAATTAAAATAAAGGGGGAATAATCTTGCCAAATCTGTGCATCCGTGCCAGTGCTGTCTGTGGTATCTGTCATTCATTTTGTGCCACAGAAACTATACTGTGATATAGTGGGCCTGATTAAATCACTTGTCTTCCATATAAAAAAAAATTAAAATAAAGGGGGAATAATCTTGCCAAATCTGTGCATCCATGCCAGTGCTGTCTGTGGTATCTGTCATTCATTTTGTGCCACAGAAACTATACTGTGATATAGTGGGCCTGATTAAAACACTTGTCTCCCATATAAAAAAAAAATTAAAATAAAGGGGGAATAATCTTGCCAAATCTGTGCATCTGTGCCAGTGCTGTCTGTGGTATCTGTCATTCATTTGGTGCCACAGAAACTATACTGTGATATAGTGGGTCTGATTAAATCATTTGTCTCCCATATAAAAATAAAAAATTAAAATAAAGGGGGAATAATCTTGCCAAATCTGTGCATCCGGGCCAGTGCAGTCTGTGGTATCTGTCATTCATTTTGTGCCACAGAAACTATACTGTGATATAGTGGGCCTGACTAAATCACTTGTCTCCCATATAAAAAAAATAAAAATAAAATAAAGGGAGAATAATCTTGCCAAATCTGTGCATCCGTGCCAGTGCTGTCTGTTCTCCCACACATAAAAAAGGGAGATTTAAATTCACAACAAGTTTTTGTACACCTTCTACCTGCTTATACAGGACCACATAACGGTTGTTAGTTTGGTTACATTTTTCCAAGAATGAGGAAGTCTGGTGGAAGAGGTCGTGGCCGTGGGCGGTCATTGCCAGCTGGTAATGATGGTAGTGGTGGTGGTCGTGGAGCATCAGGTGGTCGTGGGAAAAGCAATATAGACCCTAAAGTCTCGAGTTGTTGAGCCAGCGTCATCGACTGGCTACACAAGGCCTCGGACGCTCCCTTTTCTGGGAGTAGGAAAACCGCTTTTAAAGCCGGAGCAGCAGCAACAAGTTTTGGCTTTCATTGCTGACTCTGCCTCTAGCTGTTTCGCCTCCTCCTCGGAAAGTGCAAAATGTAAAAGCAGCACGTCGTCAGTGGATGTTCCTGGTCAGGGACAAGTCGCTTCCTTGTGTTCTTCACCCAGAACAACAGAGAAGGATGTGTCAGGCGACACAACAGGTTACTCCATGGAGCTCTTTACACATACTGTGCCTGGGTTAGAAAGGGAACTTGTTAACAGGCCATGCCCATTAAAAGATGAATCGGGCATGGAGTGCACAGATGCACAGCCACAGCCAGATTATTATGCTGTTCCTTTGACTCAGATCAGAACATTGCCCTTGCAGTGTACTGATCCAGAATCTGACCCTGATGAGACTATGGAGCCCCGTCACGAACGCTATAGCACCGGCTTACACTGTGACCCAGAGGAAGGTGCACAGGACATAGAAGAGGAGGTCATAGATGACCCAGTTGTTGACCCCGATTGGCAGCCATTGGGGGAACAGGGTGCAGGCGGAAGTAGCTCTGAAGCGGAGGAGGAGGAGCCGCAGCAGGCATCAACATCGCAACAGGTTCCATCTGGCAGTCCCGTATCTGGTCAAAAATGTGTGGCAAAACCAAAAACAGTTGTAGGACAGCGTGGCCATCCTGTTAAAGTAGCTCAGTGTGCAATGCCTGAAAAGGTATCCAATAGTAGGAGGAGTGCAGTCTGACATTTTTTTAACCAAGATCCAAATGATCAGTGCAAAGTCATCTGTAAGAAATGCTCAAGGACCTTCAGCAGAGATCAGAATGTTAAAAATCTAAATACATGTTGCATGCGTAGACATTTAACCACCATGCACTTGCAAGCCTGGACTAACTACCAAACGTCCCTTAATGTTGTAGCACCCTCTCACAATGAAGCTAGTCAGCCACGCTACATCCCTTCCCTCACTGTAAGCCCACCGTTTACCACACCACCTGCAGTAAATGTGGGGGTTTTGTCGCAAGGCCAAAGCAGTCAGGGAATCACCAGGTTCGTGGTAGGAAACACTGTATGTAGGGCACCAGCAAGAATACCATCACGAACCCTCTCTCAGTCTGCCATGTCCACCAGCACCCCCGCTAGTTCCACCCTATGCAGCTCTCCAGTCCATCTCACCCTACATGAGACTCTTGTTAGCAAAAGGAACTACTCATCCTTGCATCCGCGTACACAGGGTTTGAACGCCCACATTGCTAGACTAATCTCATTAGAGATCATGCCCTACCGGTTAGTTGAAACCGAAGCTTTCAAAGCCCTGATGGACTACGCTGTACCACGCTATGAGCTACCCAGTCGACACTTCTTTTCGAGAAAAGCCATCCCAGCCCTCCACCAGCATGTAAAAGACCGCATTGTCCATGCACTCAGGCAATCTGTGAGTAGAAAGGTGCACCTGACAACAGATGCATGGACCAGTAGGCATGGCCAGGGGCGTTACGTCTCCATCACGGCACACTGGGTTAATGTGGTGGATGCAGGGTCCACAGGGGACAGCAATATTGGGACAGTTCTGCCTAGCCCACTGTCTAGGAAACAGTTGGCTGTAGGCGTTCGTCCCCCCTCCTCGTCCTCCAGCAGAAGCAAGAGCTCGTCCACAGACCGCAGTCGCACGACCACTCCATCCGCAGCTGCCACTGTTGCACACGAGATGTCCCATTATGGAACAGCTAGTGGCAAGCGTCAACAGGCTTTATTGGCAATGAAGTGTTTGGGCGACAACAGACACACCGTGGAAGTTCTGTCCGAGTTCTTGCAGCAAGATACTCAGTCATGGCTGGGCACTGTACATCTTGAGGCAGGCAAGGTAGTGAGTGATAACGGAAGGAATTTTAAGGCTGCCATAGCCCTTTCACAACTGAAACACATACCTTGCCTGGCTCACACCTTAAACCTGGTGGTGCAGTGCTTCCTGAAAAGTTATCCGGGGTTACCCGACCTGCTCCTGAAAATGCGCAGACTTTGCTCGCACATCTGCCATTCGTCCGTACACTCCAGCCGTATGCAGAATCATCAGCGGTCTTTGAAACTTCCCCAGCATCGCCTAATCATTGACGTTGCAACAAGGTGGAACTCCACACTGCACATGCTTCAGAGACTGTGCGAACAGAGGCGTGCTGTTATGTATTTGTGGGAGAATACACATACACGGGTAGGCAGTTGGATGGCAGACATGGAGTTGTCAGGTGTGCAGTGGTTGAAGCTACAAGACCTGTGTCAAGTCCTTCAGTGTTTTGAGGAATGCACACGGCTGGTTAGTGCAGACAATGCCATAATAAGCATGAGCATCCCCCTAATGCATCCGTTGATGCAAAGTTTGACGCACATAAAGGAGCAGGCGTCTGCAGCCGAGGACGAGGGAAGCCTAGATGACAGTCAGCCATTGTCTGTTCAGGGAAATCTACAGGATGAGGTGGCGGGCGAAGAGGAGGAGGATGAGGAGGATGATGGGGATGAGTATTTTTTGGATGAGGAAGCTTCTCAGGGGGCAATAGAAACTGCTGGCGTTGCAAGGCCGGGTTCCAGGTTTTTTAGGGAGACAAGTGGCGTTGATTTGCCCAAAGTGCTCCTCAACCCAGCACATGCACTGATTTGACAACTGGAACATTGGCCCACATGGCAAATTATGCCTTGCGTATCCTCAAAAGGGACCCATGCATTATAAAAATGATGACCAATGACGATTACTGGTTGGCCTGCCTCCTTGATCCTCGCGATAAAGGCAACTTGCAAAATATCATGCCACATGAGAACCTTGAACAAATATTGGCAACCAAACAAGCAACTCTTGTAGACCGTTTGATTCAGGCATTCCCAGCACACAGTGCCTGTGATGTTTCTCACACGAGCTGCAGGGGGCAACAGGGCAGAGGTGTTAGAGGTGCACAAATCAGAAGTGGCGTTGGACAGAGGGGTTTTCTGACCAGGTTGTGGAGTGATTTTGGAGCGCCCCCAGATGCAGGGTCGCGGGGTACTCGGTACCGGGCCTCTCTGTCTCAGTTCTGGGGTTGTCACGGTGGCTAGACCCGGTCCGTGACCCTGCTAAGGGGCGTCCAATGAAAGGTGTAGGTGGTCGTGCGTGGTGCAGTTCGCAGTGAATAACGAGGACACAGGGTTGCAGTCTCTTTACCTCTTTACTGAAGGCTTCAAGATCCTCAATATAGAGTACAGTTAACAGGGCTGCCTGAGACCGGCCGGTCCGATGGCACCTCCAGAGTTCCCTTTGCAGGTGGAAATCTGTGCCTTCCTTCTAGCGCCTGTGTGTTGTAGTACTTCCCTGCTGAGCACCACGGGATAGTCCTCACAACTGTTGTGTCTGTTTCTCATGTTCTTTCCCACAACTTAACTCTGTTCTGATGTTCTTCTCCGTCCCCCAGATGATATGGATAGGACGCACCCGTATGACGGGTAGGCCTGGAGTTCTTCCGGGACCCTAGTGACGCCCCTCTCCCACAGTTGCCCCCTATGTCTGCTTAGGTGATTTAGGTGAGACAGCCAACCTATAATTAACTGTCCTGCCGTTGGTTTGAAGTAATGCTTGGAGCCCAATACTTCCTCGGCGTTCCGGCCACCGGCTACGCGCCTCAGTAGGATGTTGCCTTGATCTTACAGCACGACTCCTACTGGTGTTATCTCCTTTTTGCTTCGATCTCGTTTCTCACTCTCCACAATAAACCTCGCTTCTTGTCCTTTCTTGAGATACCGCCGCGATGTAGTGCAGGCGCGGTTCCTTAAGGTTCTGTCCTTTTCGCTAGGCCTGTCAGGATCCCACCCCTGACAGGGACCCCCCTGAATCTTCCCCTGCAACACCCTCTGCCACATGATGTTGCCTGGTTCCAACCCAGTCAGCTTCTGTCTAACTTTCTATCCAACCCCCAGTTTTACCAGATTGTGAGGAGTGGCCTAATACATAGCACCCTTAGCTCCCCCTGGAGGCCAGACTATGAAGTGTACTGGTGTCTGTGATACCTGGTCAGGTGAACTCCTTCAGTGCCATCAGACGTACCATCACTCCCCTTAGCGGCGGAGCATCAGTACTGCAACAACCAGGACTCTGGGGAGCTGCAATTTCGCAATGACCGCAGACACAACAGTTACTGCAGCATCAATTCAAAGTGACAGAAGACAACATTTGTCCAGTATGGTTACTAACTATTTTTCCTCCATTATCGATGTTCTCCCTCAACTGTCATTCCCCTTTGATTACTGGGCATCCAAAATAGACACCTGGCCTGACTTGGCCGAATATGCATTGCAGGAGCTTGCTTGCCCAGCAGCTAGTGTGTTATCAGAAAGAGTATTCAGTGCTGCTGGTTCAATACTGACCGAAAAAAGGACTCGTCTGGCTACCCAAAATGTTGATGATCTATCCTTCATTAAAAAGAACCACTTATGGATTTTTAATTATTTTGCCCCACCTTTCCCAGCTGACACCTAGGTTTCCAGAAAAAAGGTCTTGCTTTGTGACTGGTGTTACGGACTGTTCCAATCTCTTAATTTGCATCTGCTGTTTGCACAGCATATGACGTGTTTACACCTCCCTAAATGGCCTAACTCCCCCCATGGGGCCGTGGTCTCGCCACTTGGCGCAAGCACCCGTCAGAGTGCCGTTTGTCTGAAGAGGTGGGTGTGCCCACTTTTGGTCGACGGCACTGCCACTGGGTCCCTCATAGTACAATTAAGTGTCTCTGGCGGTGGTGGCGCGCACCCAACGTCAGACACACCGTTGTAACATGAGGGGCCCTGGGCCTGTTGTTATGATCCGGTGGTAGGATCACCAAACTGACCTGATAGGTAAACCTGAATAATTGGACAAGCTCCGGGGATGTGGAAACTATACCGACCACAATCCTGATCCTATCCACACACACTAAAGGCAGCCGTGGAGCGTTACCTAAAAACCTAGACGCCTCTTCACAGCCTGAGAAACTGGCTACCCCTAGAGAGAAAGCAAAGCCTCACTTGCCTCAGAGAAATAACCCCAAAGTTTAGGCAGCCCCCCACAAATAATAACGGTGAGTTAAGGGGAAAATACAAACGTAGGAATGAAAAACAGGTTTAAGCAAATGAGGCCCGCTAACACTAAATAGAAAGAAGATAGCAGGGATCTGTGCAGTCGGTACAAAAACTATCAAAAACTACCCACGCAGAAAGTACAAGAACCCCCACACCGACTCACGATGTGAGGGGCGCACTCTGCTCCCCAGAGCTTCCAGCAAGCGAAAAATCACATATAAGCAAGCTGGACTGAACACATCATATACTGAGAAACATTTTCAAGGAAACAATGAGCAAAAAGAACTAGCAAGACTTAGCTTCTCAGAAATAGACAGGTCACCAGGAAAATCCAGGAGAGGTCAGAACCAGTACTGAATACAACGACAGCAGGCAACAAGTAAAGGTCCAGGTGGAGTTAAATAGGAACCAGCATAGCAGGAAATGAGGCAGCTGAGCCCAGCTCCAGACCCGCAGTATCGCTAAGAGCCACCAGAGGGAGCCTAGACGGAATTCACAACAGTACCCCCCCCTTGAGGAGGGGTCACCGAACCCTCACCAGAGCCCCCAGGCCGATCAGGACGAGCCGAATGAAAGGCCTTCCATTTAACTAAGTACTGAAGCTTCCGTCTCGAAACACGAGAATCCAAGATCTTCTCCACCACATACTCTAATTCTCCCTCGACCAAGACCGGAGCAGAAGGGTCAACAGAAGGAACCACAGGCACCACATATCTCCGCAACAATGACCTATGGAACACATTGTGAATGGCAAATGATGCTGGGAGGTCCAAACGAAAAGACACAGGGTTGAGGATTTCCAAAATCTTATAAGGACCGATGAAACGAGGCTTGAACTTAGGAGAGGAAACCTTCATCGGAACATAACGAGAAGACAACCATACCAAATCCCCCACACGAAGTCGGGGACCCACACAGCGACGGCGGTTAGCAAAGCGCTGAGCCTTCTCTTGTGACAATGTGAAATTGTCCACCTCGTGGTTCCAAATCTGCTGCAACCTATCCACCCCAGGACAGTCAGAAGGCTCAACCTGACCTGAGGAAAAACGAGGATGAAAACCAGAATTGCAATAAAAAGGCGAAACCAAAGTAGCAGAACTAGCCCGATTATTGAGGGCGAACTCAGCCAATGGCAAAAAAGTCACCCAATCATCCTGATCCGCAGAAACAAAACATCTCAGATAAGTCTCCAAGGTCTGATTAGTTCGTTCGGTTTGGCCATTCGTCTGAGGATGGAAAGCCGATGAAAAAGATAATTCAATGCCCATCTTAGCACAAAAGGACCGCCAAAATCTGGACACAAACTGGGATCCTCTGTCAGACACAATATTCTCAGGAATACCATGCAAACGAACCACATTCTGAAAAAACAGTGGAACCAAATCGGAGGAGGAAGGCAACTTAGGCAAGGGCACCAAATGGACCATTTTAGAAAAACGATCACAAACCACCCAGATAACAGACATCTTCTGAGAGACTGGAAGATCCGAAATAAAATCCATGGAAATATGCGTCCAGGGCCTCTTCGGGACAGGCAAAGGCAAAAGCAATCCACTGGCACGAGAACAGCAAGGCTTGGCCCGAGCACAAATCCCACAGGACTGCACAAAGGAACGCACATCCCGCGACAAGCAAGGCCACCAAAAGGACCTAGCCACCAAATCCCTGGTACCAAAAATCCCAGGATGACCCGCCAACACCGAAGAATGAACCTCGGAAATGACTCTACTGGTCCATCTATCCGGGACAAACAGTCTCTCCGGTGGACAACGGTCAGGTCTATTGGCCTGAAATTCCTGCAGTACCCGTCGTAAATCAGGGGAGATGGCAGGCAAAATAACTCCCTCTCTGAGGACACCAGCCGGTTCAGAAACTCCTGGAGAGTCAGGCACAAAGCTCCTAGAAAGAGCATCAGCCTTCACGTTCTTCGAACACGGAAGGTATGAAAACACGAAATCGAACCGGAAGAAATACAGCGACCACCGAGCCTGTCTAGGATTTATCCGTTTAGCAGACTCGAGATAAGTCAAATTCTTGTGATCCGTCAAGACTACCACACAATGCTTGGCTCCCTCGAGCCAATGTCGCCACTCCTCAAATGCCCACTTCATTGCCAACAACTCCCGATTACCAACATCATAATTCCGCTCGGCAGGCGAAAACTTTCTTGAAAAGAAAGCACATGGCCTCATCACAGAGCCATCAGTGCTTCTCTGATACAAGACAGCCCCAGCTCCAATCTCAGAAGCATCAACCTCGACCTGGAAGGGCAGAGAGACATCCGGCTGACGCAAGACAGGAGCCAAAAAGAACCGACGTTTGAGCTCCTGAAAGGCCTCCACGGCCGCAGGAGACCAATTCGTCGCATCAGAACCCTTCTTGGTCAAATCCGTCAAAGGCTTAACCACACTGGAAAAATTAGTGATGAAGCGACGGTAAAAATTAGCAAAACCCAAGAACTTCTGAAGACTCTTTACCGATGTAGGTTGAGTCCAGTCATAAATAGCCTGGACCATGACTGGATCCATCTCAATGGTAGAAGGAGAAAAAATAAAGCCCAAAAAGGAAACCTTCTGGACTCCGAAGAGACATTTAGAGCCCTTCACAAACAAGGCATTGGCTCGCAGGACCTGAAATACCATCCTGACCTGCTTCACATGAGATTCCCAATCATCAGAAAAGACCAAAATATCGTCTAGGTACACAATCATAAATCTATCCAGATATTCTCGGAAGATATCGTGCATGAAGGACTGGAACACAGACGGGGCATTAGAAAGCCCAAAAGGCATCACCAAGTACTCAAAATGGCCTTCGGGCGTATTGAATGCTGTTTTCCATTCATCGCCCTGCTTTATACGCACAAGATTATACGCTCCACGAAGATCTATCTTGGTGAACCAACTGGCCCCCCTAATCCGAGCAAACAGATCAGACAACAGTGGCAAAGGATACTGAAATTTGACCGTGATGTTATTTAGAAGGCGATAATCTATACAGGGTCTTAGAGAACCATCCTTCTTGGCCACAAAAAAGAACCCCGCACCCAAAGGGGACGAGTACGGGCGAATATGCCCTTTCTCCAAAGACTACTTGATATAACTCCGCATAGCGGCATGTTCTGGTACAGACAAATTAAAAAGTCGTCCCTTAGGGAACTTACTACCAGGAATCAAATTTATGGCGCAATCACAATCCCTATGAGGAGGTACTGCACTGGACTTGGGCTCATCAAATTCATCCTGGTAGTCTGACAAAAATTCAGGGACTTCAGAAGGAGTAGAAGAAGCAATAGACACCAAAGGAGCATCGCCATGAATCCCCTGGCAACCCCAACTTGACACAGACATTGCTTTCCAATCCAGGACTGGATTATGAGCCTGCAGCCATGGCAGACCTAACACGACAACATCATGCAAATTATGTAACACAAGAAAGCGAATCACCTCCTGATGTGCAGGAGTCATGCACATGGTCACTTGAGCCCAGTACTGAGGTTTATTCTTGGCCAATGGCGTGGCATCAATTCCCTTTAGTGGAATAGGGAATTGCAAAGGCTCCAAGATAAAACCACAGCGCCTGGCAAAAGACAAATCCATCAAATTCAGGGCAGCACCCGAATCCACAAAAGCCATAACTGAGTAGGATGACAGAGAGCAAATCAAAGTAACAGACAAAATGAATTTAGGCTGTACAGTACCAATGGTGACAGACTTAGCGAAGTTTTTTATGCGCTTAGAACAATCTGAGATAACATGAGCAGAATCACCACAGTAAAAGCACAACCCATTCTGACGTCTGTGATTTTGCCGTTCAATTCTGGTCAGAATCCTGTCACATTGCATAGACTCAGGCTTCTGCTCAGAAAATACCGCCAGATGGTGCACTGGTTTGCGCTCCCATAAGCGCCGATCAATCTGAATGGCCAAAGACATTGACTCATTCAGATCCGCAGGCGTGGGGAACCCCACCATAACATCCTTAATGGCTTCAGAAAGACCCTTTCTGAAAATCGCTGCCAGGGCACACTCATTCCATTGAGTGAGCACAGACCATTTCCTAAACTTCTGACAGAAAACCTCTGCTTCATCCTGACCCTGGGAGAGAGCCAGCAAAACCTTTTCTGCTTGGTCTACCAGATTAGGTTCCTCATAAAGCACTCCAAGCGCCAGAAAAAACGCATCCACATTTTGCAATGCAGGATCTCCCGGCGCCAGAGAGAATGCCCAATCTTGAGGGTCACCACGCAACAAAGAAATAATAATTTTAACTTGCTGAACCGGATCACCAGAGGAACAAGGTCTCAGAGAAAGGAATAATTTGCAATTATTTTTAAAGTTCAAAAACCTAGATCTGTCTCCGGAGAACAGCTCAGGAATAGGTATCTTAGGCTCTGACATAGGACTGCGGACTACATAATCCTGAATGCCTTGTACCCTAGCAGTGAGATGATCCACACTAGAAGACAGACTCTGAAGATCCATAGCTGCAGCTGAATTCTGAACCACCCAGAGATTAAGGGGAGGAGAGAGGCTAGACACACTGCAGAGGAAAAAAAAAAAAATGAACTCAGGATTTCTCTTATCCCTCTTTTGCGATGCATTAACTCTTTATGGGCCTGCTGTACTGTTATGATCCGGTGGTAGGATCACCAAACTGACCTGATAGGTAAACCTGAATAATTGGACAAGCTCCGGGGATGTGGAAACTATACCGACCGCAATCCTGATCCTATCCACACACACTAAAGGCAGCCTTGGAGCGTTACCTAAAAACCTAGATGCCTTTTCACAGCCTGAGAAACTGGCTACCCCTAGAGAGAAAGCAAAGCCTCACTTGCCTCAGAGAAATAACCCCAAAGTTTAGGCAGCCCCCCACAAATAATAACGGTGAGTTAAGGGGAAAATACAAACGTAGGAATGAAAAACAGGTTTAAGCAAATGAGGCCCGCTAACACTAAATAGAAAGAAAATAGCAGGGATCTGTGCGGTCGGTACAAAAACTATCAAAAACTATCCACGCAGAAAGTACAAGAACCCCCACACCGACTCACGATGTGAGGGGCGCACTCTGCTCCCCAGAGCTTCCAGCAAGCGAAAAATCACATATAAGCAAGCTGGACTGAACACATCATATACTGAGAAACATTTTCAAGGAAACAATGAGCAAAAAGAACTAGCAAGACTTAGCTTCTCAGAAATAGACAGGTCACCAGGAAAATCCAGGAGAGGTCAGAACCAGTACTGAATACAACGACAGCAGGCAACAAGTAAAGGTCCAGGTGGAGTTAAATAGGAACCAGCATAGCAGGAAATGAGGCAGCTGAGCCCAGCTCCAGACCCGCAGTATCGCTAAGAGCCACCAGAGGGAGCCCAGACGGAATTCACAACAGCCTGTACCGCCGGCCACGAGAGAGTGTCCCCCCCCAGCTTAAACAGTGCTCTACCACTTGCAAAATTATCTCTCACTGCTCCACCACTGTTTAGTCTATGCGTTGAAATCCTTCAATGCCTGGCACTGACAATAACAATTTGTTGACATGTATGATGCTAGTTAAAATAGGCAGGGGCCCTGTCCTACATTTACACCAGTAAATACTTTGCGCCAAATTACAATGACTGAAAGTCAGCATTGGAGCCCACCGCTGTACCTAAGTATGCCACCCTTTTTTTTTTTTTTTGCGAGACATTAACATCTATTTAGTTTTTTGGAGTACTTACTGTCTGCGGTCCCTCCTTCCAATTGTCCTCTGCTGAGCACACCAATGCTGCCTGTGTACCTCTGCCACATCATGGAAGCTGCATAGAGCCTATTTTGTTATTTTAGGCCTAATAAGTCTGTCTGCGGTCCCTCCTTCCAATTGTCCTCCGCTGAGCACACCAATACTGCCTGTGTACCCCTGCCACATCATGGAAGCTGCATAGAGCCTATTTTGTTATTTTAGGCCTAATAAGTCTGTCTGCGGTCCCTCCTTCCAATTGTCCTCCGCTGAGCACACCAATGCTGCCTGTGTACCCCTGCCACATCATGGAAGCTGCATAGAGCCTATTTTGTTATTTTAGGCCTAATAAGTCTGTCTGCTGTCCCTCCTTCCAATTGTCCTCCGCTGAGCACACCAGTGCTGCCTGTGTACCCCTGCCACATCATGGAAGCTGCATAGAGCCTATTTTGTTATTTTAGGCCTAATAAGTCTGTCTGCGGTCCCTCCTTCTATTGTAGGCCTACTACATGTGTCTGTCTCGGCCAATCCACTCCTTACAGTTGTCCTCCAATGAACAAAGCTATGCTGCCTGTGTACTCCTGTTACCAATTTTGAACTGCATTTATCCTACTTACTTATTTGAGCCTAGTAACTGTGTAAGCCTCGCATAACAGTTGTCCTCCACCACAGAACCCAGCTATGCCACTTGTGTACTCCTTTTACCAATTTTGAACTGAATATAGCCTTCCTTTTTATTTTAGGCCTACTTCATGTGTCAGAGCCACTAATTACACATGCCCTCCTCCGCTGAACCACGCTATGCTGCAAGTGTACTCCACTTACCAATTTTGAACTGCATTTTGCCCAATTCCTTATTTAGGCCTACTTATTGTGTCTGCCTCCCATTACAGTTGTCCTCCACTGTACAAAGCTGAGCTTCAGGCTTTCGGCTTATATTATCAGATATTAAACTGCATTTGGCCTACTTATCAGGTTGGGCCCTACTAACGGTGTCTGCCGCTCCTGGGTTTTCTCCTCTTTGGTTTTCTTGAGCTTCAATCTTCAGGCTCTCATTAAGTAGTTGTTGTTAATATAACTGTTGTGAATTTGGATTCTGGGCTCCCCCGGTGGCCGCTTGTGGAATTGCACGTGTCATCCTCTTTCCTGTTTCACCTGGTTCCATCAGTAGTGGGTGTCGCTATTTAAGCTCATTTCTCTGGTGGTTTCTTGCCGGTCAACAATGTTATCTGATGCCTCTCAGTGCTTGTTCCTGCTTCTAGACAACTACTAGATAAGTTGGACTTTTGTCCATGTTTTGTTTTGCCTACTTGTTCCAGTTCACAGCTGAAGTTTTGTTACTGTGTCTGGAAAGCTCTCGTTGATCAGGGATTGCTACTCTGGCGTTATGAGTTAATGCCAGAGTTTAAGGTAATCTCTGGATGGTTTTTTGTTAGTGTTTTTCTGCTGACCATGAAAGTATACTATCTGTCTTCTGCTATCTAGTAAGCGGACCTCAAATTTGCTAAGACTATTTTCCTGCTGCGTTTGTTGTTTCATCTGAACTCACCGTCATTATATGTGGGGGGCTACTGTCTTCTTGGGAATATTTCTCTAGAGGTGAGCCAGGTCTTATATTTCCCTCTGCTAGCTATTTAGGTCTTAGGCCAGAGCTGGGCATCTAGCGATAAATAGGAAATGCTACCTGGCTATTTCTAGTTGCGCGGCAGGCTTAGTTCATGGTCAGTATAGTTCCATCTTCCGAGAGCTTGTCCCTCTATAGGCTTGCTATGATCTCTGCCTGCAGAGATCATGACAGTTTGACCGGACAGTAAAGTGTTAAAGACCCAGGTTGAGAAAGGAGAGTTATAAGAAGTCTGCTGGAATTTTTTTTTTTTTTTTTTTTTCCTCCAGTCTGCCTTGCTGCAGTCTTTTTTCTCTCTCTCCTCCTAATCTCTGTATGGCTCTGTGAGCACCTGACAATAATGGATCTCCAGAGTGTAACTGCGGGTTTGAATAATCTCATCACGAAAGTACAAAATTTACAAGATTTTGTGGTACATGCTTCGGTATCTGAGCCGAGAATTCCTTTGCCGGAGTTCTTCACAGGGAATAGAGCTAGCTTCCAGAATTTCCGAAATAATTGTAAGCTTTATTTGTCCCTGAAGTCTCGTTCAGCTGGAGACCCTGCTCAGCAGGTTAGGATTGTGATTTCCTTGCTCAGGGGTGACCCTCAAGATTGGGCCTTCTCATTGCCAGCAGGGGATCCTGCGTTACGCGATGTGGATGCGTTTTTTCTGGCCTTGGGCTTGCTTTATGAGGAACCTCATTTGGAACTTCAGGCAGAAAAAACTTTGATGGCACTATCTCAGGGGCAAGACGAAGCTGAAGTTTTCTGCCAAAAATTCCGTAAATGGTCTGTGCTTACTCAGTGGAATGAGTGCGCCTTGGCGGCAACTTTCAGAGAAGGTCTCTCTGATGCCGTTAAGGATGTTATGGTGGGGTTCCCTGTGCCTGCAGGTCTGAATGAGTCCATGACAATGGCTATTCAGATTGATAGGCGTCTGCGGGAGCGCAAACCGGTGCACCATCTGGCGGTGTCTATGGAAAAGACGCCAGAAAGTATGCAGTGTGATAGAATTCTGTCCAGGAGCGAGCGACAGAATTTTAGACGGAAGAATGGATTGTGTTTCTATTGTGGGGATTCTACTCATGTTATATCAGCATGCTCTAGGCGTACAAAGAAGCTTGATAAGTCTGTTTCCATTGGCACCATTCAGTCTAAGTTTATTTTGTCTGTAACCCTGATTTGCTCTTTGTCATCCATTGCCACGGACGCCTATGTTGACTCTGGCGCCGCTCTGAGTCTTATGGATTGGTCCTTTGCCAATCGTTGTGGTTTTGATTTAGAGCCTTTGGAGACTCTTATTCCTCTGAAGGGGATTGACTCCACCCCATTGGCTAATAATAAACCACAATACTGGACACAAGTAACCATGCGTATCAATCCGGATCACCAGGAGATTATTCGTTTCCTGGTGCTGTATAATCTACATGACGATTTGGTGCTGGGATTGCCATGGTTGCAGTCTCACAACCCAGTCTTGGACTGGAGAGCAATGTCTGTGTTGAGCTGGGGATGTAAGGGTATTCATGGGGACTTACCTTTGGTTTCTATTTCGTCGTCCATTCCCTCTGAAGTCCCTGAGTTCCTCTCTGATTATCAAGACGTCTTTGACGAACCCAAGCTTGGGTCGTTACCTCCGCACCGTGAGTGCGATTGTGCCATAGATTTGATACCGGGTTGTAAATATCCAAAGGGTCGTTTGTTTAATCTGTCTGTGCCGGAACATGCTGCTATGCGGGAATATATAAAGGAGTCTTTGGAAAAGGGACATATTCGTCCATCTTCTTCTCCCTTGGGAGCTGGGTTTTTCTTTGTCTCAAAAAAAGACGGCTCTTTGAGACCATGTATTGATTATCGGCTTCTGAATAAGATCACTGTTAAGTATCAATACCCATTGCCATTGCTTACTGATTTGTTTGCTCGTATAGAGGGTGCTAAGTGGTTCTCTAAAATTGATCTTCGTGGGGCGTATAATTTGGTGCGGATCAGGCAGGGGGATGAGTGGAAGACCGCATTTAATACGCCCGAGGGCCACTTTGAGTATTTGGTCATGCCTTTTGGTCTTTCTAATGCCCCTTCAGTTTTCCAGTCTTTTATGCATGATATTTTCCGCGATTTTCTGGATAAATTTTTGATAATATATCTGGATGATATTCTGATTTTTTCTGATGACTGGGACTCTCATGTCCAGCAGGTCAGGAGAGTTTTTCAGGTTCTGCGGTCTAATTCTTTATGTGTGAAGGGGTCTAAGTGCGTTTTTGGGGTCCAGAAAATTTCCTTTTTGGGGTATATTTTTTCTCCCTCTTCCATTGAGATGGATCCCGTCAAGGTGCAAGCTATTTGTGACTGGACTCAGCCCTCCTCTCTTAAGGGTCTTCAGAGATTTTTGGGCTTTGCCAACTTTTACCGCCGATTTATTGCTGGTTTTTCGGATGTCGTTAAACCACTGACTGATTTGACCAGACAAGGCGCTGATGTTGCTAATTGGTCCCCTCATGCTGTAGAGGCCTTTCAGGAGCTTAAGCACCGTTTTGCCTCTGCCCCTGTGTTGCGTCAGCCTGATGTGAATCTGCCTTTTCAGGTTGAGGTTGACGCTTCGGAGATCGGAGCTGGGGCAGTGTTGTCGCAGAAAGGTTCCGACTGCTCCGTCATTAGGCCTTGTGCCTTCTTTTCTCGCAAATTTTCGCCCGCAGAGCGGAATTATGATGTTGGGAATCGGGAGCTTTTGGCCATGAAGTGGGCGTTTGAGGAGTGGCGCCATTGGCTCGAGGGGGCTAGGCATCAGGTGGTGGTATTGACTGACCACAAAAATTTGATTTATCTTGAGACTGCCAGACGCCTGAATCCTAGACAGGCGCGCTGGTCTTTATTTTTTTTCTCGCTTTAATTTTGTGGTGTCATACCTACCGGGTTCTAAGAATGTTAAGGCAGATGCCCTTTCTAGGAGTTTTGACCCGGACTCTCCTGGTAATTCTGAACCCACAGGTATCCTTAGGGAGGGAGTAATTTTGTCGGCCGTTTCTCCTGATCTGCGGCGGTCCTTGCAAGAGTTTCAGGCGGATAGACCGGATCGTTGTCCGCCTGATAGACTGTTTGTTCCGGATGATTGGACCAGCAGAGTCATCTCTGAGGTACATTCTTCTGCATTGGCAGGTCATCCCGGAATTTTTGGTACCAGGGATTTGGTGGCAAGATCCTTCTGGTGGCCTTCCCTGTCACGAGATGTGCGAGTCTTTGTGCAGTCATGTGACGTTTGTGCTCGGGCCAAGTCTTGTAGTTCTCGGGCTAGCGGACTGCTGTTGCCCTTGCCTATTCCTAAGAGGCCTTGGACACACATCTCGATGGATTTTATTTCAGATCTGCCTGTTTCCCAGAAGATGTCTGTCATCTGGGTGGTCTGTGACCGTTTCTCTAAAATGGTCCATTTGGTTCCTCTGCCCAAGTTGCCTTCTTCTTCTGAGTTGGTTCCTCTGTTTTTTCAGAATGTTGTCCGATTGCACGGTATTCCTGAGAATATTGTTTCTGACAGAGGTACCCAATTTGTGTCTAGATTTTGGCGGGCATTCTGTGCTAGGATGGGCATAGATTTGTCTTTTTCATCTGCTTTTCACCCTCAGACTAATGGCCAGACCGAGCGGACTAATCAGACCCTGGAGACATATCTGAGGTGTTTTGTCTCTGCTGACCAGGATGATTGGGTTGCTTTTTTGCCATTGGCAGAGTTCGCCCTCAATAATCGGGCCAGCTCTTCCACCTTGGTGTCCCCGTTTTTCTGTAATTCGGGGTTTCACCCTCGATTTTCCTCCGGTCAGGTGGAATCCTCGGATTGTCCTGGAGTGGATGCGGTGGTGGAGAGATTGCATCACATCTGGGGGCAGGTTATGGACAATTTGAAGTTGTCCCAGGAGAAGACTCAGCGTTTTGCCAACCGTCATCGTCGTGTTGGTTCTCGGCTTTGTGTTGGAGATTTGGTGTGGTTGTCTTCTCGTTTTGTCCCTATGAGGGTCTCTTCTCCTAAGTTTAAACCTCGGTTCATCGGCCCTTATAGAATATTGGAGATTCTTAATCCTGTTTCTTTCCGTTTGGACCTCCCTGCGTCCTTTTCCATTCATAACGTTTTTCATCGGTCGTTATTGCGCAGGTATGAGGTACCTGTTGTACCTTCAGTTGAGCCTCCTGCTCCGGTGTTGGTTGAGGGTGAGTTGGAGTACGTTGTGGAGAAAATTTTGGACTCTCGTGTTTCCAGACGGAGACTCCAGTATCTGGTCAACTGGAAGGGTTACGGCCAGGAGGATAATTCTTGGGTCAATGCATCTGATGTTCATGCTTCTGATCTTGTTCGTGCCTTCCATAGGGCTCATCCTGGTCGCCCTGGTGGATCTGGTGAGGGTTCGGTGCCCCCTCCTTGAGGGGGGGGTACTGTTGTGAATTTGGATTCTGGGCTCCCCCGGTGGCCGCTTGTGGAATTGCACGTGTCATCCTCTTTCCTGTTTCACCTGGTTCCATCAGTAGTGGGTGTCGCTATTTAAGCTCATTTCTCTGGTGGTTTCTTGCCGGTCAACAATGTTATCTGATGCCTCTCAGTGCTTGTTCCTGCTTCTAGACAACTACTAGATAAGTTGGACTTTTGTCCATGTTTTGTTTTGCCTACTTGTTCCAGTTCACAGCTGAAGTTTTGTTACTGTGTCTGGAAAGCTCTCGTTGATCAGGGATTGCTACTCTGGCGTTATGAGTTAATGCCAGAGTTTAAGGTAATCTCTGGATGGTTTTTTGTTAGTGTTTTTCTGCTGACCATGAAAGTATACTATCTGTCTTCTGCTATCTAGTAAGCGGACCTCAAATTTGCTAAGACTATTTTCCTGCTGCGTTTGTTGTTTCATCTGAACTCACCGTCATTATATGTGGGGGGCTACTGTCTTCTTGGGAATATTTCTCTAGAGGTGAGCCAGGTCTTATATTTCCCTCTGCTAGCTATTTAGGTCTTAGGCCAGAGCTGGGCATCTAGCGATAAATAGGAAATGCTACCTGGCTATTTCTAGTTGCGCGGCAGGCTTAGTTCATGGTCAGTATAGTTCCATCTTCCGAGAGCTTGTCCCTCTATAGGCTTGCTATGATCTCTGCCTGCAGAGATCATGACATATAACACAGCAGTTGGCCTACTAGTGTGGTTGGGGCCTAATAACGGTGTCTGCTAGGGTTGAGCGACTTTCATTTTTTTAAGATCGAGTAGGGTTTTGGAAAACCCGATTTTGTCCAGAGTCGAGTCGAGTGCAGTCGGCCGATTGTCGCTAAAAGTCGGGGATCGACCGAAACACGAAACCCAATGCAAGTCAATGGGGAAGCATAGTCGGCAGTGAGTGGAGGCCAGGAAAACACCTACAGTGCCCATTTTAATGCCAAAAACATCCATTCTTGTTTCTGAAGCTTGTCAATCTTAATTAACTTTATAATAATAGTTGGGCATAGGAAATTGGGGGTCATTTGGCAAAAGTTGTGGGGGGAGTAGGGCTGGCTCAAGTTTTTCGTGGGCCCAGGAAATGCGGACTACGTCACGGCGGTGTTGCAGGGAGAGGTAAGTATTTCAACGTTGCAAGTGCTGTGATCCTGAGCAAGCAGGGGGGGCCCACTCGTTCGCATTGGCACTGGCACAGGGCCCCTCAAAGTACGGCGGTGTGTTTGCATGGCGGGGGCGCCTCCCACCAGCAGCGACACTTTTGCGTACTCTGAGGGGCCCTGTGCCAGTGACGTCGCCAACGAGTATGCCCCCCGCACCTGATGAAGGAACCTGCACTTTCATCTGCACCTTCCTCTTTGTCCCTGTGTAAGGTGGTATAACATGCGGGAAGGGGAACCTTACTTTCAGCAGGGTCAGATTCTGGCTGTGTAGAGTACAAGGGGAATGTAGTGGTCTAGGTCAATGTACCAGCAGACTCATCTAGCAGTGGCTGGGCAATGGGCAGGATGAGGAGGAAACAGATATAGGGCCAAAGAATAAAGTAGGCTAAATGCAGATCAAAATTGGTAACAGGACTAAGCAGGCGGCATTGCTTTGTTCAGTGGAGTAGCAAACCCAAGAGCAGCAGACACTGTTTCAAGGGCCTAACCACACTAGTAGGCCAAATGCAGTTTAATATCTGATAGTATAGGCCGAAAGCCAGAATGTGGAAGCTCAGCTTTGTTCAGTTGAGGACAACACTAGGCAGGGGCAGACACCTTTAGTAGGCCGGAACAGCCAATTTCATTTTTAAAAATCGTAATTTGGAACAGAAGGTTGAAGCACAGCTTTATTCAGTTGAGGACAACACCAGGCAGCGGCAGACACCTTTAGTAGGCCGGAACAGCCAATTTTTTTTAAAAAACAGCAGTTAATAAGAGGCAGAAGGTAGAAGCTCAGCTTTATTCAGTTGAGGACAACACCAGGCAGGGGCAGACACCTTTAGTAGGCCGGAACAGCCAATTTCATTTTTAAAAATCGTAATTTGGAACAGAAGGTTGAAGCACAGCTTTATTCAGTTGAGGACAACACCAGGCAGGGGCAGACACCTTTAGTAGGCCGGAACAGCCAATTTTTTAAAAAAACAGCAGTTAATAAGAGGCAGAAGGTAGAAGCTCAGCTTTATTCAGTTGAGGACAACACCAGGCAGGGGCAGACACCTTTAGTAGGCCGGAACAGCCAATTTTTTAAAAAAAACAGCAGTTAATAAGAGGCAGAAGGTAGAAGCTCAGCTTTATTCAGTTGAGGACAACACCAGGCAGGGGCAGACACCTTTAGTAGGCCGGAACAGCCAATTTCATTTTTAAAAATCGTAATCTGGAACAGAAGGTTGAAGCACAGCTTTATTCAGTTGAGGACAACACCAGGCAGGGGCAGACACCTTTAGTAGGCCGGAACAGCCAATTTCATTTTTAAAAACCGTAATTTGGAACAGAAGGTTGAAGCACAGCTTTATTCAGTTGAGGACAACACCAGGCAGGGGCAGACACCTTTAGTAGGCCGGAACAGCCAATTTTTTTAAAAAAACAGCAGTTAATAAGAGGCAGAAGGTAGAAGCTCAGCTTTATTCAGTTGAGGACAACACCAGGCAGGGGCAGACACCTTTAGTAGGCCGGAACAGCCAATTTCATTTTTAAAAATCGTAATTTGGAACAGAAGGTTGAAGCACAGCTTTATTCAGTTGAGGACAACACCAGGCAGGGGCAGACACCTTTAGTAGGCCGGAACAGCCAATTTTTTTAAAAAACAGCAGTTAATAAGAGGCAGAAGGTAGAAGCTCAGCTTTATTCAGTTGAGGACAACACCAGGCAGGGGCAGACACCTTTAGTAGGCCGGAACAGCCAATTTCATTTTTAAAAATTGTAATTTGGAACAGAAGGTTGAAGCACAGCTTTATTCAGTTGAGGACAACACCAGGCAGGGGCAGACACCTTTAGTAGGCCGGAACAGCCAATTTTTTAAAAAAACAGCAGTTAATAAGAGCCAGAAGGTAGAAGCTCAGCTTTATTCAGTTGCAGCTTCTTGGCAATAATATAAAGAAGACGCGACAGGACAACACTCGGTGGATGCCATATCTGTGTTTTCAATGGAAAAAAACCTTTCAGTTAACTACTTGCAGGAGAAAGTTTTTGTAGCTGGTGGCCAATTTTTGTACTGTACCAGTTTTTTGTTGTATGTGTTTTTGTTTTTAATGTTAAAATGTCTGCATTTGATATCTCTCCAGTATTTTCTTTTTTATAAGCAAAATACTGCAGTTTTACATCGGTTACATGGATACACAGGCAGCATTGTTGTCAGCGGGGGAGTATTTAAAGTAGGGACCGCAGACAGGCTATCAAAGGCCTAAAATAACAAACAATAGGCTCATGGCAGTTTTACATCGGTTACATGGATACACAGGCAGCTTGGTGGTCAGTGGAGGAGTATTTACAGTAGGGACCGCAGACAGGCTATCAAAGGCCTAAAATACCTAAAAATAGGCTCATGGCAGTTTTACATCGGTTACATGGATAAACAGGCAGCATTGTTGTCAGTGGAGGAGTATTTAAAGTAGGGACCGCAGACAGGCTATCAAAAGCCTAAAATAACAAACAATAGGCTCATGGCAGTTTTACATCGGTTACATGGATACACAGGCAGCATTGTTGTCAGCGGGTGAGTATTTAAAGTAGGGACCGCAGACAGGCTATCAAAGGCCTAAAATAACAAACAATAGGCTCATGGCAGTTTTACATCGGTTACATGGATACACAGGCAGCTTGGTGGTCAGTGGAGGAGTATTTAAAGTAGGGACCGCAGACAGGCTATCAAAGGCCTAAAATACCTAAAAATAGGCTCAAGGCAGTTTTACATCGGTTACATGGATACACAGGCAGCTTGGTGGTCAGTGGAGGAGTATTTAAAGTAGGGACCGCAGACAGGCTATCAAAGGCCTAAAATAACAAACAATAGGCTCATGGCAGTTTTACATCGGTTACATGGATACACAGGCAGCTTGGTGGTCAGTGGAGGAGTATTTAAAGTAGGGACCGCAGACAGGCTATCAAAGGCCTAAAATAACAAACAATAGGCTCATGGCAGTTTTACATCGGTTACATGGATAAACAGGCAGCATTGTTGTCAGTGGAGGAGTATTTAAAGTAGGGACCGCAGACAGCCTATCAAAGGCCTAAAATAACAAACAATAGGCTCATGGCAGTTTTACATCGGTTACATGGATACACAGGCAGCATTGTTGTCAGCGGGGGAGTATTTAAAGTAGGGACCGCAGACAGGCTATCAAAGGCCTAAAATAACAAACAATAGGCTCATGGCAGTTTTACATCGGTTACATGGATACACAGGCAGCTTGGTGGTCAGTGGAGGAGTATTTAAAGTAGGGACCCCAGACAGGCTATCAAAGGCCTAAAATACCTAAAAATAGGCTCAAGGCAGTTTTACATCGGTTACATGGATACACAGGCAGCTTGGTGGTCAGTGGAGGAGTATTTAAAGTAGGGACCGCAGACAGGCTATCAAAGGCCTAAAATAACAAACAATAGGCTCATGGCAGTTTTACATCGGTTACATGGATAAACAGGCAGCATTGTTGTCAGTGGAGGAGTATTTAAAGTAGGGACCGCAGACAGGCTATCAAAGGCCTAAAATACCTAAAAATAGGCTCAAGGCAGTTTTACATCGGTTACATGGATACACAGGCAGCTTGGTGGTCAGTGGAGGAGTATTTAAAGTAGGGACCGCAGACAGGCTATCAAAGGCCTAAAATAACAAACAATAGGCTCATGGCAGTTTTACATCGGTTACATGGATACACAGGCAGGCAGCTTGGTTGTCAGTGGAGGAGTATTGCAAGGAGTGTCTGTCCCAGTACTCCCAAAATATAAATAGATGTTAATGTCTCGCAAAACAACCAAAAAAAAAAAAAAAAAAAAAGGTGGCATACTTAGGTACAGGGGTGGGCTCATCTGCTGAGTTTCTGACATAGTAATTTGGCAGTAACTATTTAATGGTGCCAATATAGGACACAGACACAGACTACTTTAAGTTGCATCATAGATGTCTACAAATTTGTATTGTCAGTGCCAGTCAGACATTGAATGATATCAGCGAATAGACTAAAGATTGGTGGAGCTGTGCGACATAATTTTGCACGTGGTAGAGCACAGTTTGAGCTGGGGGAGGGGGGAACTCTCTTGAGGCCGGCGGGACCGCCCCAGGGCCCCTCATGTTACAACGGTGTGTCTGACGTTGGGTGCGCACCACCACCGCCAGAGACACTACATTGTACTATGAGGGACCCAGTGGCAGTGCCGTCGACCAAAAGCGGGCACACCCACCTCTTCAGACAAACAGCAGTCTCATGGGTGCTTGCGCCAAGTCGCGATACCACGGCCCCGTGTGGGGAGTTTGGCCATTTAGCAGCAGCAAATTATACATTAGAAAAGTAATTCACAGTAGTCCACAGGCAAGAGCTTTTCATAGGAAAGCTAGGTGTCGGCCGGGCAAGGTGGGGCAAAAGATTTCGAAATCCAGTTGTGGTTCATTTTAATGAATCTTAGATCGTCAACATTTTGGGTAGCCAGACGAGTCCTTTTTTCGGTTAATATTGAACCTGCAGCACTGAATACTCTTTCTGATAGGACACTTGCTGCCGGGCAAGCAAGCTCCTGCAATGCATATTCTGCCAATTCTGGCCAGGTGTCTAATTTTGATGCCCAGTAATCAAATGGGAATGACGGTTGAGGGAGAACATCGATAAGGGATGAAAAATAGTTAGTAACCATACTGGACAAATGTTGTCTCCTGCCACTTTCAATTGATGCAGCAGTACCTGTCCTGTCTGCGGTCATAGCAAAATCACTCCACAACCTGGTCAGAAAACCCCTCTGTCCAACGCCACTTCTGATGTGTGCAACCCTAACACTCCTAGTCTGCTGCCCCCTGGAGCTCGTGTGAGAACGATCACGTGCGCTGTGTGCTGGGAATGCCTGAAGCAAACGGTCAACAAGAGTTGATTGTTTGGTTGCTAATATTAGTTCCAAGTTCTCATGTGGCATAATATTTTGCAATTTGCCTTTATAGCGTGGATCAAGGAGGCAGGCCAACCAGTAATCGTCATCGTTCATCATTTTTGTAATGCGTGTGTCCCTTTTTAGGATACGTAAGGCATAATCCGCCATGTGGGCCAAAGTTCCAGTTGTCAAATCTCCTGTTGTGATTGGTTGAGGGGCAGTTTCAGGCAAATCTACGTCACTTGTGTCCCTCAAAAAACCAGAACCCGGCCTTGCCACGCAACGAATTTCCAGTGCCCTCGGGAAAGCTTCCGCATTAGAAATATACTCATCCCCATCATCCTCCTCATCCTCCACCTCCTCTTCGCCCGCTACCTCGTCCTGTACACTGCCCTGACCAGACAATGGCTGACTGTCATCAAGGCTTTCCTCTTCCTCTGGTGCAGACGCCTGCTCCTTTATGTGCGTCAAACTTTGCATCAGCAGACGCATTAGGGGGATGCTCATGCTTATTACGGCGTTGTCTGCACTAACCAGCCGTGTGCATTCCTCAAAACACTGAAGGACTTGACACATGTCTTGTATCTTGGACCACTGCACACCTGACAACTCCATGTCTGCCATCCTACTGCCTGCCCGTGTATGTGTATCCTCCCACAAAAACATAACAGCCCGCCTCTGTTGGCACAGTCTCTGAAGCATGTGCAGTGTTGAGTTCCACCTTGTTGCAACGTCTATGATTAGGCGATGCTGGGGAAGGTTCAAAGACCGCTGATAGGTCTGCATACGGCTGGCGTGTACAGGCGAACGTCGGATATGTGAGCAAAGTCCACGCACTTTGAGGAGCAGGTCGGAGAACCCAGGATAAGTTTTCAATAAGCACTGCACCACCAGGTTTAAGGTGTGAGCCAGGCAAGGAATGTGTTTCAGTTGGGAAAGGGAGATGGCAGCCATGAAATTCCTTCCGTTATCACTCACTACCTTGCCTGCCTCAAGATCTACTGTGCCCAGCCACGACTGCGTTTCTTGTTGCAAGAACTCGGACAGAACTTCCGCGGTGTGTCTGTTGTCGCCCAAACACTTCATAGCCAATACAGCCTGCTGACGCTTGCCAGTAGCTGGCCCATAATGGGACAACTGGTGTGCAACAGTGTCATCTGCCGATGGAGTGGTTGGCCGACTGCGGTCTGTGGAAGAGCTGTAGCTTCTGCAGGAGGACGAGGAGGAGTAGGAGGAGGGGGTGCGAACGCCTACAGCCAACTGTTTCCTAGACCGTGGGCTAGGCACAACTGTCCTGAAATTGATGTCCCCTGTGGACCCTGCATCCACCACATTCACCCAGTGTGCCGTGATGGACACATAACGTCCCTGGCCATGCCTACTGGTCCATGCATCTGTAGTCAGGTGCACCTTTGTACTCTCAGATTGCCTGAGTGCATGGACGATGCGCTGTTTAACATGCTGGTGCAGGGCTGGGATGGCTTTTCTTGAAAAAAAGTGTTGACTGGGTAGCTCGTATCGTGGTTCAGCGTACTCCATCAGGGCTTTGAAAGCTTCGCTTTCAACTAACCGGTAGGGCATCATCTCTAACGAGATTAGTCTAGCTATGTGGGCGTTAAAACCCTGTGTACGCGGATGCGAGGATAAGTACTTCCTTTTTCTAACCAGAGTCTCATGTAGTGTGAGCTGAACTGGAGAGATGGAGATCGTGGAACTTGTGGGTGTGCCGGTGGACATGGCAGACTGAGAGACGGTTGGAGACGGTATTGTTTCCGCCGGTGCCCTAGATGCAATATTTCCTCCTACAAAACTGGTGATTCCCTGACCCTGACTGCTTTTGGCTGTCAAAGAAACCTGCACAGATACTGCCGGTGGTGCGGAAAATGGTGGCCTTACAGTGACGGAAGGAATGTTGCGTTGCTGACTAGCTTCATTGGCCAAGGGTGCTACAACCTTAAGGGACGTTTGGTAGTTAGTCCAGGCTTGAAAATGCATGGTGGTTAAGTTTCTATGCATGCAACTAGTATTGAGACTTTTCAGATTCTGACCTCTGCTTAAGCTAGTTAAACATTTTTGACAGAGGACAAGGAAGCGACTTGTCCCTGACCGTGAACATCCACAAGCGACGCGCTGCTTTTACATTTACCAGTTTCAGAAGAGGAGGCAAAAGAGCTAGAGGCTGAGTCTGCAATGTAAGCCAAAACTTGCTGTTGCTGCTCCGGCTTTAAAAGCGGTTTTCCTACTCCCAGAAAAGAAAGCTTTCGAGGCCTTGTGTAGCCAGACGACGAAACAGGCTCCACAGCTCCAGACTTAGGTGGAATATTTTTATCCCCACGACCACCTGATGCTCCACTACCACTACTATCATTACCAGCTGACAATGAACGCCCACGGCCACGACCTCTTGCACCAGACTTCCTCATTGTTTGAAAAACTTAACCAAATTAACTTTATTTGTTGCTGTCACTTACACGGTGAGCTATAACTTCAGTATGATTTCAATATCCCTTAACAGGTTGGTGAGACCACAAGGAAAATCAGGCACAATGTTACACACTCTGTTTTCTGTGGCACCAAATCACAGAGATGACACACACGCAGGACTGTCACTCAAGCACAAATGTCAATATTAATCTCCCACCTATTTTTTTATTTTTTTTTTCTCAGGGAGACTTTAGAAACCAAATAAGATAAAATGTTTTTTTCAGGGACAATTTAGAAACCAAATAATAAAAAAAATAAAAAAATAAAGGCTGTCTATGGCCCACTGAATGAGAGATGGCACACACAGGAGTGGCACACAAGCCCTGACTGAGGCCAATATTTTTCTCCCACTGATTGATGTAGTGTTTTTTTGTTAAGGTAGATTTTCGAACCCAAATCAAGGAAAAAAATAAATAGGCTTTCTATGGCCCACTGAGTGAGAGATGGCACACACAGGAGTGGCACACTGTTGTGAATTTGGTTTCTGGGCTCCCCCGGTGGTCACTGGTGGTACTGAACGTGGGTTTGTCATCTCCTCTGTTCACCTGTTTCCATCAGGATGTGGGAGTTTCTATTTAGCCTTGCTCCTCAGTCATTTCTATGCCGGCCAACAATGTTACCAGAAGCATTTCTGTTGCATGTTCCTGCTCCTAGACTATTTTCAGCTAAGTTGGATTTTTGTCCTAAGTTTGTTTGCATTTTTGTTCCAGTTCTCTGTGATTGAATATTTCTGAGACTGGAAGCTCTTGTGAACTGAAATTGCCACTCTGGTGTCATGAGTTGATATTAGAGTTCTAAAGTAATTTCAGGATGGAATTTTGAATAGGGTTTTCAGCTGGCCGTGAAGTCCCCTTTTCTGTCTTCCTTCTATCTAGTAAGCGGACCTCAATTTTGCTAAACCTATTTTCATACTTCGTATGTCAAATTCCTTTAATATCACCGACAATATTTGTGGGGGCTACTGTCCGCCTTTTGGGGAAAATTTCTCTAGAGGTGAGCCAGGTCTGTATTTTCCTCTGCTAGGGTCAGTCAGTTCTCCGGCTGGCGCTGGGCGTCTAGGGATAAAACGTAGGCACGCTACCCGGCCACTTTCAGTTGTTGTGATAGGTTTAGCTCACGGTCAGCTCGAGTTCCCATCTTCCAAGAGCTAGTCCTTTTTGTATGCTCTACTATGTTCTCTGTGTGTTGAGAACCATGACAGTTTGGCCGGCCAAGGGTTAAAATAATTGGCTGAAGAAAGGAGAGAATTAGAAGTCTGCAGAGAATTTTTTTTTTTTTTTTTCCCTGAGTTTGCTTCTCTGCTTATACTGCAGCCTTCGTCTCTCTCTCCTTCTAATCCTTGAATGGCTCTGATCTCACCTGATTAAAATGGATCCTCAGAGTTTAGCTACTGGTTTGAGTAATCTCGCTAATAAGGTTCAAAGTTTACAGGATTTTGTTATTCATGCTCCAATATCTGAACCTAGAATCCCTTTACCTGAATTTTTCTCCGGGGATAGATCTCGCTTTCAGAATTTCAAACATAATTGTAAATTGTTTTTGTCTCTGAGATCTCGCTCCGCTGGAGATCCTGCACAGCAGGTCAGGATTGTAATTTCCTTACTCCGGGGCGACCCTCAGGATTGGGCATTTGCTTTGGCACCAGGGGATCCTGCGTTGCTCAATGTGGATGCGTTTTTTCTAGCTTTGGGGTTGCTTTATGAGGAACCCCATTTAGAGATTCAGGCTGAAAAAGCCTTGATGGCCCTGTCCCAGGGTACAGATGAGGCGGAAATATACTGCCAAAAATTTCGTAAGTGGTCTGTGCTTACTCAGTGGAATGAGTGCGCCCTGGCGGCGATTTTCAGAGAGGGTCTCTCTGATGCCATTAAGGATGTTATGGTGGGGTTCCCTGTGCCTGCAGGTCTGAATGAGTCCATGACAATGGCTATTCAGATTGATCGGCGTTTGCGGGAGCGCAAACCTGTGCACCATTTGGCGGTGTCTACTGAGAAGGCGCCAGAGAATATGCAATGTGATAGAATTCTGTCTAGAAGCGAACGGCAGAACTTTAGGTGAAAAAATGGGTTATGTTTCTATTGTGGTGATGCAACTCATGTTATATCAGCATGCTCTAAACGTACAAAGAAGGTTGATAAGTCTGTTTCAATCAGCACTTTACAGTCTAAGTTTATTCTATCTGTGACCCTGATTTGCTCTTTATCGTCAATTACCGCGGACGCTTATCTCGACTCTGGCGCCGCTTTGAGTCTTATGGATTGGTCCTTTGCCAAATGCTGTGGTTGTGATTTAGAGCCTTTGGAAGTTCCTATACCTCTGAAGGGTATTGACTCTACGCCATTGGCTAGTAATAAACCACAATACTGGACACAAGTGACTATGCGTATTAATCCGGATCACCAGGAGATTATTCGCTTTCTTGTATTGTATAATCGGCATGATGTTTTGGTGCTTGGATTGCCATGGCTGCAATCTCATAACCCAGTCCTCGACTGGAAAGCAATGTCTGTGTTAAGCTGGGGATGTCAGGGGACTCATGGGGACGTACCTTTGGTTGCCATTTCGTCATCTGTTCCCTCTGAGATTCCGGAATTCTTATCTGATTATCGTGACGTTTTTGAGGAACCTAAACTTGGTTCACTGCCTCCGCACAGAGATTGCGATTGTACAATAGATCTGATTCCGGGCAGTAAGTTTCCAAAAGGTCGTTTATTTAATCTGTCTGTGCCTGAACATGCTGCTATGCGTGAATATATTAAGGAGTCCTTGGAAAAGGGACATATTCGTCCTTCGTCATCTCCTTTAGGAGCCGGCTTTTTCTTTGTATCTAAAAAGGATGGCTCTTTGAGGCCGTGTATTGATTATCGGCTTTTGAATAAAATCACGATTAAATATCAGTACCCTTTGCCATTGCTTACTGATTTGTTTGCTCGCATAAAGGGGGCCAAGTGGTTCTCTAAGATTGATCTTCGTGGGGCGTATAATTTAGTGCGAATTAAGCAGGGGGACGAGTGGAAAACCGCATTTAATACGCCTGAGGGTCATTTTGAGTATTTAGTAATGCCTTTTGGTCTTTCAAATGCCCCTTCAGTCTTTCAGTCCTTTATGCATGACATTTTCCGTGAATATTTGGATAAATTTATGATTGTGTATTTGGATGATATTTTGATTTTTTCGGATGACTGGGACTCTCATGTCCAGCAGGTCAGGAAGGTTTTTCAGGTTTTGCGCTCTAATTCCTTGTGTGTAAAGGGTTCTAAGTGCATTTTTGGGGTTCAAAAGATTTCTTTTTTGGGGTATATTTTTTCCCCCTCTTCCATTGAGATGGATCCTGTCAAGGTTCAGGCTATTTGCGATTGGACGCAACCCTCTTCTCTTAAGAGCCTTCAGAAATTCTTGGGCTTTGCTAATTTCTACCGTCGATTTATAACTGGGTTTTCTGATGTTGCTAAACCACTGACTGATTTGACTAAGAAGGGTGCTGATGTTGCTGATTGGTCCCCTGCTGCTGTGGAGGCCTTTCGGGAGCTTAAGCGCCGCTTTTCTTCCGCCCCTGTATTGCGTCAGCCTGATGTTACTCTTCCTTTTCAGGTTGAGGTCGACGCTTCGGAAATTGGAGCTGGGGCGGTTTTGTCGCAGAAAAGTTCCGACTGCTCCGTGATGAGACCTTGCGCGTTCTTTTCTCGTAAATTTTTGCCCGCGGAGCGAAATTATGATATTGGTAATCGTGAGCTCTTGGCTATGAAGTGGGCTTTTGAGGAATGGCGTCATTGGCTTGAGGGGGCTAGACATCAGGTGGTGGTATTGACCGACCACAAGAATTTGATTTATCTTGAGTCTGCCAGGCGCCTGAATCCGAGACAGGCGCGCTGGTCGTTATTTTTCTCTCGGTTTAATTTTGTGGTTTTATACCTACCAGGTTCTAAAAATGTGAAGGCGGATGCCCTTTCTAGGAGTTTTGAGCCTGATTCTCCTGGTAATTCTGAACCTACGGGTATCCTTAAGGAGGGAGTGATTTTATCTGCTGTTTCCCCAGACCTGCGACGGGCCTTGCAGGAGTTTCAGGCGGATAGACCTGATCGTTGCCCGCCTGGTAGAATGTTTGTTCCTGATGATTGGACCAGTAGAGTCATCTCGGAGGTCCATTCTTCTGCGTTGGCAGGGCATCCTGGAATCTTTGGTACCAGGGAGTTGGTGGCTAGGTCCTTCTGGTGGCCTTCCCTGTCACGAGATGTGCGAGGTTTTGTGCAGTCTTGTGATGTTTGTGCTCGGGCCAAGCCTTGTTGTTCTCGGGCTAGTGGATTGTTGTTGCCCTTGCCTATTCCGAAGAGGCCTTGGACTCACATCTCGATGGATTTTATTTCTGATCTCCCTGTTTCTCAGAAGATGTCTGTCATCTGGGTGGTGTGTGACCGTTTCTCTAAGATGGTCCATTTGGTTCCCTTGCCTAAGTTGCCTTCCTCATCCGAGTTGGTTCCTCTGTTTTTTCAAAATGTGGTTCGCTTGCATGGTATTCCGGAGAATATCGTTTCTGACAGGGGGACCCAATTCGTGTCTAGATTTTGGCGAGCGTTCTGCGCTAGGATGGGCATTGATTTGTCTTTTTCGTCTGCTTTCCATCCTCAGACTAATGGCCAGACCGAGCGAACTAATCAGACCTTGGAGACTTATTTGAGGTGTTTTGTCTCTGCGGATCAGGATGATTGGGTTGCCTTCTTGCCCTTGGCGGAGTTTGCCCTCAATAATCGGGCTAGTTCTGCCACTTTGGTTTCTCCTTTCTTCTGTAATTCGGGGTTTCATCCTCGTTTCTCTTCCGGTCAGGTGGAGCCTTCGGATTGTCCTGGAGTGGATGCTGTGGTGGAGAGGTTGCATCAGATTTGGGGGCAGGTGGTGGACAATTTGAAGTTGTCCCAGGAGAAGACTCAGCATTTTGCCAACCGCCGTCGTCGTGTTGGTCCTCGTCTTTGTGTTGGGGATTTGGTGTGGTTATCTTCTCGGTTTGTCCCTATGAAGGTTTCTTCTCCTAAGTTTAAGCCTCGGTTCATCGGCCCGTACAAGATATTGGAGATTCTTAACCCTGTGTCCTTTCGTTTGGACCTCCCTGCATCTTTTTCTATTCATAATGTCTTCCATTGGTCATTGTTGCGCAGGTATGAGGTACCTGTTGTGCCTTCCGTTGAGCCTCCTGCTCCGGTGTTGGTTGAGGGTGAGTTGGAGTACGTTGTGGAGAAGATCTTGGACTCCCGTGTTTCCAGACGGAGACTTCAGTATTTGGTCAAGTGGAAGGGCTACGGTCAGGAGGATAATTCTTGGGTGACAGCCTCTGATGTTCATGCCTCCGATTTGGTCCGTGCCTTTCATAGGGCTCATCCTGATTGCCCTGGTGGTTCTGGTGAGGGTTCGGTGCCCCCTCCTTGAGGGGGGGGGTACTGTTGTGAATTTGGTTTCTGGGCTCCCCCGGTGGTCACTGGTGGTACTGAACGTGGGTTTGTCATCTCCTCTGTTCACCTGTTTCCATCAGGATGTGGGAGTTTCTATTTAGCCTTGCTCCTCAGTCATTTCTATGCCGGCCAACAATGTTACCAGAAGCATTTCTGTTGCATGTTCCTGCTCCTAGACTACTTTCAGCTAAGTTGGATTTTTGTCCTAAGTTTGTTTGCATTTTTGTTCCAGTTCTCTGTGATTGAATATTTCTGAGACTGGAAGCTCTTGTGAACTGAAATTGCCACTCTGGTGTCATGAGTTGATATTAGAGTTCTAAAGTAATTTCAGGATGGAATTTTGAATAGGGTTTTCAGCTGGCCGTGAAGTCCCCTTTTCTGTCTTCCTTCTATCTAGTAAGCGGACCTCAATTTTGCTAAACCTATTTTCATACTTCGTATGTCAATTTCCTCTAATATCACCGACAATATTTGTGGGGGCTACTGTCCGCCTTTTGGGGAAAATTTCTCTAGAGGTGAGCCAGGTCTGTATTTTCCTCTGCTAGGGTCAGTCAGTTCTCCGGCTGGCGCTGGGCGTCTAGGGATAAAACGTAGGCACGCTACCCGGCCACTTTCAGTTGTTGTGATAGGTTTAGCTCACGGTCAGCTTGAGTTCCCATCTTCCAAGAGCTAGTCCTTTTTGTATGCTCTACTATGTTCTCTGTGTGTTGAGAACCATGACAGCACACAAGCCCTGACTGAGGCCAATATTTTTCTCCCACTGATTGATGTAGTGTTTTTTTTTAAGGTAGATTTTAGAACCCAAATCAAGCAAAAAAATAAATAGGCTTTCTATGGCCCACTGAGTGAGAGATGGCACACACAGGAGTGGCACACAAGCCCTGACTGAGGCCAATATTTTTCTCCCACTGATTGATGTAGTGTTTTTTTGTTAAGGTAGATTTTCGAACCCAAATCAAGGAAAAAAATAAATAGGCTTTCTATGGCCCACTGAGTGAGAGATGGCACACACAGGAGTGGCACACAAGCCCTGACTGAGGCCAATATTTTTCTCCCACTGATTGATGTAGTGTTTTTTTTTAAGGTAGATTTTCGAACCCAAATCAAGGAAAAAAATAAATAGGCTTTCTATGGCCCACTGAGTGAGAGATGGCACACACAGGAGAGGCACACAAGCCCTGACTGAGGCCAATATTTTTCTCCCACTGATTGATGTAGTGTTTTTTTTTAAGGTAGATTTTCGAACCCAAATCAAGGAAAAAAATAAATAGGCTTTCTATGGCCCACTGAGTGAGAGATGGCACACACAGGAGTGGCACACAAGCCCTGACTGAGGCCAATATTTTTCTCCCACTGATTGATGTAGTGTTTTTTTGTTAAGGTAGATTTTCGAACCCAAATCAAGGAAAAAAATAAATAGGCTTTCTATGGCCCACTGAGTGAGAGATGGCACACACAGGAGAGGCACACAAGCCCTGACTGAGGCCAATATTTTTCTCCCACTGATTGATGTAGTGTTTTTTTTTAAGGTAGATTTTCGAACCCAAATCAAGGAAAAAAATAAATAGGCTTTCTATGGCCCACTGAGTGAGAGATGGCACACACAGGAGTGGCACACAAGCCCTGACTGAGGCCAATATTTTTCTCCCACTGATTGATGTAGTGTTTTTTTTTTTAAGGTAGATTTTCGAATCCAAATCAAGGAAAAAAATAAATAGGCTTTCTATGGCCCACTGAGTGAGAGATGGCACACACAGGAGTGGCACACAAGCCCTGACTGAGGCCAATATTTTTCTCCCACTGATTGATGGAGTTTTTTTTTTTAAGGTAGATTTTCGAACCCAAATCAAGGAAAAAAATAAATAGGCTTTCTATGGCCCACTGAGTGAGAGATGGCACACACAGGAGTGGCACACAAGCCCTGACTGAGGCCAATATTTTTCTCCCACTGATTGATGGAGTGTTTTTATGTTAAGGTAGATTTTCGAACCCAAATCAAGGAAAAAAATAAATAGGCTTTCTATGGCCCACTGAGTGAGAGATGGCACACACAGGAGTGGCACACAAGCCCTGACTGAGGCCAATATTTTTCTCCCACTGATTGATGGAGTTTTTTTTTTTAAGGTAGATTTTCGAACCCAAATCAAGGAAAAAAATAAATAGGCTTTCTATGGCCCACTGAGTGAGAGATGGCACACACAGGAGTGGCACACAAGCCCTGACTGAGGCCAATATTTTTCTCCCACTGATTGATGTAGTGTTTTTTTTTAAGGTAGATTTTCGAACCCAAATCAAGGAAAAAAATAAATAGGCTTTCTATGGCCCACTGAGTGACAGATGGCACACACAGGAGTGGCACACAAGCCCTGACTGAGGCCAATATTTTTCTCCCACTGATTGATGTAGTGTTTTTTTTGTTAAGGTAGATTTTCGAACCCAAATCAAGGAAAAAAATAAATAGGCTTTCTATGGCCCACTGAGTGAGAGATGGCACACACAGAAGTGGCACACAAGCCCTGACTGAGGCCAATATTTTTCTCCCACTGATTGATGTAGTGTTTTTTTGTTAAGGTAGATTTTCGAACCCAAATCAAGGAAAAAAATAAATAGGCTTTCTATGGCCCACTGAGTGAGAGATGGCACACACAGGAGTGGCACACAAGCCCTCACTGAGGCCAATATTTTTCTCCCACTGATTGATGTAGTGTTTTTTTGTTAAGGTAGATTTTAGAACCCAAATCAAGGAAAAAAATAAATAGGCTTTCTATGGCCCACTGAGTGAGAGATGGCACACACAGGAGTGGCACACAAGCCCTGACTGAGGCCAATATTTTTCTCCCATTGATGGATGTAGTGTTTTTTTGTTAAGGTAGATTTTCGAACCCAAATCAAGGAAAAAAATAAATAGGCTTTCTATGGCCCACTGAGTGAGATATGGCACACACAGGAGTGGCACACAAGCCCTGACTGAGGCCAATATTTTTCTCCCACTGATTGATGTAGTGTTTTTTTGTTAAGGTAGATTTTCGAACCCAAATCAAGGAAAAAAATAAATAGGCTTTCTATGGCCCACTGAGTGAGAGATGGCACACACAGGAGTGGCACACAAGCCCTGACTGAGGCCAATATTTTTCTCCCATTGATGGATGTAGTGTTTTTTTGTTAAGGTAGATTTTCGAACCCAAATCAAGGAAAAAAATAAATAGGCTTTCTATGGCCCACTGAGTGAGAGATGGCACACACAGGAGTGGCACACAAGCCCTGACTGAGGCCAATATTTTTCTCCCACTGATTGATGTAGTGTTTTTTTGTTAAGGTAGATTTTCGAACCCAAATCAAGGAAAAAAATAAATAGGCTTTCTATGGCCCACTGAGTGAGAGATGGCACACACAGGAGTGGCACACAAGCCCTGACTGAGGCCAATATTTTTATCCGAACACAGCAATAATAATAATAGATGTAATAATTCACATGATCCTACCAAAATATAGAGAACATAGCTAAAGTAGGAATTAAAACATAACTTTTAATAAATATTGATAAAAAGTATGCAAAATAAATGTCACCAAAAATAGTGTTAAAAAGGTACCACTAGGTATGTTCAAAATTCATATACCATACAAGATGAAGGGTACTGAAAGGGATTTCTATAGGAACTCTGGCAGTGATCCCAAATTCCAACACTTAGACCAAGGAACCTGGTTAGTTGACGAAAAGCCAAAACCAATGGTACAAAACAAATACCCAAAACAATGTGTACCTTGGTTGCATTAATCTTAGCAGTCAATCATTTACTGAAAAATGAAAAACAAGGGATGCATATAATTGGGAGAATAGAAATAAAGGAACAATCTCACCAATTTGTAGAGGGTAGGAGAGCTGGAACCCCAGTGGTGCTTCTCTGGAATAATCCGTTATCGCACGACTTCAGGAGACAATTCCCTGTCAAATCCCTACGGGGCTATAAATAAGCTCAATCCCCAAACTCTTGCCCTTACAAGGACAGTCCACAGCTATCCCTATAATCTATGAGCCCTGCACTCTCCCTGTTAGAAGGTCCCAACGCGTTTCTTTGCAAGCAGGATCATCAGGGGACTAGCTTGCATGGGAGATAAAGTGCTTCAGTGCTAAAGATAGAGCTGCCACCCTCTATGCTGGTCTGCAGAGAGTGGAAGGAACCGTCACTTTCCAAATATATAATGTGCTAAAGGGCTAGAAATAACCAATCTCCTATAAGAAAGGAGTCATATGACCGAAAAGACCGGTCTAATAGGTCAAATGTTATGTGCAGCGCTAATGACCACCGAGCGCTTGCTAATAATTTCATCAAACAAACAATAGAAAAAAGTATGCCCCATTATAAATATAATCAGCCCATACGATGCTTATTACTCCCTTGAAAACACCATACCGCTCCATGATCAAACTGAAATGGGTGTTTCCTCCGGACACCGGAAGTAACCGTTGCTATGACCACGGTACGCTAACAAGAAGACTACTAAGAAAAGGGGATCAACCCCAATAATCCAGTTTGCTAAATGTTACTGGTGAGCACCCTAAATGAAAAAATCATATAATGTCCGTATCCAGTAGGTTGCCGAGACATAGCGGGGATGAGCCTCCGGTGAATACTGGATGTCTCTGTTACCAAGGTAACTGGCCGCAACCCGAAAAGACTGTTAGCCTGATACGATTAAAAAGATCTGTATAGTGAAACAGCGATCATCATACCTGGATTGTCCCGCCAGTGGGCAGCAGTTACTGGTATGCGACCGGACATAATAAACATTTAGATACGCGTGTATAAAGATGTTGCCGATAGGCGGTAAGAGTCAACATCCGGTAAGAGACCGGATGTTGATGCAACCATGGTAACCGGTCGCCAGGAAAAGCCAGAGAATTACCGCCGCATTGACATAAACAAACGTCCGGTAAAGAACCGGATGTTGTTACAGCCATGGCAACCAGACGCCAGAAAGGGCAAGATAATTCACGCCACACTGACATAGAGCGATTCAGCGTATTATCCATAACGTAATGGTGACATAGTAAATAAGGAGCATTATGCGGTAAGGGAAATGAATAAATGAAAAAAATGAGGACATTTCATAGGTAGATACCAACCATGTATCCACCTTAAAGGGGTGATATGTGTGCTACAAAAGCCGCATAAATAAAGCAGAGGCCTAATAGTAAGCCAATCAGGCAGATATCCCAATGGGGAGACTGCCAATACAAGTTAATCAAATGCGCTTTGAGTTGGCCATACATAATTCACTTAACCAAGAAAAATCGGCTAAAAAATATTACATAAAAATGCCATATATATCTAAATAGTATTGGCTGCGCGCTCATAGCTGAAAAAATTCACCTAAACTACAAAGTGTATAGTGTTAAGCAGGAATTCTACCATGAATAAATAACGCTATGAATCACCTCACTATTGTTGTAGGATGTTAGTAAGAAATACTCTATGGATAACAAGCACATAGACACTTGAACACTATGCTGTAAATAGTCAATATAGAATATTATTTAAATGTCACCATTGACACTGTAAGTGTTAGGGACACAATTAGATATCAGTTAACAAAAAATGCAAAAACCCAAAAAAAGGTGACAAAGGGGAAGGATTTTATGGAAAGGTACACTAAAGTGTAAAACAAAGAACTAAGCCATCCATGGACAGTAGAGTTTAAACAGAAGTATCAGATAAAACATCCATAATTAATGTGGTCATTAAGACCCTGGGGTGTCATAGTATTTAAATAAAAGATCCACTTGGCCTCCTTTTGAAGGAGCAACTGATCCCAGTTGCCACCTCGCATAGGAGCAGAGACCTTTTCAATCGCCACAAAACGCAAATTCTTTATTTGTCCATTATGCATGTGGTTGATGTGTCGGGACTAGTGTTGAGCATTCCGATACCGCAAGTATCGGGTATCGGCCGATACTAGCGGTATCGGAATTCCGATACCGGGATTCCGATACTTGCCGCGTATCGGATACCGGAATCGGAAGTTCAATGATTCAAAATTCAGAAATTCAGCCAATGAGAAAGATTCCAAGTGTGGGCACATCCTGTTTAGCATGGAGGGCATGAAACTACTGGCAAGGCTGTGATTGGCTGCTGAAATGATGTCATGATGCAGTTTAAAAGTCGCTGGCGCCATTTTGCGATCACTCTGCTGTGAATTCAGTTAGTGACAGGACGCTGTTTGCTGACTGAGGGACAGTTTAGAGATAGCGATTTGCTTCTTTGTGCTTTCCAAAGGCTAATTTAGCAACCGCTGTGTTCACCTACTATTCACCTTCCTTTTGCCTTGTAGCGCTGTTTTCACAGCGATCTGCAAGGTCTCTCTGTGTGTGTGTGTGAGTGCAGCCCACTCTCTAGTCTGAGTGCAGCCACATAGGCCATCCATAGCTGGTTGTATTCAGTTCAGGGAGGGTGGTTCATTGCCTCATACTGTCCTTTTTTTTTTTTTTTTTTGAAGTAGTGCAGGCTGCTGCACATTTTTTCCAAAAATTCCTATTAGTGTCTTTCCACCCGTCTCCAGCTAATTTGTGGAAAAACACTACATAGGATAAAGTAGAGGAGGGTTTTTGGGCCTTGCAGCGCCGTTTACGGCTGTCTGCACGGTCTCCGTGTGACTGCAGCTCGCCCTGTAATCTGTGAGCAGCTATAGCCTGGTTGTCTCCAGCTCAGGGTTTTTCACTGCGTCATACCGCCAAATCAATTTTCTTTTTTTTCAAAGTAGTGTAGTCTGCTGCTAATTTATTTTAAAAAATCCGATTAGTGTCTTTCCACCCGTCTCCAGCTAATTTGTGGAAAAACACTACATAGGATAAAGTAGAGGAGGGTTTTTGGGCCTTGCAGCGCCGTTTACGGCTGTCTGCACGGTCTCCGTGTGACTGCAGCTCGCCCTGTAGTCTGTGAGCAGCCGTAGCCTGGTTGTCTGCAGCTCAGGGTTTTTCACTGCGTCATACCGCCAAATCAATTTTCTTTTTTTTCAAAGTAGTGTAGTCTGCTGCTAATTTATTTTAAAAAATCCTATTAGTGTCTTTCCACCCGTCTCCAGCTAATTTGTGGAAAAACACTACATAGGATAAAGTAGAGGAGGGTTTTTGGGCCTTGCAGCGCCGTTTACGGCTGTCTGCACGGTCTCCGTGTGACTGCAGCTCGCCCTGTAGTCTGTGAGCAGCCGTAGCCTGGTTGTCTGCAGCTCAGGGTTTTTCACTGCGTCATACCGCCAAATCAATTTTCTTTTTTTTCAAAGTAGTGTAGTCTGCTGCTAATTTATTTTAAAAAATCCTATTAGTGTCTTTCCACCCGTCTCCAGCTAATTTGTGGAAAAACACTACATAGGATAAAGTAGAGGAGGGTTTTTGGGCCTTGCAGCGCCGTTTACGGCTGTCTGCACGGTCTCCGTGTGATTGCAGCTCTATCCGTTGTCAGTTCAGCCCCCAAAAAATAAATAAATAATAAAGTTCACCAAACACACCAGTTACACCACGTTACATTTGTGTAGGCCACATTAGCTCATATTCAAGTCTAGTCCACACTTTAGAAAATTAGTGTGTCTTATACCTGTTAGGAGGAGTTGCTCAGGAATAAGCACACAAAGCCGTTAGTACTTTTCTGCTTATCTTTATCAGTCAACCAAGATGAAGAAGGCAGTGAGTAAGGCACGTGGGCGTGGGCGTGGGCGCGGAGCAGGGAGGGGACGTGGGGATTCTGTGCCTGCTGCGGGCACCGGTGAGTCATCAGCACCCACTTTCACAAGGGAACAGTCGTTCATGCGCAGCTTTGTCGCCGAGCGCCGTACACCGCTGCTGCATGAAGACCAAATTGAAGCCGTTGTGGGATGGATGGCAGCTAATGCATCAACTTCCATTAGTGCCACATCCTCTCAGACACAGAGCACTGGAGAGCAGCCATCTGTCTCTTCACCACCTGCAAAATTGCCCAGGCAGACAGAGATCCCAGGACAGGAGCAGTCTCTACTTCTGTTCTCTGAATCATCTCTTGGCTTGGAAACAGGGGGCCAGCCAAGCAGCATTGGAGAAATGGAAGAAGAGGCAGGGTGCAGTGATGCCCAACAGCTTTTTCTGTCTTCCTCTGAAGAGGCGGGTGGGCCAGTGGCTCCGGTCACCACCTCGCAGGCCGCATCAGCTGATGATGACACTCAGGTGCCACTTTCTGGTGCGTGCTCTGCTGCTGAGACTACCCAGGAGGAGCAGTTGGGGGCAGAGGGTAGTGTAGATGATGAGGTCCTTGACCCATCTTGGCGTCAGGGACAGGAAGGTGGTGGGAGCAGCTCTGAGGAAGAGATTCCCCGTACGGCCCAAAGAGGGAGAGGGAGGGGGAAGACTGCGGATCCTGCAGCCTCCGCTTTGGCACCCGTAAGGAGCATGTCTCTTCCAAAAGTCAAAAGGGGGGCTCCCAAGACTTGCAGTGCCTGGTCCTTTTTTGACACAGTTGCAGATGACATTTGCTATGTCAGATGCAAGGTGTGTCATCAAAAAATCAAAAGAGGTCAAAAAGTTGCCAACCTCAATACCTCCAACATGTGGAAACATGTGCGCAACAGGCACCCGGCGGAGTTAGACAAACACACTGAAGAGCTAGGCCAACCAACAGCGGCAGCTACCACCTCTTCAGCTCGTGTTGCCTCTTCCTCTAGCTCACACGCAGCTGGTTCGGCTTCCTCCCAGGATCGCCGTGGAAGAACCTCTGGCCCTGTTGTCCAGAGACCCGCTGTCATTCCACCCGCAGCACCACTTTCCCAGTCAACCACACACTCCCAGCCCAGTCTACAGCCATCGGTAGTACAGGCATGGGAGAAAAGGCGGCCTTTCTCGTCAAACCACCCACGAGCACAGGCTCTGACTGCAGGCATTGCCAAACTTCTGTCACTGGAAATGCTGTCATTCAGGCTGGTGGAGACTGACAGCTTCCGTGACTTGATGTCATTGGCAGTCCCACAGTACAGTGTGCCCAGCCGCTTTTACTTCAGCAGGCAAGCCGTCCCTGCCCTGCACAAGCATGTGGAGGGACACATAAAACACGCGCTACTGAACGCCGTCAGTAGCAAGGTCCACCTCACCACCGATGCGTGGACCAGTCAACATGGACAGGGGCGATACCTTTCCCTCACTGCCCATTGGGTTAATGTAGTTGAGCCGGGTACAGACCGTGCGAGTGGCGCAGGACGTGTCCTGCCCACTCCAAGGATTGCAGGAATCCATTCTGTACGCATTGACTCCTCCTCTTACACCAGTTCCTCAGAATCATCGCTGCAGGAGCCGTCACAGTCCACCTCCACATGGACCCGTGATGAACGTGTACCTGTTACGACCGACATGAGCACAGCCGTGGCCAAACGTCAACAGGCCGTCTTGAAATTAATTTTTTTGGGGAATCGTAGCCACACAGCGCAGGAGCTCTGGAATGCCATCAAGCAGGAGAGCGATGTGTGGTTTGAGCCAGCGAATCTCCAGCCAGGCATGGTAGTGTGTGATAATGGCCGAAATCTGGTGGCAGCCCTGGGCCTCGGCAACCTCACTCACATCCCATGTCTGGCACATGTGCTCAATTTGGTCGTGCAGAGTTTTTTGAGGGACTATCCGGATCTTGATGCACTGCTGCACAAGGTCCGCCTAGAGTGTGCTCACTTGCGGCGTTCCAGCACGGCAAAAGCGCGCATTGTGGCTCTGCAGCGCCGACACCGCCTGCCGGAACATCGCATCATATGTGACCTACCTACCAGGTGGAATTCCACGTTACATATGTTGGAGCGGTTGTGTGAGCAGCAGCAAGCTGTAATGGAGTACCAGCTGTATCAGGCGCAAAAAAGTCGCAGTCAGCGCCGTACAGACTTCACAACCACAGAGTGGGCCACTATGAAGGATGTCTGCCAGGTTTTGCGTCCCTTTGATTATTCCACGCGGATGGCGAGTGCAGATGATGCACTAGTCAGCATGACTGTCCCCCTTATCTGCCTGCTTGAAAAATCACTGCAAGCGCTAAGGGATGATGTTGTGGAAGAGGTGGAGGATGAGGATTCACCACTTCCATCATCTTCTGGACAGTCAGCGCCACGTGGTTCCTCACAAACGCGTAGGCAGGGGACAGTTTGTGAGGAGGATGAGGAGGAGTCAATGGAGGAGGAAGACATCCGTCCAGAGGAGGGAGTTCCCGAATTGTCCAGTACTCAGTGTGTACAGCGAGGGTGGGGTGATGACGAGCGGGCAGAGATCACGCCTCCAGCTGGGGACAGCGTTTCTTGGGCAGTTGGCAGTCTGCAGCACATGGTGGATTACATGCTGCAGTGCCTGAGAAACGACCGCCGCATCGACCACATTCTCAACATGTCTGATTATTGGGTGTTCACCCTCCTCGATCCTCGCTACCGGGACAACGTAGAAAGCCTCATCACACCGTTGAACCGGGAGCGAAAAATGCGGGAGTACCAAGACACACTGGTCAGTTCCATCATCTTCTCCATTCCAACTGAGAGAAGTGCTGCTAGTGCATTCCAAAGCAGCTCAGTGCGTCCAGGCAGTGGTGGAGGCTCTGCACAAAGAGGGAGCAGAAGCAGTGCCTCTGCCCAAGGCAAGACCAGTATGGCTGAACTGTGGCACAGTTTTCTGTGCCCGCCACAAAAGTCTACACCATCACAGACGGCTCCAGTCAGCAGGAGGCAACGGTTCCGTCAGATGGTGACAGACTACATGTCTTGCCCTCTTGCTGTACTCCCAGACGGCTCTTCCCCTTTCAAGTTTTGGGTCTCAAAGCTGGATACATGGCCAGAGCTAAGCCAGTATGCATTGGAGGTGCTGTCTTGCCCTGCGGCCAGTGTATTATCGGAACGTGTCTTTAGTGCTGCAGGTGGTGTACTAACTGACCGTCGCATGCGACTATCCTCCGATAACGTTGACCGGCTTACTTTCCTGAAAATGAACAAGGCCTGGATCTCGCAGGAATTTGCCACTCCTCCTCCTGATTAAATAATTAGGTCACTGTATACGTTATCCAGGTCTCCTGTTGTGTTCATCTTTCTACCACCTGAACTTAAATTCCTGGGCTCCAACACCGCCAGTTGAGGCTCAGATGTGCCGTCTGCACAGTCAAAACATACGACCCAGTGTTATTGGGTTTCAGTAACGTCAGCTGATCCCCAGCTGTGTAGCCGGCAATGTGTCATGCGACCGCCACGCTGACACAACAACTGAAATGTAAGGGAATCTGTCCCCCCCCCCCCAAGGCGTTTGTTACTGAAAGAGCCACCTTGTGCAGCAGTAATGCTGCACAAGGAAAAAGGTAGCTATTTTGGTTTTGCTCCTTGCACACGCAAAACTTAACACTTATAAAATGTGTCCACTGATACCGTAAAACCGTCCCGGAGGTGGGACTTTCCTTCGTAATATGACGCAGCACAGCCGTCATTCCTACCCCCCCGGCACCGCGCCCCGGCTCCTCAGCGTTGTTTGATTCCGTCCCGGAGCCTGCGCTGTTATGTTATCCCGTGGCCAGGCACACTTAGCGCTGCCCGTCTTCTGGCATCATTTGGTGTCAGGCTGGCTGCGCCTGTGCGGCCACGCTGGCCGAGAGCCCGCCTCGCAGTGTCTTCTGATTTAATCCCACTGGGGGCCTGGGATCTATGGACATGCGCAGTGCATATCTGAACCTCCACCTCTCACTCATCTCCCTATGGCTTCTTCAGACTGTTCGGTGTCAGCTGGTCCCTAATAGCATGCCACGGCCGTGACACCGCACAGTCTGAAAAATAAGCCGTAGGGAGGGGAGTGAGAGGCGAGGATATGCACTGCGCATGGCCATGGATCCCAGGCCCCCAGTGGGATTACATCAGAAGACACTGCGAGGCGGGCTCTCGGCCAGCGCGGCCGCACAGGCGCAGCCAGCCTGACACCAAATGATGTCAGAAGATGGGCAGCGCTAAGTGTGCCTGGCCACGGGATAACATAACAGCGCAGGCTCCGGGACGGAATCAAACAACGCTGAGGAGCCGGGGCACGGCGGCGGGGGGGTAGTAATGATGGCTGTGCTGCGTCATATTACGAAGGAAAGTCCCACCTCCGGGACGGTTTCACGGCTTCAGGGGACACATTTTAAAAGTGTTTAGTTCTGTGTTTGCAAGGAGCATGATGAAAAGAGCCACCTTTTCCTTTTGCATCTCTTGTGCTGCACAAGCTGGCTCTTTCAGCTACAAACGCCTTGGGGGGGGGGTTAAAGGTTCCCTTTCGACTTTCTCAGGCTTCGGCCTACATTGTGTTCCTCTGCTTTTCCACCTGCCCCTGGGCTCCAACACCGCTAGTTGCCGTCCAGAAGTGCTGTACGCACAGTCAACAGTCGCTCCTCTGTTATTGGGGTTCAGTAACGTCAGCTGTTCCCCTGCTGTGTGTGTGGCAATCCCTCCTACCTCCTCCAACCTCCTCCAACCTCCACCTGTCCCTGGGCTCCAACACCGCCAGTTGCCGTCCAGAAGTGCTGTACGCACAGTCAACAGTCCCTCCTCTGTTATTGGGGTTCAGTAACGTCAGCTGTTCCCCTGCTGTGTGTGTGGCAATCCCTCCTACCTCCTCCAACCTCCTCCAACCTCCTCCTCCTCCACCTGTCCCTGGGCTCCAACACCGCCAGTTGCCGTCCAGAAGTGCTGTACGCACAGTCAACAGTCCCTCCTCTGTTATTGGGGTTCAGTAACGTCAGCTGTTCCCCTGCTGTGTGTGTGGCAATCCCTCCTACCTCCTCCACCTCCCCCTCCTGTCCCTGGGCTCCAACACCGCTAGTTGTTGCCTGGTAGTGCTGTACGCACAGTCAACAGTCCCTCCTCTGTTATTGGGGTTCAGTAACGTCAGCTGTTCCCCTGCTGTGTGTGTGGCAATCCCTCCTACCTCCTCCAACCTCCTCCTCCTCCACCTGTCCCTGGGCTCCAACACCGCCAGTTGCCGTCCAGAAGTGCTGTACGCACAGTCAACAGTCCCTCCTCTGTTATTGGGGTTCAGTAACGTCAGCTGTTCCCCTGCTGTGTGTGTGGCAATCCCTCCTACCTCCTCCAACCTCCTCCTCCTCCACCTGTCCCTGGGCTCCAACACCGCCAGTTGCCGTCCAGAAGTGCTGTACGCACAGTCAACAGTCCCTCCTCTGTTATTGGGGTTCAGTAACGTCAGCTGTTCCCCTGCTGTGTGTGTGGCAATCCCTCCTACCTCCTCCACCTCCCCCTCCTGTCCCTGGGCTCCAACACCGCTAGTTGTTGCCTGGTAGTGCTGTACGCACAGTCAACAGTCCCTCCTCTGTTATTGGGGTTCAGTAACGTCAGCTGTTCCCCTGCTGTGTGTGTGGCAATCCCTCCTACCTCCTCCAACCTCCTCCTCCTCCACCTGTCCCTGGGCTCCAACACCGCCAGTTGCCGTCCAGAAGTGCTGTACGCACAGTCAACAGTCCCTCCTCTGTTATTGGGGTTCAGTAACGTCAGCTGTTCCCCTGCTGTGTGTGTGGCAATCCCTCCTACCTCCTCCAACCTCCTCCTCCTCCACCTGTCCCTGGGCTCCAACACCGCCAGTTGCCGTCCAGAAGTGCTGTACGCACAGTCAACAGTCCCTCCTCTGTTATTGGGGTTCAGTAACGTCAGCTGTTCCCCTGCTGTGTGTGTGGCAATCCCTCCTACCTCCTCCAACCTCCTCCAACCTCCTCCTCCTCCACCTGTCCCTGGGCTCCAACACCGCCAGTTGCCGTCCAGAAGTGCTGTACGCACAGTCAACAGTCCCTCCTCTGTTATTGGGGTTCAGTAACGTCAGCTGTTCCCCTGCTGTGTGTGTGGCAATCCCTCCTACCTCCTCCAACCTCCTCCAACCTCCTCCTCCTCCACTTGTCCCTGGGCTCCAACACCGCCAGTTGCCGTCCAGAAGTGCTGTACGCACAGTCAACAGTCCCTCCTCTGTTATTGGGGTTCAGTAACGTCAGCTGTTCCCCTGCTGTGTGTGTGGCAATCCCTCCTACCTCCTCCAACCTCCTCCAACCTCCTCCTCCTCCACCTGTCCCTGGGCTCCAACACCGCCAGTTGCCGTCCAGAAGTGCTGTACGCACAGTCAACAGTCCCTCCTCTGTTATTGGGTTTCAGTAACGTCAGCTGTTCCCCTGCTGTGTGTGTGGCAATCCCTCCTACCTCCTCCACCTCCCCCTCCTGTCCCTGGGCTCCAACACCGCTAGTTGTTGCCTGGTAGTGCTGTACGCACAGTCAACAGTCCCTCCTCTGTTATTGGGGTTCAGTAACGTCAGCTGTTCCCCTGCTGTGTGTGTGGCAATCCCTCCTACCTCCTCCAACCTCCTCCTCCTCCACCTGTCCCTGGGCTCCAACACCGCCAGTTGCCGTCCAGAAGTGCTGTACGCACAGTCAACAGTCCCTCCTCTGTTATTGGGGTTCAGTAACGTCAGCTGTTCCCCTGCTGTGTGTGTGGCAATCCCTCCTACCTCCTCCAACCTCCTCCTCCTCCACCTGTCCCTGGGCTCCAACACCGCCAGTTGCCGTCCAGAAGTGCTGTACGCACAGTCAACAGTCCCTCCTCTGTTATTGGGGTTCAGTAACGTCAGCTGTTCCCCTGCTGTGTGTGTGACAATCCCTCCTACCTCCTCCACCTCCCCCTCCTGTCCCTGGGCTCCAACACCGCTAGTTGTTGCCTGGTAGTGCTGTACGCACAGTCAACAGTCCCTCCTCTGTTATTGGGGTTCAGTAACGTCAGCTGTTCCCCTGCTGTGTGTGTGGCAATCCCTCCTACCTCCTCCAACCTCCTCCTCCTCCACCTGTCCCTGGGCTCCAACACCGCCAGTTGCCATCCAGAAGTGCTGTACGCACAGTCAACAGTCCCTCCTCTGTTATTGGGGTTCAGTAACGTCAGCTGTTCCCCTGCTGTGTGTGTGGCAATCCCTCCTACCTCCTCCAACCTCCTCCTCCTCCACCTGTCCCTGGGCTCCAACACCGCCAGTTGCCGTCCAGAAGTGCTGTACGCACAGTCAACAGTCCCTCCTCTGTTATTGGGGTTCAGTAACGTCAGCTGTTCCCCTGCTGTGTGTGTGGCAATCCCTCCTACCTCCTCCAACCTCCTCCAACCTCCTCCTCCTCCACCTGTCCCTGGGCTCCAACACCGCCAGTTGCCGTCCAGAAGTGCTGTACGCACAGTCAACAGTCCCTCCTCTGTTATTGGGGTTCAGTAACGTCAGCTGTTCCCCTGCTGTGTGTGTGGCAATCCCTCCTACCTCCTCCAACCTCCTCCAACCTCCTCCTCCTCCACCTGTCCCTGGGCTCCAACACCGCCAGTTGCCGTCCAGAAGTGCTGTACGCACAGTCAACAGTCCCTCCTCTGTTATTGGGGTTCAGTAACGTCAGCTGTTCCCCTGCTGTGTGTGTGGCAATCCCTCCTACCTCCTCCAACCTCCTCCAACCTCCTCCTCCTCCACCTGTCCCTGGGCTCCAACACCGCCAGTTGCCGTCCAGAAGTGCTGTACGCACAGTCAACAGTCCCTCCTCTGTTATTGGGGTTCAGTAACGTCAGCTGTTCCCCTGCTGTGTGTGTGGCAATCCCTCCTACCTCCTCCACCTCCCCCTCCTGTCCCTGGGCTCCAACACCGCTAGTTGTTGCCTGGTAGTGCTGTACGCACAGTCAACAGTCCCTCCTCTGTTATTGGGGTTCAGTAACGTCAGCTGTTCCCCTGCTGTGTGTGTGGCAATCCCTCCTACCTCCTCCAACCTCCTCCTCCTCCACCTGTCCCTGGGCTCCAACACCGCCAGTTGCCGTCCAGAAGTGCTGTACGCACAGTCAACAGTCCCTCCTCTGTTATTGGGGTTCAGTAACGTCAGCTGTTCCCCTGCTGTGTGTGTGGCAATCCCTCCTACCTCCTCCAACCTCCTCCTCCTCCACCTGTCCCTGGGCTCCAACACCGCCAGTTGCCGTCCAGAAGTGCTGTACGCACAGTCAACAGTCCCTCCTCTGTTATTGGGGTTCAGTAACGTCAGCTGTTCCCCTGCTGTGTGTGTGGCAATCCCTCCTACCTCCTCCAACCTCCTCCTCCTCCACCTGTCCCTGGGCTCCAACACCGCCAGTTGCCGTCCAGAAGTGCTGTACGCACAGTCAACAGTCCCTCCTCTGTTATTGGGGTTCAGTAACGTCAGCTGTTCCCCTGCTGTGTGTGTGGCAATCCCTCCTACCTCCTCCAACCTCCTCCAACCTCCTCCTCCTCCACCTGTCCCTGGGCTCCAACACCGCCAGTTGCCGTCCAGAAGTGCTGTACGCACAGTCAACAGTCCCTCCTCTGTTATTGGGGTTCAGTAACGTCAGCTGTTCCCCTGCTGTGTGTGTGGCAATCCCTCCTACCTCCTCCAACCTCCTCCTCCTCCACCTGTCCCTGGGCTCCAACACCGCCAGTTGCCGTCCAGAAGTGCTGTACGCACAGTCAACAGTCCCTCCTCTGTTATTGGGGTTCAGTAACGTCAGCTGTTCCCCTGCTGTGTGTGTGGCAATCCCTCCTACCTCCTCCAACCTCCTCCTCCTCCACCTGTCCCTGGGCTCCAACACCGCCAGTTGCCGTCCAGAAGTGCTGTACGCACAGTCAACAGTCCCTCCTCTGTTATTGGGGTTCAGTAACGTCAGCTGTTCCCCTGCTGTGTGTGTGGCAATCCCTCCTACCTCCTCCAACCTCCTCCTCCTCCACCTGTCCCTGGGCTCCAACACCGCCAGTTGCCGTCCAGAAGTGCTGTACGCACAGTCAACAGTCCCTCCTCTGTTATTGGGGTTCAGTAACGTCAGCTGTTCCCCTGCTGTGTGTGTGGCAATCCCTCCTACCTCCTCCAACCTCCTCCTCCTCCACCTGTCCCTGGGCTCCAACACCGCCAGTTGCCGTCCAGAAGTGCTGTACGCACAGTCAACAGTCCCTCCTCTGTTATTGGGGTTCAGTAACGTCAGCTGTTCCCCTGCTGTGTGTGTGGCAATCCCTCCTACCTCCTCCAACCTCCTCCTCCTCCACCTGTCCCTGGGCTCCAACACCGCCAGTTGCCGTCCAGAAGTGCTGTACGCACAGTCAACAGTCCCTCCTCTGTTATTGGGGTTCAGTAACGTCAGCTGTTCCCCTGCTGTGTGTGTGGCAATCCCTCCTACCTCCTCCAACCTCCTCCTCCTCCACCTGTCCCTGGGCTCCAACACCGCCAGTTGCCGTCCAGAAGTGCTGTACGCACAGTCAACAGTCCCTCCTCTGTTATTGGGGTTCAGTAACGTCAGCTGTTCCCCTGCTGTGTGTGTGGCAATCCCTCCTACCTCCTCCAACCTCCTCCTCCTCCACCTGTCCCTGGGCTCCAACACCGCCAGTTGCCGTCCAGAAGTGCTGTACGCACAGTCAACAGTCCCTCCTCTGTTATTGGGGTTCAGTAATGTCAGCTGTTCCCCTGCTGTGTGTGTGGCAATCCCTCCTACCTCCTCCAACCTCCTCCAACCTCCTCCTCCTCCACCTGTCCCTGGGCTCCAACACCGCCAGTTGCCGTCCAGAAGTGCTGTACGCACAGTCAACAGTCCCTCCTCTGTTATTGGGGTTCAGTAACGTCAGCTGTTCCCCTGCTGTGTGTGTGGCAATCCCTCCTACCTCCTCCAACCTCCTCCAACCTCCTCCTCCTCCACCTGTCCCTGGGCTCCAACACCGCCAGTTGCCGTCCAGAAGTGCTGTACGCACAGTCAACAGTCCCTCCTCTGTTATTGGGGTTCAGTAACGTCAGCTGTTCCCCTGCTGTGTGTGTGGCAATCCCTCCTACCTCCTCCAACCTCCTCCTCCTCCACCTGTCCCTGGGCTCCAACACCGCCAGTTGCCATCCAGAAGTGCTGTACGCACAGTCAACAGTCCCTCCTCTGTTATTGGGGTTCAGTAACGTCAGCTGTTCCCCTGCTGTGTGTGTGGCAATCCCTCCTACCTCCTCCAACCTCCTCCTCCTCCACCTGTCCCTGGGCTCCAACACCGCCAGTTGCCGTCCAGAAGTGCTGTACGCACAGTCAACAGTCCCTCCTCTGTTATTGGGGTTCAGTAACGTCAGCTGTTCCCCTGCTGTGTGTGTGGCAATCCCTCCTACCTCCTCCAACCTCCTCCTCCTCCACCTGTCCCTGGGCTCCAACACCGCCAGTTGCCGTCCAGAAGTGCTGTACGCACAGTCAACAGTCCCTCCTCTGTTATTGGGGTTCAGTAACGTCAGCTGTTCCCCTGCTGTGTGTGTGGCAATCCCTCCTACCTCCTCCAACCTCCTCCTCCTCCACCTGTCCCTGGGCTCCAACACCGCCAGTTGCCGTCCAGAAGTGCTGTACGCACAGTCAACAGTCCCTCCTCTGTTATTGGGGTTCAGTTACGTCAGCTGTTCCCCTGCTGTGTGTGTGGCAATCCCTCCTACCTCCTCCAACCTCCTCCTCCTCCACCTGTCCCTGGGCTCCAACACCGCCAGTTGCCGTCCAGAAGTGCTGTACGCACAGTCAACAGTCCCTCCTCTGTTATTGGGGTTCAGTAATGTCAGCTGTTCCCCTGCTGTGTGTGTGGCAATCCCTCCTACCTCCTCCAACCTCCTCCAACCTCCTCCTCCTCCACCTGTCCCTGGGCTCCAACACCGCCAGTTGCCGTCCAGAAGTGCTGTACGCACAGTCAACAGTCCCTCCTCTGTTATTGGGGTTCAGTAACGTCAGCTGTTCCCCTGCTGTGTGTGTGGCAATCCCTCCTACCTCCTCCAACCTCCTCCAACCTCCTCCTCCTCCACCTGTCCCTGGGCTCCAACACCGCCAGTTGCCGTCCAGAAGTGCTGTACGCACAGTCAACAGTCCCTCCTCTGTTATTGGGGTTCAGTAACGTCAGCTGTTCCCCTGCTGTGTGTGTGGCAATCCCTCCTACCTCCTCCAACCTCCTCCTCCTCCACCTGTCCCTGGGCTCCAACACCGCTAGTTGCCGTCCAGAAGTGCTGTGCGCACAGAGCCAAACACCTCGCCAATGTGTTAGTGGGGTTCAGCACCGCCAGCTGTTCCCCTGCTGTGTATACGGCAACGTGTACTGCGACCGCCACGCAGGCACAACAAGTTAAATGTAAGGGAACCTGACCCCCCCCCCCCCAGGCGTTTGTTACTGAAGGAGCCACCTTGTGCAGCAGTAATGATGCAAAGGGAAAAAGTGCCTCTTTTCGTGATGCTCCTTGCACATGCTGAACCAAACACTTATGAAATGTGTCCCCACACAGCGTTAAACCGTCCGGTAGGTGGAACTTTCCTTTGTCGTGTGACGCAGCACAGCCATCATTTTTACCCCCTTGGCGCCGTGCGCCCCCTCCTCAGCGTTGTTTGAATCTGTCCCGGAGCCTGCGCTGTTAGGTTAGCCCTTGGCCATGCACACATGTTGCGCTGCCCGTCTTCTGACCTCATTTGGTGTCAGGCTGGCTGCGCCTGTGCGGGTGCGCTGGCCGAGATCCCGCCTCGCAGTGTCGTCTAATGTAATCCCACCGCGGGCCTGTGATCCGTGCCCGTGCGCAGTGCATATCCTCTCCTCTCACTCCCCTCCCTACGGCTTCTTCAGACTGTGCGATGTCAGCTGGTCCCTAATAGCATGCCACGGCCGTGACACCGCACAGTCTGAAAAAGCCGTAGGGAGGGGAGTGAGAGGAGAGGATATGCACTGCGCACGGGCACGGATCACAGGCCCGCGGTGGGATTACATTAGACGACACTGCGAGGCGGGATCTCGGCCAGCGCACCCGCACAGGCGCAGCCAGCCTGACACCAAATGAGGTCAGAAGACGGGCAGCGCAACATGTGTGCATGGCCAAGGGCTAACCTAACAGCGCAGGCTCCGGGACAGATTCAAACAACGCTGAGGAGGCGGCGCACGGCGCCAAGGGGGTAAAAATGATGGCTGTGCTGCGTCACACGACAAAGGAAAGTTCCACCTACCGGACGGTTTAACGCTGTGAGGAGACACATTTCATAAATGTTAGGTTCCGCATGTACAAGGACCATAATTAAAAGAGCTAAGTTTACCTTTTCCAGCATTAGTGCTGTACACAATGGCTCTTTCAGCTACAAACGCCTGGGGGGGGGGGGGGGGGGGTTAAAGGTTTCCTTTCAACTTGCTCGAGTGCAGGCTTCGGCCTACACTCCGCTCCCCCTGCTCCTCCTGCTGACCCTGGGCTCTAACACCGCCAGTTTTTGCCCAGATGTGCTAGCTGCACAGAGAAAAACACCAGCCAATGTGTCAGTGGGGTTCAGCACCGCCAGCTGTTCCCCTGCTGTGTAGCCGGCAACGTGTCCTGCGACCGCCACGCAGACACAAGAACTGAAATTGAAGGGAACCTGTCCCCCCTCCCCCAGGTGTTTCTATGTTTTACAGCTACCTTGAACAGCAGTAATGCTGCATGTGTTCAAGGTGGCTCAGAAACTTATTCTCCTTGCCCATGTTGAAGTGAACACGTCTAAAATGTGTCCTCTGTGACCATTAAAACGTCCCTCAGGTGTGATTTGACTTTGTATTGACACACACAACAAGCTCCTTGGTAACGCTGCCCGTCTTCTGGCATCATTGTTTGGCTGGCTGCGCCTCTGCGGCCGCCCTGACCCACACAACAGCCCTCGTTGTCTTATTTAATGGGACTGCGAGGGTGTGATTCATGGGCAGGATCAGTGCATCAGTTCGCCTGTCCCTCCTCTCCTTCCGCCTTCTTCGGACTGTGCGGCTTCATGGCCGTGGCATGCGATAAGGGATCAGATGACGCCGCACAGTCTGAAGCGGGTGTAAGGACCCGAGTGTGAGAGGCGAACATATGTGCTGCGCCAGGCCCTGAATCCCAGCCCCGCAGTGTTTTAACAATGTTAAGACACTGCGGGGCTGGGATTCATGGGCATCGCGAACCGCACCGGCCGACATTACATGATGCCAGAAGATGGGCAGCGCTAACGGCGCTAGGCCAGGGGATAACACGACAGCGCAGACTCCTGTACAGCAAATAACAACGCTCGGGAGGCTGCACCCAGCACCAAGGTGGGATTCTTGACACCTGTGCTGCGTCTCATTACAAAGGGAACTCTCGCCTCCATTACACAGTTTGACTGTATAAAGGGCTAAATGTTATACGTGTTCCATTCAGCGTGTGCAAGGAGAAAAATTACAAGAGCAACCTTTGACTTGAGCAGCACTGCTGCTGCATAAGCTGTGGCTCTTCTACTTTGTAACCCCTGAGGGGGGGTTAAAGGTGACTTTTGAAATCGGTTCAATTAGGCTTCGGCCTACACTCTGCTCCACCTGCAGAGCCCGGGCTCCAACAACGCTAGTTGCTGTCCGGAAGTGCTGGCTGCACAGAGCCAAACACCTCGCCAATGTGTCAGTGGGGTCCAGCACCGCCAGCTGTTCCCCTGCTGTGCAGCCGGCAACGTGTCCTGCAAAAGCCACGCAGACACAAGAACGGAAATTGAAGGGAACCTGTCCCCCCTCCCCCAGGCGTTTTTACGTTATCCAGCCACCTTGTACAGCGGTAATGCTGCATGTGTGCAAGGTGGCTCAGAAACGTATTCTCCTCGCACATGTGGAACTGAAAACACGTCTGAAATGTGTCCTCTGTGTGACCATTTAACCGTCCCGGTGGTGTGACTTTCCTTTGTAATGACACGCTGCAACCCCCTTGGTAGCGCTGCCCGTCTTCTGGCATCATTGTTTGGCTGGCTGCGCCTCTGCGGCCGCCCTGAACCACACAACGCCCCTTGGTGTCTTATTTATTGGGACTGCGAGGGTGTGATTCATGGGCAGGATCAGTGCATCAGTTCGCCTGTCCCTCCTCTCCTTCCGCCTTCTTCGGACTGTGCGGCTTCATGGCCGTGGCATGCGATAAGGGATCAGATGACGCCGCACAGTCTGAAGCGGGTGTAAGGACCCGAGTGTGAGAGGCGAACATATGTGCTGCGCCAGGCCCTGAATCCCAGCCCCGCAGTGTTTTAACAATGTTAAGACACTGCGGGGCTGGGATTCATGGGCATCGCGAACCGCACCGGCCGACATTACATGATGCCAGAAGATGGGCAGCGCTAACGGCGCTAGGCCAGGGGATAACACGACAGCGCAGACTCCTGTACAGCAAATAACAACGCTCGGGAGGCTGCACCCAGCACCAAGGTGGGATTCTTGACACCTGTGCTGCGTCTCATTACAAAGGGAACTCTCGCCTCCATTACACAGTTTGACTGTATAAAGGGCTAAATGTTATACGTGTTCCATTCAGCGTGTGCAAGGAGAAAAATTACAAGAGCAACCTTTGACTTGCGCAGCACTGCTGCTGCATAAGCTGTGGCTCTTCTACTTTGTAACCCCTGAGGGGGGGTTAAAGGTGACTTTTGAAATCGGTTCAATTAGGCTTCGGCCTACACTCTGCTCCACCTGCAGAGCCCGGGCTCCAACAACGCTAGTTGCTGTCCGGAAGTGCTGGCTGCACAGAGCCAAACACCTCGCCAATGTGTCAGTGGGGTCCAGCACCGCCAGCTGTTCCCCTGCTGTGTAGCCGGCAACGTGTCCTGCAAAAGCCACGCAGACACAACACACCCAAAGCTGCCGCCTGTGCAGGCTTCGGCCTACACTCCCCTCCCCCTGCTCCTCCTCCTCCTGCTCCTCCTCCTGCTGTCCCTGGGCTCTAACACACCGCCAGTTGGGGCCCAGATGTGCTAGCTGCACAGAGAAAAACACCAGCCAATGTGTCAGTGGGGTCCAGCACCGCCAGCTGTTCCCCTGCTGTGCAGCCGGCAACGTGTCCTGCAAAAGCCACGCAGACACAAGAACTGAAATTGAAGGGAACCTGTCCCCCCTCCCCCAGGCGTTTTTACGTTATCCAGCCACCTTGTACAGCGGTAATGCTGCATGTGTGCAAGGTGGCTCAGAAACGTATTCTCCTCGCACATGTGGAACTGAAAACACGTCTGAAATGTGTCCTCTGTGTGACCATTTAACCGTCCCGGTGGTGTGACTTTCCTTTGTAATGACACGCTGCAACCCCCTTGGTAGCGCTGCCCGTCTTCTGGCATCATTGTTTGGCTGGCTGCGCCTCTGCGGCCGCCCTGACCCACACAACGCCCCTCGGTGTCTTATTTATTGGGACTGCGAGGGTGTGATTCATGGGCAGGATCAGTGCATCAGTTCGCCTGTCCCTCCTCTCCTTCCGCCTTCTTCGGACTGTGCGGCTTCATGGCCGTGGCATGCGATAAGGGATCAGATGACGCCGCACAGTCTGAAGCGGGTGTAAGGACCCGAGTGTGAGAGGCGAACATATGTGCTGCGCCAGGCCCTGAATCCCAGCCCCGCAGTGTTTTAACAATGTTAAGACACTGCGGGGCTGGGATTCATGGGCATCGCGAACCGCACCGGCCGACATTACATGATGCCAGAAGATGGGCAGCGCTAACGGCGCTAGGCCAGGGGATAACACGACAGCGCAGACTCCTGTACAGCAAATAACAACGCTCGGGAGGCTGCACCCAGCACCAAGGTGGGATTCTTGACACCTGTGCTGCGTCTCATTACAAAGGGAACTCTCGCCTCCATTACACAGTTTGACTGTATAAAGGGCTAAATGTTATACGTGTTCCATTCAGCGTGTGCAAGGAGAAAAATTACAAGAGCAACCTTTGACTTGCGCAGCACTGCTGCTGCATAAGCTGTGGCTCTTCTACTTTGTAACCCCTGAGGGGGGGTTAAAGGTGACTTTTGAAATCGGTTCAATTAGGCTTCGGCCTACACTCTGCTCCACCTGCAGAGCCCGGGCTCCAACAACGCTAGTTGCTGTCCGGAAGTGCTGGCTGCACAGAGCCAAACACCTCGCCAATGTGTCAGTGGGGTCCAGCACCGCCAGCTGTTCCCCTGCTGTGTAGCCGGCAACGTGTCCTGCAAAAGCCACGCAGACACAACACACCCAAAGCTGCCGCCTGTGCAGGCTTCGGCCTACACTCCCCTCCCCCTGCTCCTCCTCCTCCTGCTCCTCCTCCTGCTGTCCCTGGGCTCTAACACACCGCCAGTTGGGGCCCAGATGTGCTAGCTGCACAGAGAAAAACACCAGCCAATGTGTCAGTGGGGTCCAGCACCGCCAGCTGTTCCCCTGCTGTGCAGCCGGCAACGTGTCCTGCAAAAGCCACGCAGACACAAGAACTGAAATTGAAGGGAACCTGTCCCCCCTCCCCCAGGCGTTTTTACGTTATCCAGCCACCTTGTACAGCGGTAATGCTGCATGTGTGCAAGGTGGCTCAGAAACGTATTCTCCTCGCACATGTGGAACTGAAAACACGTCTGAAATGTGTCCTCTGTGTGACCATTTAACCGTCCCGGTGGTGTGACTTTCCTTTGTAATGACACGCTGCAACCCCCTTGGTAGCGCTGCCCGTCTTCTGGCATCATTGTTTGGCTGGCTGCGCCTCTGCGGCCGCCCTGACCCACACAACGCCCCTCGGTGTCTTATTTATTGGGACTGCGAGGGTGTGATTCATGGGCAGGATCAGTGCATCAGTTCGCCTGTCCCTCCTCTCCTTCCGCCTTCTTCGGACTGTGCGGCTTCATGGCCGTGGCATGCGATAAGGGATCAGATGACGCCGCACAGTCTGAAGCGGGTGTAAGGACCCGAGTGTGAGAGGCGAACATATGTGCTGCGCCAGGCCCTGAATCCCAGCCCCGCAGTGTTTTAACAATGTTAAGACACTGCGGGGCTGGGATTCATGGGCATCGCGAACCGCACCGGCCGACATTACATGATGCCAGAAGATGGGCAGCGCTAACGGCGCTAGGCCAGGGGATAACACGACAGCGCAGACTCCTGTACAGCAAATAACAACGCTCGGGAGGCTGCACCCAGCACCAAGGTGGGATTCTTGACACCTGTGCTGCGTCTCATTACAAAGGGAACTCTCGCCTCCATTACACAGTTTGACTGTATAAAGGGCTAAATGTTATACGTGTTCCATTCAGCGTGTGCAAGGAGAAAAATTACAAGAGCAACCTTTGACTTGCGCAGCACTGCTGCTGCATAAGCTGTGGCTCTTCTACTTTGTAACCCCTGAGGGGGGGTTAAAGGTGACTTTTGAAATCGGTTCAATTAGGCTTCGGCCTACACTCTGCTCCACCTGCAGAGCCCGGGCTCCAACAACGCTAGTTGCTGTCCGGAAGTGCTGGCTGCACAGAGCCAAACACCTCGCCAATGTGTCAGTGGGGTCCAGCACCGCCAGCTGTTCCCCTGCTGTGTAGCCGGCAACGTGTCCTGCAAAAGCCACGCAGACACAACACACCCAAAGCTGCCGCCTGTGCAGGCTTCGGCCTACACTCCCCTCCCCCTGCTCCTCCTCCTCCTGCTCCTCCTCCTGCTGTCCCTGGGCTCTAACACACCGCCAGTTGGGGCCCAGATGTGCTAGCTGCACAGAGAAAAACACCAGCCAATGTGTCAGTGGGGTCCAGCACCGCCAGCTGTTCCCCTGCTGTGCAGCCGGCAACGTGTCCTGCAAAAGCCACGCAGACACAAGAACTGAAATTGAAGGGAACCTGTCCCCCCTCCCCCAGGCGTTTTTACGTTATCCAGTCACCTTGTACAGCGGTAATGCTGCATGTGTGCAAGGTGGCTCAGAAACGTATTCTCCTCGCACATGTGGAACTGAAAACACGTCTGAAATGTGTCCTCTGTGTGACCATTTAACCGTCCCGGTGGTGTGACTTTCCTTTGTAATGACACGCTGCAACCCCCTTGGTAGCGCTGCCCGTCTTCTGGCATCATTGTTTGGCTGGCTGCGCCTCTGCGGCCGCCCTGACCCACACAACGCCCCTCGGTGTCTTATTTATTGGGACTGCGAGGGTGTGATTCATGGGCAGGATCAGTGCATCAGTTCGCCTGTCCCTCCTCTCCTTCCGCCTTCTTCGGACTGTGCGGCTTCATGGCCGTGGCATGCGATAAGGGATCAGATGACGCCGCACAGTCTGAAGCGGGTGTAAGGACCCGAGTGTGAGAGGCGAACATATGTGCTGCGCCAGGCCCTGAATCCCAGCCCCGCAGTGTTTTAACAATGTTAAGACACTGCGGGGCTGGGATTCATGGGCATCGCGAACCGCACCGGCCGACATTACATGATGCCAGAAGATGGGCAGCGCTAACGGCGCTAGGCCAGGGGATAACACGACAGCGCAGACTCCTGTACAGCAAATAACAACGCTCGGGAGGCTGCACCCAGCACCAAGGTGGGATTCTTGACACCTGTGCTGCGTCTCATTACAAAGGGAACTCTCGCCTCCATTACACAGTTTGACTGTATAAAGGGCTAAATGTTATACGTGTTCCATTCAGCGTGTGCAAGGAGAAAAATTACAAGAGCAACCTTTGACTTGCGCAGCACTGCTGCTGCATAAGCTGTGGCTCTTCTACTTTGTAACCCCTGAGGGGGGGTTAAAGGTGACTTTTGAAATCGGTTCAATTAGGCTTCGGCCTACACTCTGCTCCACCTGCAGAGCCCGGGCTCCAACAACGCTAGTTGCTGTCCGGAAGTGCTGGCTGCACAGAGCCAAACACCTCGCCAATGTGTCAGTGGGGTCCAGCACCGCCAGCTGTTCCCCTGCTGTGTAGCCGGCAACGTGTCCTGCAAAAGCCACGCAGACACAACACACCCAAAGCTGCCGCCTGTGCAGGCTTCGGCCTACACTCCCCTCCCCCTGCTCCTCCTCCTCCTGCTCCTCCTCCTGCTGTCCCTGGGCTCTAACACACCGCCAGTTGGGGCCCTAGGAAGACAAGCTTGAATAGGTCCCCATCCGGGTTCCAGTACCGTCAGCTGGTTCTCGGCAGTGTCTTTTGCTCTTGTACCTTCTGCTCCCCATCCTGGTTCCAGTACCGTCAGCTGGTTCCGGGCAGAGCCTTTGGCTTAGGTGCCTCCCTCTGGGTATCCGAGTTCCACCAACGTCAGGTGGTCCTTGGTAGTGCTTTCAGGCACGGGTACCTCCTGCTTAGTAACCGGGTTCCAGTAACGTCAGCTGGTCCTCGGTAGTTCCATTGGCTCTTGGACCTTCGGCTACCCATCCGGGTTCCAGTACCGTCAGCTGGTTCTCGGCAGTGTCTTTTGCTCTTGTACCTTCTGCTCCCCATCCTGGTTCCAGTACCGTCAGCTGGTTCCGGGAAGAGCCTTTGGCTTAGGTGCCTCCCTCTGGGTATCCGAGTTCCACCAACGTCAGGTGGTCCTTGGTAGTGCTTTCAGGCACGGGTACCTCCTGCTTAGTAACCGGGTTCCAGTAATGTCAGCTGGTCCTCGGTAGTTCCATTGGCTCTTGGACCTTCGGGTAGCCATCCGAGTTCCAGTTCCATCAGCTGTTTCTCGGCATTTTCTCAGCCTTCTTGTACCTTCTGCTACATTTCCAAGTTCAAGACCCGAAAGACGATGACCCGGAAGACCACCCCTAAGATGATGACGACACCAGAGACGACAACCACCGAGATGACGACGACCCTGGAGACGATGACCCTGAAGACGACCCCGATGACGACGACCCCGATGACGACGACCCCGATGACGACGACCCTGGAGATGACGACCCTGGAGATGATGACGACAACCTGGAAGACCGAGAAGCAGAAGAACAAGAGGCTGCAGAACAAAGAGCAGAAGAACATTAAGCATAAGACTAAATATCAGAGCAAAAGATATTATCTAAATTATAAGCAGAAGAAGACTAAGCAGTGTATGGGGGTGAGTCCGTTCCTCCTCGTGGTGCCCCTGGATAAAGCCTGATGCTGCAGGCCAAACTGAACGCGGACAAATGTAACTGTTTTGTGACAGGCAGAATGGAAGGTGTAATCTTCAAACTTTTATAGATAACAACTACGGGAATGCCTGTCACAAATAAGAATATGATGAAGAAGTTGAATATAAAAAAGATAATAGTTAAATAAAAAGAATATGAACAATGTAAAAAAAAAAATATATATATACGTAGAAAAGAAGAAGATGAATAAGGTGAAGAAGTTGATGTCACAGAAGCTGATGATGAGGATAATGAAGAAGAAAGTGTGGGAGAAGTAAAAAATAGGGTGAAGGGCGTGGAAGTAGTGAAACATCAATATCTGACAAAATAAATAAAAAATTAACATAGTCAAATTCTTTCTAACGCCGAACGTCATAAAAAAATTAAAAATACTGCTATTCTATTTGATTGGGATAAACCCCTGTGCCTTTAATGTCTCCGCCACCTCCCCCAATACATCCTACATTATTCTTAGTTGTTTTCCTTCATGTAGAATTAACCTACAAGGAAAGAAAGGGTTTATTTTAATTCCGATATTTTCGTCCCATTGACTTGCATTGGGATCGGGTATCGGTATCGGATTGGATTCCGATACTGTGACGGTATCGGCCGATACTTTCCGATACCGATACTTTCCGATATCGGAAAGTATCGCTCAACACTAGTCGGGACACAGCCGTGTCCCTGTTGTGTTCCACGTCACCAACATGCTCACCAATTCTTTTTCTAAATTCTCTGATGGTTTTGCCAATATACTCCATACCGCATGTGCAAAAGGCCCTATACACGACCCCCTTTGTACTACAGTTAATAAACTGTTTTATTTCATATGTCATCCCTGTTACATTGCTCATAAAGGATTTACTTGGGTCTACGTACTGGCAAACCATACAATGGCCGCATCTGTAGCACCCTGTGACATTGCTCTTGAGCCACGTGCCTGCCTGGGGCGCAGTATAGTGACTGTGTACAATTCTGTCCTGTAACGAACGAGCTTTTCTATAGGTGATGGTGGGAAAGTCACCCAAACGTCCAGCTATGTCCGGATCCATTTGTAGAATTGACCAATGTCTCCTCAGGATGTCTCTGACATGGGTTGCCCCATTGTCAAAAGTGGTAATGTAACGGGCCACGGAATCATCTTGTCTGCTAGGTACAGGGTTAAGCAACTCACTGCGGTCCCTACCCTTGGCCTCATGGTAGGCTTTGTTGACAACACTGCGGGGATAGCCCCTGGCTAGAAACCTCTCTCTCAGATCTCGAGATTGTCTCTCAAAAGTACCATTCTCTGAGCAATTCCTTCGAATCCGAAGGTATTGCCCTTTAGGGATCCCCCTTTTTATATGTGCAGGATGGTGACTATTCCAATGTAAGAGAGAGTTTGTCGCCGTGGGCTTTCTAAATGTAGATGTCATTAGCTCACCACTCTCACCCTTAGTAATCAAAATGTCCAAAAAAGGTAAGGTACAAGAATCAATAACTGAGGTAAAGTGAAGGCCAATATCGTTGTGATTCAAAGACTCTACAAAAGCCACAAACTCACCCTCAGTACCCCGCCAGACAATGAGGATGTCGTCTATATACCGTGTCCAAATTTCTGAGACACGGTATGTAGTCGAATCTCCCTCCTCATCATCATCACCAGAGACAACTGTTTCCTCCCACCAGCCGAGGAAGAGGTTCGCATAGGCTGGGGCACAGGGACTGCCCATAGCCGTCCCCCTCAGCTGGTGGTAGGTCTTGCGGTTGAATACAAAATAATTGTGTGTCAGACAAAAACGGAGAAGCCTTAACACAAAGCAGTTGTGTTGTTGGAACTGCTGTCCCCTTGTACCCAAAAAATAGCGTACCGCCTCCAAACCCCTATCGTGGGGGATGGAGGAATAGAGCGCCTCAACATCAATGCTAGCAAGCAGAGATTCAGGTCTAATTGATAGGCCCTCCAATCGTCGGAGTAGGTCCGGAGTGTCCTTTACAAAGGACTGTAATGCCGAAACGAAAGGAGCCAAGATACGGTCCAGATATATGCCCGCATTTTGGCAAAGACTGCCTACCCCCGATACTATGGACCTGCCCTTGAGGGGGTTCAGGCCCTTGTGCACCTTGGGCAGGCTGTAAAATGTGGCGGTAACCGGACATGTTGGATAAATAAATTCAAATTCCGTTTTGCTGATTACACCTTCAGCAAGACCCTCCTGTAAAATAATCAGCAGTTCCTCTCGATATTCACTGGTGGGGTTATGTGGGAGGATCTCGTATGTATCCCGGTCTGCCAGAATAGATTCACACATATTTAAATATTGCTTGGTCCCAAGAATAACAATATTGCCCCCCTTATCGGAGGGCTTGATCACTATACTAGTATCTTTCTCCAGACGTTTGATTGCCTCTATTTCTTGTCTTGAGCAGTTATAATTGGACTGTATATGACTATGGGACAATTCCTTTAGCTCAGACGTGACCAAATTTGAAAAAATATCAACAGCCGAGAGGTCACCTGTATTAGGTGGCATTCTTGTGCTCTTGTCCTTCAACTCTGTAAATGGACCTAAACCCAGGGAGTTAGGTGCAACCTCTCCAATGCTATTCAATAATCTCACATCTGGCAACATGTCGACTGGGATTCCCAAGTCAGAACACACACGAGAATCCTGTTTTCGAAAGAACTTGTTCCATCTCAATTTGCGCAGGAACAGATTCAGGTCTTTAACTGCTCTAAAGAGATCAAAGTCCGTGCTTGGGACGAATGAAAGACCTTTGCGTAGGACTGACATTTCCCACTGATCAATTTGTTTATCAGACAGATTAATAATCTGTATCTGGGAATCAGATTGAGCAACAATATGTCTATCAGACACAGGAGAGTCCAATATAGAGAGATTCATTACTTCCTTGCTTGAGTTTGTCGGTTTCGCAAGGGATAGGCCTGGTCTAAAAAACCTCCACTATGTGTGCCCTCTGCTCTATCCGAAGATCCCCGTGCGCCCCGACCTCTACCCCTCCCTCGATTTCTCCCTCTAGAGGTTCTAACTTTATTTTCAGACTCAGAAAAGTCCGTATCAGTGGAGGATAAATCGACCTCTCGATCTGGAGGGGGGGCCCGGGGAGCTAATACCAGGTATGCTTTGTTATCTTTAAAATCCTGGATATCCCTTAAATATTGACAATGCTTTCTCTCCTTTAGATGGTATTGGAAACGTTCAATATGTGTCTGGAGTTTAGTCTCCTTTACAGAGAAATCAGTTTCTGTTGAGAATTTTTTAGTGATCTCTATGTGTTCTCTTAATTTTTCGTTTAAGGCAGCCAATACGGTCCTCTCCTCCTCCAACAGCAATTGCATAAACCGTAGCGAACTATCGGTGGCCTCCCTTTCCCACCTCTGTGTGAATGTGGAGTTTTTGTGTCTACTACCAGCTGACAAGTTGATTCTGAGGCCACGTGGGACAATCTTAGCCTTCAGGTAGCACTCCAGGCTCTGGACCTCCCACCAGGAGGTGATCTGGTCCCTATAAACCTGTTGGAGTTCCTTGAAGGCTGTGTTAAACGATGGAAGATACTTTTTCTGTGTGAATGCCTGTTCCGAAAAAACCTCTTTTACTTCTGATAGCCAAGTATCTGTGTTAAGACCAACAGATAAAAAACCTGCCATATCCTTTTTTTTCAATATGCGAACACAGCAATAATAAGCAGTAATAATAATAGATGTAATAATTCACATGATCCTACCAAAATATAGAGAACATAGCTAAAGTAGGAATTAAAACATAACTTTTAATAAATATTGATAAAAAGTATGCAAAATAAATGTCACCAAAAATAGTGTTAAAAAGGTACCACTAGGTATGTTCAAAATTCATATACCATACAAGATGAAGGGTACTGAAAGGGATTTCTATAGGAACTCTGGCAGTGATCCCAAATTCCAACACTTAGACCAAGGAACCTGGTTAGTTGACGAAAAGCCAAAACCAATGGTACAAAACAAATACCCAAAACAATGTGTACCTTGGTTGCATTAATCTTAGCAGTCAATCATTTACTGAAAAATGAAAAACAAGGGATGCATATAATTGGGAGAATAGAAATAAAGGAACAATCTCACCAATTTGTAGAGGGTAGGAGAGCTGGAACCCCAGTGGTGCTTCTCTGGAATAATCCGTTATCGCACGACTTCAGGAGACAGTTCCCTGTCAAATCCCTACGGGGCTATAAATAAGCTCAATCCCCAAACTCCTGCCCTTACAAGGACAGTCCACAGCTATCCCTATAATCTATGAGCCCTGCACTCTCCCTGTTAGAAGGTCCCAACGCGTTTCTTTGCAAGCAGGATCATCAGGGGACTAGCTTGCATGGGAGATAAAGTGCTTCAGTGCTAAAGATAGAGCTGCCACCCTCTATGCTGGTCTGCAGAGAGTGGAAGGAACCGAATTATTAGCAAGCGCTCGGTGGTCATTAGCGCTGCACATAACATTTGACCTATTAGACCGGTCTTTTCGGTCATATGACTCCTTTCTTATAGGAGATTGGTTATTTCTAGCCCTTTAGCACATTATATATTTGGAAAGTGACGGTTCCTTCCACTCTCTGCAGACCAGCATAGAGGGTGGCAGCTCTATCTTTAGCACTGAAGCACTTTATCTCCCATGCAAGCTAGTCCCCTGATGATCCTGCTTGCAAAGAAACGCGTTGGGACCTTCTAACAGGGAGAGTGCAGGGCTCATAGATTATAGGGATAGCTGTGGACTGTCCTTGTAAGGGCAGGAGTTTGGGGATTGAGCTTATTTATAGCCCCGTAGGGATTTGACAGGGAATTGTCTCCTGAAGTCGTGCGATAACGCATTATTCCAGAGAAGCACCACTGGGGTTCCAGCTCTCCTACCCTCTACAAATTGGTGAGATTGTTCCTTTATTTCTATTCTCCCAATTATATGCATCCCTTGTTTTTCATTTTTCAGTAAATGATTGACTGCTAAGATTAATGCAACCAAGGTACACATTGTTTTGGGTATTTGTTTTGTACCATTGGTTTTGGCTTTTCGTCAACTAACCAGGTTCCTTGGTCTAAGTGTTGGAATTTGGGATCACTGCCAGAGTTCCTATAGAAATCCCTTTCAGTACCCTTCATCTTGTATGGTATATGAATTTTGAACATACCTAGTGGTACCTTTTTAACACTATTTTTGGTGACATTTATTTTGCATACTTTTTATCAATATTTATTAAAAGTTATGTTTTAATTCCTACTTTAGCTATGTTCTCTATATTTTGGTAGGATCATGTGAATTATTACATCTATTATTATTATTGCTGTGTTCGCATATTGAAAAAAAAGGATATGGCAGGTTTTTTATCTGTTGGTCTTAACACAGATACTTGGCTATCAGAAGTAAAAGAGGTTTTTTCGGAACAGGCATTCACACAGAAAAAGTATCTTCCATCGTTTAACACAGCCTTCAAGGAACTCCAACAGGTTTATAGGGACCAGATCACCTCCTGGTGGGAGGTCCAGAGCCTGGAGTGCTACCTGAAGGCTAAGATTGTCCCACGTGGCCTCAGAATCAACTTGTCAGCTGGTAGTAGACACAAAAACTCCACATTCACACAGAGGTGGGAAAGAGAGGCCACCGATAGTTCGCTACGGTTTATGCAATTGCTGTTGGAGGAGGAGAGGACCGTATTGGCTGCCTTAAACGAAAAATTAAGAGAACACATAGAGATCACTAAAAAATTCTCAACAGAAACTGATTTCTCTGTAAAGGAGACTAAACTCCAGACACATATTGAACGTTTCCAATACCATCTAAAGGAGAGAAAGCATCGTCAATATTTAAGGGATATCCAGGATTTTAAAGATAACAAAGCATACCTGGTATTAGCTCCCCGGGCCCCCCCTCCAGATCGAGAGGTCGATTTATCCTCCACTGATACGGACTTTTCTGAGTCTGAAAATAAAGTAAGAACCTCTAGAGGGAGAAATCGAGGGAGGGGTAGAGGTCGGGGCGCACGGGGATCTTCGGATAGAGCAGAGGGCACACATAGTGGAGGTTTTTTAGACCAGGCCTATCCCTTGCGAAACCGACAAACTCAAGCAAGGAAGTAATGAATCTCTCTATATTGGACTCTCCTGTGTCTGATAGACATATTGTTGCTCAATCTGATTCCCAGATACAGATTATTAATCTGTCTGATAAACAAATTGATCAGTGGGAAATGTCAGTCCTACGCAAAGGTCTTTCATTCGTCCCAAGCACGGACTTTGATCTCTTTAGAGCAGTTAAAGACCTGAATCTGTTCCTGCGCAAATTGAGATGGAACAAGTTCTTTCGAAAACAGGATTCTCGTGTGTGTTCTGACTTGGGAATCCCAGTCGACATGTTGCCAGATGTGAGATTATTGAATAGCATTGGAGAGGTTGCACCTAACTCCCTGGGTTTAGGTCCATTTACAGAGTTGAAGGACAAGAGCACAAGAATGCCACCTAATACAGGTGACCTCTCGGCTGTTGATATTTTTTCAAATTTGGTCACGTCTGAGCTAAAGGAATTGTCCCATAGTCATATACAGTCCAATTATAACTGCTCAAGACAAGAAATAGAGGCAATCAAACGTCTGGAGAAAGATACTAGTATAGTGATCAAGCCCTCCGATAAGGGGGGCAATATTGTTATTCTTGGGACCAAGCAATATTTAAATATGTGTGAATCTATTCTGGCAGACCGGGATACATACGAGATCCTCCCACATAACCCCACCAGTGAATATCGAGAGGAACTGCTGATTATTTTACAGGAGGGTCTTGCTGAAGGTGTAATCAGCAAAACGGAATTTGAATTTATTTATCCAACATGTCCGGTTACCGCCACATTTTACAGCCTGCCCAAGGTGCACAAGGGCCTGAACCCCCTCAAGGGCAGGCCCATAGTATCGGGGGTAGGCAGTCTTTGCCAAAATGCGGGCATATATCTGGACCGTATCTTGGCTCCTTTCGTTTCGGCATTACAGTCCTTTGTAAAGGACACTCCGGACCTACTCCGACGATTGGAGGGCCTATCAATTAGACCTGAATCTCTGCTTGCTAGCATTGATGTTGAGGCGCTCTATTCCTCCATCCCCCACGATAGGGGTTTGGAGGCGGTACGCTATTTTTTGGGTACAAGGGGACAGCAGTTCCAACAACACAACTGCTTTGTGTTAAGGCTTCTCCGTTTTTGTCTGACACACAATTATTTTGTATTCAACCGCAAGACCTACCACCAGCTGAGGGGGACGGCTATGGGCAGTCCCTGTGCCCCAGCCTATGCGAACCTCTTCCTCGGCTGGTGGGAGGAAACAGTTGTCTCTGGTGATGATGATGAGGAGGGAGATTCGACTATATACCGTGTCTCAGAAATTTGGACACGGTATATAGACGACATCCTCATTGTCTGGCGGGGTACTGAGGGTGAGTTTGTGGCTTTTGTAGAGTCTTTGAATCACAACGATATTGGCCTTCACTTTACCTCAGTTATTGATTCTTGTACCTTACCTTTTTTGGACATTTTGATTACTAAGGGTGAGAGTGGTGAGCTAATGACATCTACATTTAGAAAGCCCACGGCGACAAACTCTCTCTTACATTGGAATAGTCACCATCCTGCACATATAAAAAGGGGGATCCCTAAAGGGCAATACCTTTGGATTCGAAGGAATTGCTCAGAGAATGGTACTTTTGAGAGACAATCTCGAGATCTGAGAGAGAGGTTTCTAGCCAGGGGCTATCCCCGCAGTGTTGTCAACAAAGCCTACCATGAGGCCAAGGGTAGGGACCGCAGTGAGTTGCTTAACCCTGTACCTAGCAGACAAGATGATTCCGTGGCCCGTTACATTACCACTTTTGACAATGGGGCAACCCATGTCAGAGACATCCTGAGGAGACATTGGTCAATTCTACAAATGGATCCGGACATAGCTGGACGTTTGGGTGACTTTCCCACCATCACCTATAGAAAAGCTCGTTCGTTACAGGACAGAATTGTACACAGTCACTATACTGCGCCGCAGGCAGGCACGTGGCTCAAGAGCAATGTCACAGGGTGCTACAGATGCGGCCATTGTATGGCTTGCCAGTACGTAGACCCAAGTAAATCCTTTATGAGCAATGTAACAGGGATGACATATGAAATAAAACAGTTTATTAACTGTAGTACAAAGGGGGTCGTGTATAGGGCCTTTTGCACATGCGGTATGGAGTACATTGGCAAAACCATCAGAGAATTTAGAAAAAGAATTGGTGAGCATGTTGGTGACGTGGAACACAACAGGGACACGGCTGTGTCCCGACACATCAACCACATGCATAATGGACAAATAAAGAATTTGCGTTTTGTGGCGATTGAAAAGGTCTCTGCTCCTATGCGAGGTGGCAACTGGGATCAGTTGCTCCTTCAAAAGGAGGCCAAGTGGATCTTTTATTTAAATACTATGACACCCCAGGGTCTTAATGACCAAATTAATTATGGATGTTTTATCTGATACTTCTGTTTAAACTCTACTGTCCATGGATGGCTTAGTTCTTTGTTTTACACTTTAGTGTACCTTTCCATAAAATCCTTCCCCTTTGTCACCTTTTTTTGGGTTTTTGCATTTTTTGTTAACTGATATCTAATTGTGTCCCTAACACTTACAGTGTCAATGGTGACATTTAAATAATATTCTATATTGACTATTTACAGCATAGTGTTCAAGTGTCTATGTGCTTGTTATCCATAGAGTATTTCTTACTAACATCCTACAACAATAGTGAGGTGATTCATAGCGTTATTTATTCATGGTAGAATTCCTGCTTAACACTATACACTTTGTAGTTTAGGTGAATTTTTTCAGCTATGAGCGCGCAGCCAATACTATTTAGATATATATGGCATTTCTATGTAATATTTTTTAGCCGATTTTTCTTGGTTAAGTGAATTATGTATGGCCAACTCAAAGCGCATTTGATTAACTTGTATTGGCAGTCTCCCCATTGGGATATCTGCCTGATTGGCTTACTATTAGGCCTCTGCTTTATTTATGCGGCTTTTGTAGCACACATATCACCCCTTTAAGGTGGATACATGGTTGGTATCTACCTATGAAATGTCCTCATTTTTTTCATTTATTCATTTCCCTTACCGCATAATGCTCCTTATTTACTATGTCACCATTACGTTATGGATAATACGCTGAATCGCTCTATGTCAGTGTGGCGTGAATTATCTTGCCCTTTCTGGCGTCTGGTTGCCATGGCTGTAACAACATCCGGTTCTTTACCGGACGTTTGTTTATGTCAATGCGGCGGTAATTCTCTGGCTTTTCCTGGCGACCGGTTACCATGGTTGCATCAACATCCGGTCTCTTACCGGATGTTGACTCTTACCGCCTATCGGCAACATCTTTATACACGCGTATCTAAATGTTTATTATGTCCGGTCGCATACCAGTAACTGCTGCCCACTGGCGGGACAATCCAGGTATGATGATCGCTGTTTCACTATACAGATCTTTTTAATCGTATCAGGCTAACAGTCTTTTCGGGTTGCGGCCAGTTACCTTGGTAACAGAGACATCCGGTATTCACCGGAGGCTCATCCCCGCTATGTCTCGGCAACCTACTGGATACGGACATTATATGATTTTTTCATTTAGGGTGCTCACCAGTAACATTTAGCAAACTGGATTATTGGGGTTGATCCCCTTTTCTTAGTAGTCTTCTTGTTAGCGTACTGTGGTCATAGCAACGGTTACTTCCGGTGTCCGGAGGAAACACCCATTTCAGTTTGATCATGGAGCGGTATGGTGTTTTCAAGGGAGTAATAAGCATCGTATGGGCTGATTATATTTATAATGGGGCATACTTTTTTCTATTGTTTGTTTGATGAAATTATTAGCAAGCGCTCGGTGGTCATTAGCGCTGCACATAACATTTGACCTATTAGACCGGTCTTTTCGGTCATATGACTCCTTTCTTATAGGAGATTGGTTATTTCTAGCTCTTTAGCACATTATATATTTGGAAAGTGACGGTTCCTTCCACTCTCTGCAAACCAGCATAGAGGGTGGCAGCTCTATCTTTAGCACTGAAGCACTTTATCTCCCATGCAAGCTAGTCCCCTGATGATCCTGCTTGCAAAGAAACGCGTTGGGACCTTCTAACAGGGAGAGTGCAGGGCTCATAGATTATAGGGATAGCTGTGGACTGTCCTCGTAAGGGCAGGAGTTTGGGGATTGAGCTTATTTATAGCCCCGTAGGGATTTGACAGGGAACTGTCTCCTGAAGTCGTGCGATAACGGATTATTCCAGAGAAGCACCACTGGGGTTCCAGCTCTCCTACCCTCTACAAATTGGTGAGATTGTTCCTTTATTTCTATTCTCCCAATTATATGCATCCCTTGTTTTTCATTTTTCAGTAAATGATTGACTGCTAAGATTAATGCAACCAAGGTACACATTGTTTTGGGTATTTGTTTTGTACCATTGGTTTTGGCTTTTCGTCAACTAACCAGGTTCCTTGGTCTAAGTGTTGGAATTTGGGATCACTGCCAGAGTTCCTATAGAAATCCCTTTCAGTACCCTTCATCTTGTATGGTATATGAATTTTGAACATACCTAGTGGTACCTTTTTAACATTATTTTTGGTGACATTTATTTTGCAATATTTTTATCACACTGATTGATGGAGTTTTTTTTTTTAAGGTAGATTTTCGAACCCAAATCAAGGAAAAAAATAAATAGGCTTTCTATGGCCCACAATTTGAGAGAGAGGTGGCACACCCAGGAGTCAAGACTGGCACACAAGCTGAAAGGGCAATATTACTCTCCCACTGTTTTTTTTTTTTTTTTTTTTTTTTTTTCAGGGAGACTTTAGAAACCAAATAATAATAATAATAAAAAAAAGGCTTTCTATGGCCCACTGAATGAGAGATGGCACACACAGGAGTGGCACACAAGCCCTGACTGAGGCCATAAATTTTTCTCCCACTGATTGATGTAGTGTTTTTTTGTTAAGGTAGATTTTAGAACCCAAATCAAGGAAAAAAATAAATAGGCTTTCTATGGCCCACTCAGTGAGAGATGGCACACACAGGGATGGCACTGTAGCAGAAATGCCAATCTTAATCTCCCACAAAAAAAAAAAAAAAAAAAACCAGGGACTGTCCTACAATTACTATCTCCCTGCAGTAATCTCAGCCAGGTATGGCAGGCAGCAATAGGAGTGGACTGATGCACAAATTAAATAAAAAGTGTGGACAAACAAAAAAGATAGCTGTGCAGAAAGGAAGGAACAAGAGGATATGTGCTTTGAAAAAAGCAGTTGGTTTGCACAGTGGCGTACACACAGCAATGCAGCTATCAGGGAGCCTTCTAGGGCAGCCCAATGAGCTACAGCGCTGAGAGAAAAAAAAAATGTAGCTTCCACTGTCCCTGCACACCGAAGGTGGTGTTGGACAGTGGAAATCGCTACAGCACAAGCGGTTTGGTGGTTTATGGACCCTGCCTAACGCTATCCCTGCTTCTGACGAAGCGGCAGCAACCTCTCCCTAAGCTCAGATCAGCAGCCGTGAGATGGCGGTCGGCGGGAACGCCCCTTTATAGCCCCTGTGATGCCGCAGACAGCAAGCCAATCACTGCAATGCCCTTCTCTAAGATGGTGGGGACCAGGACCTATGTCATCACGCTGCCCACACTCTGCGTTCACCTTCATTGGCTGAGAAATGGCGCTTTTCGCATAATTGAAACGCGACTTTGGCGCGAAAGTCGCGTACCGCATGGCCGATGCAACGCTGGGATCGGCTCGGTTTCATGAGACGCCGACTTTGCCAAAAGTCGGCGACTTTTGAAAATGAACGACCCGTTTCGCTCAACCCTAGTGTCTGCCGCTCCCTGGTGTTGTCCTCCACTGCACAAAGCTGAGCTTCAATCTTCAGGCTCTCATTAAGTAGTTCTTGTTAATATGACAGTGCAGTTGGCCTACTATTTTGGTTGGGCCTAGTAACGGTGTCTGCCGCACCTTGGTGTTGTCCTGTGTTATTTTCCAGAGCTTCAATCTTCAGGCTTTCAAGCTATATTTGTAATATTAAACTGCATTGGGTCTACTAGTGTGGTTGGGCCCTTAATACGGTGTCTGCCGCTCCTGGGTTTTCTACTCCACTGAACAAAGCAATGCCGCCTGGTTAGTCCTGTTACCAATCTTGAACTGCATTTAGCCCACTTTATTATTTGGGCCTATATCTGTGTTTCATCCTCATCCTGCCCATTGCCCAGCCAGTGCTAGATAAGTCTTGTGGTACATTGACCCAGACCACTACATACCCCTTGCACGATAGACAGCAACAATCTGACCCTGCTGAAAGTCAGGTTCCCCTTCTCGCATACTATACCACCTTACACAGGGACAAAGAGGAAGGTGCAGATGAAAGTGCAGGTTCCTTCATCAGGTCGGGGGGCATACTCGTTGGTGACGTCACAGACACAGGGCCCCTCAGAGTACGCAAAAGTGTCGCTGCCGGTGGGGGGCGCCCCCGCCGTGCAAACACACCGCCGTACTTTGAGGGGCCCTGTGCCAGTCCCAATGCGAACGAGTGGGCCCCCCCTGCTTGCTCAGGATCACAGCACTTGCAAACTTGAAATACTTACCTCTCACTGCTCCACCGTCGTGACGTAGTCCACGTTTCCTGGGCCCACTAAAAACTTGAACCAGCCCTACCCCCCACAACTTTAGCCAAATGACCCCCAATTTCCAATGCCTAACTATTATTATAAAGTAAATTAAGATTGACAAGCTTCAGTAACAAGAATGGATGTTTTTGCCACTAAAATGGGCACTGTAGGTGTTTTCCTGGTCTCCACTCACTGCCGACTATGCTTCCCCATTGACTTGCATTGGGTTTCATGTTTCTGTAATTTTTTTACACTTCTCAACATCCTTTGCCAAGATGGGCATCGGCAGCTCCGCCTTGTTATCACTCGGGGTTGATAGCTGTACGTCTCGGACTCGTAACTTCTCCTCTGGCAGAAGATCTCTTACTACTTCTCGCAGCACTACCACATTTTCGCCTAAGGCCTTATTCTCAGTGTGCCACGCTGTCATGTGACTTCTGAGCTCAGAGGCGTCCTTCTCTAGCTCACCCAACCTGTGCTCTGCCATTTGTCTCAGGGCCTTTTCTCGTTCAACATGCCCTTTTAGTGTTTTTATTTCGGCCTGTAGATCTGCCACCTTTTCTTTCTCACGAGATAATCCTTTAGCAAGTTCCTGGAACCCCTGTGCTTCCTTCGCTACAAGCCAGGCCTTGACTGCTGAGAGCTCGGACTCCAGGTAATGCACCTGATCCAGCTGCGCGGAGTTGGTGACTTCTATCTCAGGGACATTATCTTTGTTGGCATCTGTCCCTGTCTCCTCTTTAACACTCTTCTCCGAGGGTGCTATTTGTTCAGCCCCTTTTCCTCTTTTACATCTCCGGCGACGGGAGGAAGTTTTGTTATTTATACCAGAGTCAGTCTTACTGCCCTCTTTTCCGCTTTCGTCATCATCTGAATGGGAGTCACCACCACCCGATCGGTCATCCGGGAACCAGCCGTCCCCATCTAAACAGGTCACATTTTCTGGAATGGCTGCCACCGCTATCATGACTTCAGCCTGTGGAGCCCTGTCGTTTCTCTGTGTCAGTACCTCTGATAGCACAGTGTCACACTCCGCCCTAGCGCTTGTTACCGGCCAAGACATGTGACAGTCACCCTCAGAGCCAGTCTCACACCCCACAACATGGTGAAGCTTCCTGCTGCTCCCTAACCGGGTGTCAGCTTCAGGGGCTTTATTAACCTTGTCACTAAAGGCCCCGTCACACATAGCGAGATCGCTAGCGAGATCGCTGCTGAGTCACAAGTTTTGTGATGCAACAGCGACCTCAGTAGCGATCTCGCTATGTGTGACACGTACCAGCGATCAGGCCCCTGCTGTGAGATCGCTGGTCATGTCGGAATGGCCTGGACCGTTTTTTGGTCGTTGAGGTCCCGCTGACATCGCTGAATCGGTGTGTGTGACACCGATCCAGCAATGTCTTCACTGGTAACCAGGGTAAACATCGGGTTACTAAGCGCAGGGCCGCGCTTAGTAACCCGATGTTTACCCTGGTTACCAGCGTAAATGTAAAAAAAAACAAACAGTACATACTCACCATCTGATGCCCGTCAGGTCCCTTGCCGTCTGCTTCCTGCTCTGACTGCCGCCGTAAAGTGAGAGCACAGCAGTGACGTCACCGCTGCGCTCTGCTCTCACTGTACGGAGGCACTGTCAGAGCAGGAAGCAGACGGCAAGGGACCTGACGGGCATCAGATGGTGAGTATGTACTGTTTGTTTTTTTTGGTAACCAGGGTAAACATCGGGTTACTAAGTGCGGCCCAGCGCTTAGTAACCCGATGTTTACCCTGGTTACCCGAGTGCTGCAGGGGGACTTCGGCATCGTTGAAGACAGTTTCAACGATGCCGAAGTCGTTCCCCTGATCGTTGGTTGCTGGAGAGAGCTGTCTGTGTGACAGCTCCCCAGCGACCACACAGCGACTTACCAACGATCACGGCCAGGTCGTATCGCTGGTCGTGATCGTTGGTAAATCGCTATGTGTGACGGGGCCTTTACAGTCTTCCTGGGGTAGACATCAGGTGACATGTCTGTAAGTTGGGCAAACGCTCCCTCCCCACTGGTCAACCCGACATCTGAGCCTTCAACTTTGGGAGGAATACATGTTTTAAGGTACGCAACCCCACCATCTGAGAGCCCTCCATTCACCTGTTGTAAAGAAACTCCCTTCTCCCACAAGTCTGTGAAGAACATAGAGTCCCGGCCAATTAATCCTGGGCAGGGTAAGGTTGAGACTACGGCCACATCATGGATTGCACGGTCCTTCGCTGTCTCTAGGACCACCCTGACTACTGGATAACCCTTAGTGAGCCCATGAATGCAGGTGACCTTGATTTTCCTACTGGGTATTCCAAGTCCCTCAGGTGCAACCCTCAGTAGAGTCACCGAGCCCCCAGAATCAACCAGTCCATACATTTCCATCTCATGCATCCGTAGGACACACCACCGTAAATTCTCACCAGGTGGATAGTTCACACAACATACCGGACACACATAACTCACAGGCCCCGGGCACCAATTTGTCTGCGGTACCTCTTCGGGACATTCCTGCCCCTTTTTGGAAACCACTATTTCCCGAGATTCCACCTCTTTTTTGGCAACTACCCTCCTTCGGGTTACCGCCCCTATTTGGGACTCCACCACCTTTTGGGCAATCATCCCCATTTGTGTCACCGCCCACTTTTATGGACACCACCCCTGTTAGGGACACCCCGTGGACTTCCCCACGGCACTCAGGCCCCAGTTCGCCCAGTACACACCTATGTCTCTGGGCTTGTACTGGCCCTTTAAGAGTCTGCAAACAAACAAAAAAAAAAAGTTTTTTTTTTTTTTTCAACTCTTCACCAGCTCCTGCTGGCAACCACAAGCCGCCGCTGCTGAACCTCTTGCTGCAACTGCAGCTACACTCCACAAGGCTCTACCGCAGACTTCGTGGACCCGCCGATCTACAGCAAGCCACTTGTCCCCTTCGTGGACCCGCCGATCCACAGCAAGCCGCTTGTCAGCTTCGTAACCCCGCCGAGTTCCAGTCAGACACAATCTTCGTGGCCCCGCCGAGCCACAGCAATTAACTCCACAGGTGCGTGCTGGATCGTTACCCGCATTCTCCACCATATGTAAGATTGCACTTACTTACGGGTTGGGGAATACTCGCTTGGCAGCGATATAACACACAGTAAGACGTTTTCTTCAAAAGTTCAACTGGGTTTATTACTCCATAAACCCCAGTGGCAGAAAACACAAAACAACAATCTTCATATCACGGCAAAACAAAGTAACAATGTTCACAGCGTGACTCTGTTCCACCAGGACTGTGACCATACACTCTTGGTCGAGTCCAATATTCAGGCTCACTCTGGAGCCAAACATACAGTCTGGTATTACCTGCTTGTCAGTGCTGCAGGCTTTCCACTGCAGTACCACACGGGACCTGTTTCTGGCTCTGCAGATCCCTGTCCTCACCTCGTGCTGTTCAGGGATCCAGTCCTCCTGCCAGGACCTCCCAACACCCAGGTTACTCGGGATCACACAGATGGCCTGTCCGGGTACTATTCAGGACGTCCATCCCCGGCTGGGACCGTCCAATACCCAGGCCAACAGTAGCAAAGTCCCACCACGTGCTCTTCAGGTCTAGCACACCCAACACCGAGGTTTCTCTCAGGACCTTGCACCTGTTCCATTCAGGTCTACACACTCAGACCTACAGGAACATACACAGGGGCCATGTGACCCACACCCTGGTCATATTATGTACCTTGTAACCACACCCCATAGGTGAGGTATATCCCATGGGCTGATCACATGATCATGACATCACTACAGGTCCTCATACTCCTGCAGGGAAAAAGGTACAGTGAGTGCCCTCACCTAGTGGTGAGGTATATGGGTAGTCAGACCCTCCCATCTCTCATAGCTACCCGTAACCCGGACCCAAATATACTAAGCAATTCCTTATTGCTTTATGTGCATTAAAGAAACACTCCAGGTTACATCACTGCGACAAGCCTTCTCTGTGATACATACCGTCCATCAATCACATGACCAGTCGTTGTTTCAATACAATTATGTCTCCAAGTGCATCTTGAAGTGCACACACAGCGCCCCCTGTCGGTAACATTGGTCACTGCACCACAATATATATATATATATATATATATATATATATATATATATATATATACAGTATATCTCAGTGACACGCATACATATATATCTTTACATTGCATAGAGGTACAGATAGAAGATTAGCAGGTAATTCATGACGGCTTGTGTAAAATCAATGCAGGAGCTGACAGGATAGGAGACATGGTTTACATACAGTAAACCAATGCAGAATAGTTTGATATTTGGATGTGTGTGACCAATACAATTATTATAGTGTGTGTGCAAATTATGGGACTTGTATGTATTTAATAAAAGAATCGTTTGGGGGAAAAAATGGCGTAGGCTCACGCGCAATTTTCTGCTCCAGAGAGGGAAAGCCAGCAACTGGGGGCCGATGTTTATAGCTTAGGAAGGGGAATTCTATATGAATTGCCGGCTATTCAAAGGACACCATTGTGTAAAAATTGGACAGCACTCGCATTGGGGAAGTGCTGTGCGATTTTCTCTCACATCCATTGACTTGCATTGGACTCGCTGCTCGTTACGAATACCGGAGTATTAAGACCTACTCGTTACGAGTATAGCGAGTCCAAAGATTTCACTACTCGCTCATCCCTATCATCGAACTTTTCCTCAAAGGAAGGACATATATTTCTTTTGATTATTGCTTTTTGCAAATGCATGCTTTTGATGCATTCTTAAAAGCAGTGACTTATCTCCTGAACGTTATGATTTTTGATTGATTTGTAGCAATTTGTAAGGCTCCCCAATATTATGCGATAATGACTTTAAAATTGTTCCACAAACTAATATGCTTGTGTTGGCTTCTGGGTCTGCTGAGCCTATTGGCCATGATCGCCATGATTTACAGGCTACCTTTTTGTGGACCAAACGCAATTGAGCATCTATTCTTTAACTCTTTCCCACTGTTAACCCAAGCTTCTGCCAATAGTAAACTTGATGTTACAATGGACAGTTAGCTCCTTCTTCATTATCTTGAATTCTATCTTCATTGTTTTAATATATGCAAAAATCCTAGCCCCCATACTAAAAATGAAAACATCAGAAGAATGTAGAAAAGCCCTCTCCACCTTCATGTCTCATTTTTTTATGTCTTTTTTTTTCTATGGTAGCGTTGTTTTCATGTACATCAATCAACATATTCCCCTGCTTAGAGGTGTCAATATATCATTCTGTGTTCACTCATCTTTTGAGTCCTCTTGTCTACAGTTTTCGGAACACAGAAATCAAACACTTTTTGAAGATAAAACTTCTTCCTATAAGACTTTTTACATAGAAGAAAAACAAGACTCTCGGAAAAAAAGATAGTTGACTTGAAATAAGAGTTTTATTTTATATTTGGGACAGTTATGGCTGTGTGATCATGTCAAGAGAATGAAGACAACAACATGAATGATATTGTCATGTTTTTATGACTTATAGACTTTGCTCTACAAAATTTGTACCCTATTAAATAGTGATGAGCGAGTGTACTCGTTGCTCGGGTTTTCCCGAGCACGCTCGGGTGGTCTCCGAGTATTTGTAAGTGCTCGGGGATTTAGTTTTCATCGCCGCAGCTGAATGATTTACAGCTACTAAATCCAGCCAGGCTGAGTACATGTGGGGGTTGCCTGGTTGCTAGGGAATCCCCACATGTAATCAAGCTGGCTAACAGATGTAAATCATTCAGCTGGGGTGATGAAAACTAAATCTCCGAGCAGTTACAAATACTCGGAGAGCACCCGAGCATGCTCTGGAAAACCCGAGCAAAGAGTAACTCACTCATCACTACTAATAAACTTTTATTAGGATTACATTATGACAAAAGAATTTTTTTTCCTCTTACCAGGTCAAGAGTGGGCAGTTATTGCATTTATTTTATTCCCTTTGCTTCCTTAATTTTTTATTTATTTTTTCTCATTTAATGCTAATTTTCATGGGTGACAGGTCCTCTCACAAGCAGCATTTTGGAAATCTTGCAGATAAATTATGGGTCCTCTCCTTCAATATTACTTCATTGTCAACTATACTTTTCTGAATGCCTCCTGGGGTGTTTCATTTATTGTACATGTACCACTCAAAAATTGGAAGTTTGGAAAAATGGAGAGCTAGATGCATATACTAAATACTAGAGATAAGTGGATCAGGCAAAAGTCAAATTCCCATATTCATTCAGTTTTCTTCTGGTAAAATCATTTAGTGACAAATTTAATATCCCCTATGTTCAGGGCCGTATTTAGAGTTTCTGCTGCCCTAGGCACTTTTAGTGCTGCCTCCCCCATTGGTGAGTATGACACTATCGGCAGTGACTTTGGCAAGAATCGCTGTTGTGAAAATAGCCTTTTGCAGCAGATCCGGCAGTTTTTTCGCATCTGCCGCGTAACGGATCACTTACGGCAACACTGCGTTTGGCTTCATTCATTCCCTATGGGATTTGCGGCACTTGCTGTGATCTGGCAAATGTGGTACCATACCTCCCAACTCTTGAAGGGAAAGAGGCATAAAGGTTGTGGCACATGTAGTGCGCCATGGCAAATTTTAGGCCACACCTCTGACCACACCCATTTCACAACTAGTCACACCTATATCCAAGTCCCAACCACACCCATTTAGCACTGCTGATCACACTGTTTCATATACAATAATTATAACCCCCCAAAAATATGGCCACACAATGCTCCATACTGTATAATGACCCCTCATGATGTTCAATACTGTATAATGGCCCCACATGATGCTCAATACTGTATAATTGCCACACATGATGCTCAATACTGTATAATGGCCACACACGATGCTCCATACTGTATAATGGCCACACATGATGCTCCATACTGTATAATGGCCACACATGATGCTCCATACTGTATAATGGCCACACATGATGTGCCATACTGTATAATGGCCACACAGTGCTCCATACTGTACAATGACCACACATGATGCTCCATACTGTATAATGACCCCACATGATGTTCAATACTGTATAATGGCCCCACATGATGCTCCATACTTTATAATGGCCACACATGATGCTCCATACTTTATAATGGCCACGCATGATGCTCCATACTTTATAAGGGCCACATATGATGCTACATGCATACTGTATAATGGCCCACCCCCCTCTCCCATCCTGTATGCATGGCTCAGGGCAACCTGTCAGTCGATTCATTCTACCAACACCACGGGCGGCATCAGTCAGACTGCAAACAGGGACATTTATCTCTGCAATGCTCGGACGTTTCAGAGAGAATAGTTTGAAGAGCTGGATGGGCAATTTAGTGAGAACACTGACTAATCTGTTGCTATCGTCTGTGGGCTTCTCACTCCATGTCTCTAGATCAGGGGTGAGCAATTTATTTTCCCGAGGGGTCAGATGAAAGACCATGACTGTTGTGGAGGCCGAACCAATAGCATGAAAATAATTCTACTCAATATTAATAAATATTAATTGTATCACTTAATATTGAGCAAAATTAAGTATGCTGACACCCCCTATATATCTTTAACCCCCCCCACAGCCCCTTATATACAGCATGAGCCCCACACAGCCTCACTATATACTGCATGAACCCCACACAGCCTCCATATATACAGCATGAGCCCCACAGCCTCCCTATATACAGGATGAGCCCCACACAGCCTCCCCATATACAGCATGAGCCACACACAGCCTCCCTATATACTGCATGAGCCCCACACAGCTTCCCTATATACAGCATGAGCCCCACACAGCCTCCCCCATATACAGCATGAGCCCCACACAGCCTCCCTATATACAGCATGAACCCCACACAGCCTCTCTATATACAGCATGAGCCCCACACAGCCACCCTATATACAGCATGAGCCCCACACAGCCTCCCTATATACAGCATGAGCCCGACACAGCCTCTCTATATACAGCATGAGCCCCCCACAGCCTCCCTATATACTGCATGAGCCCCCCACAGCCTGCCCATATAAAGCATGAGACCAGCCTCTCATCTCCTCAGCAGCCTCCCCTCTCCAGCCTCTCATCTCCTCCCCTCACCAGCCTCCCCTCACCAGCCTCTCATCTCCTCCCCTCACCAGCCTCTCATCTCCTCTCCTTTCCAGCCTCTCATCTCCTCTCCTTTCCAGCCTCTCATCTCATCTTCTTTCCAGCCTCTCATCTCCTCTTCTTTCCAGCCTCTCATCTCCTCTTCTTTCCAGCCTCTCATCTCCTCTTCTTTCCAGCCTCTCATCTCCTCTCCTTTCCAGCCTCTCATCTCCTCTCCTTTCCAGCCTCTCATCTCCTCTCCAGCCTCTCATCTCCTCTCCTTTCCAGACTCTCATCTCCTCTCCAGCCTCTCATCTCCTCTCCTTTCCAGCCTCTCATCTCCTCTCCTTTCCAGCCTCTCATCTCCTCTCCTTTCCAGCCTCTCATCTCCTTACCAGCCTCTCATCTCCTCTCCTCAGTAGCCTCCCCACACCAGCCTCTCATCTCCTCTCCTTTCCAGCCTCTCATCTCCTCTCCTTACCAGCCTCTCCTCTCCTTACCAGCCTCTCCTCTCCTTACCAGCCTCTCATCTCCTTTCCAGCCTCTCATCTCCTTTCCAGCCTCTCATCTCCTTACCAGCCTCTCATCTCCTTACCCGCCTCTCATCTCCTCTCCTCAGCAGCCTCCCCACACGTCTCTCATCTCCTCTCCTTACAGCCTCTCCTCTCCTTTCCAGCCTCTCATCTCCTTTCCAGCCTCTCATCTCCTTTCCAGCCTCCCATCTCCTTTCCAGCCTCTCATCTCCTTACCAGCCTCTCATCTCCTCAGCAGCCTCCCCACACCAGCCTCTCATCTCCTCTCCTTACCAGCCTTTCCTCTCCTTACCAGCCTCTCCTCTCTCAGCAGCCTCCCCACACCAGCCTCTCATCTCCTCTCCTTACCAGCCTCTCCTCTCCTTACCAGCCTCTCCTTACCAGCCTCTCATCTCCTTACCAGCCTCTCATCTCCTCTCCTCTCCTTACCAGCCTCTCATCTCCTCTCCTTACCAGCCTCTCATCTCCTTACCAGCCTCTCCTTTCCAGCCTCTCCTCTCCTTTCCAGCCTCTCCTCTCCTCTCCAGCCTCTCCTCTTCTCTCCAGCCTCTCCTCTCCTTACCAGCCTCTCCTCTCCTCAGCAGCCTCTCCTCTCCTCAGCAGCCTCCCCCACCAGCCTCTCATCTCTTCTCCTTACCAGCCTCTCATCTCCTCCCCTTACCAGCCTCCCCTCTCCTCACTCACATACATCAGCAGACTCCCGTCTCCTCTCACCTCACTTCTCTCTACAGCTTCCTCTGAGTCCTCACACACTGCCCGCCTCCTCTCCCTGCTCACCGCCGACTTCAGTATCTTCTCCCACAAACATGTCCTGCTTCTCTACAAAAAAGCAAAATGTCTTCCAGCTTGAAACGTGTAAATCACCACAATCTGTGTCTCCCCTGTATGTGCATGCTCAGACTTAGGCGGCCTCACACTAGCGAGTTTTACGGACGTATGAGCGCATAAACTATGTCCGTAAAACTCGCAAAATAAACGGCACAATTATTCTCAATGGGGCTGCTCCTATTAGCCGTATATTACGGTTCAGTATTATACGGCTTTCTACGGCCGTACAAAATCGCAGCATGCTGCGTTTGTCACCGTATTGCGCAAAAAAATCACCAATGAAAGTCTATGGGGGCGAGAAAAATACGGATTCCACACTGACCAGCAGTGTGACTTGCGAGAAATACGCAGCGGTGTTAGTGAAAAGTCGGTAATTCAATTGCCGGCTTTTCATTTCTCCTGCACAAACCCGACAGGATATGAGACATGGTTTACATACAGTAAACCATCTCATATCCCCTTTTTTTTTGCATATTCCACACTACTAATGTTAGTAGTGTGTATGTGCAAAATTTCAGCGCTGTAGCTGCTGAAATAAAGGGTTAAATGGCGGAAAAAATTGGCGTGGGCTCCCGCGCAATTTTCTCCGCCAGAATGGTAAAGCCAGTGACCGAGGGCAGATATTAATAGCCAGGAGAGGGTCCATGGTTATTGGCCCCCCCGTGGCTAAAAACATCTGCCCCCAGCCACCCCAGAAAAGGCACATCTGGAAGATGCGCCTATTCTGGCACTTGGCCACTCTCTTCCCACTCCCTGTAGCGGTGGGATATGGGGTAATGAAGGGTTAATGCCACCTTGCTATTGGAAGGTGACATTAAGCCAGATTAATAATGGAGAGGCGTCAATTATGACACCTATCCATTATTAATCCAATTGTTGGAAAGGGTTAAAAAAACACACACACATGATTTAAAAGTATTTTAATGAAATAAACACAGCGGTTGTTGTAATAATTTATTGTTCTCTCAATCCATCAGGAACACCCTCGCTTGGAAAAATAATAAACGCACAAGATACATACCTTCTGGTGAACCGTCTCGTCCCACGAAGTAATCCATCTGAAGGGGTTAACTAATATTACAGGCAGGAGCCCTGCTAAATGCAGCTGTGCTCCGTGCTTGTAATTCCCCAGCGAATGAATGAAATGTAGGTCATTGACCTACATTTCCTTCAGTCGCGGTGAGGCGCCCTCTGGTGGATGTTCTCATGAACTGCAGCCTGGGAACTTTTTCCCACGCTCCAGGTCATATGAGGACATCCACCAGGGGGCGCATCACCGCGACTGAAGGAAATGTAGGTCAATGACCTACATTTCATTCATTCGCCGGGGATTACAGGCACGGAGCACAGCTGCATTTAGCAGGGCTCCTGCCTGTAATATTAGTTAACCCCTTCAGATGGATTACTTCGTGGGACGAGACGGTTCACCAGAAGGTATGTATCTTGTGCGTTTATTATTTTTCCAAGCGAGGGTGTTCCTGATGGATTGAGAGAACAATAAATTATTACAACAACCGCTGTGTTTATTTCATTAAAATACTTTTAAATCATGTGTGTGTGTGTGTTTTTTAACCCTTTCCAACAATTGGATTAATAATGGATAGGTGACATAATTGACGCCTCTCCATTATTAATCTGGCTTAATGTCACCTTCCAATAGCAAGGTGGCATTAACCCTTCATTACCCCATATCCCACCGCTACAGGGAGTGGGAAGAGAGTGGCCAAGTGCCAGAATAGGCGCATCTTCCAGATGTGCCTTTTCTGGGGTGGCTGGGGGCAGATGTTTTTAGCCACGGGGGGGCCAATAACCATGGACCCTCTCCCGGCTATTAATATCTGCCCTCGGTCACTGGCTTTACCATTCTGGCGGAGAAAATTGCGCGGGAGCCCACGTCAATTTTTTCCGCCATTTAACCCTTTATTTCAGCAGCTACAGCGCTGAAATTTTGCACATACACACTACTAACATTAGTAGTGTGGAATATGCAAAAAAAAGGGGATATGAGATGGTTTACTGTATGTAAACCATGTCTCATATCCTGTCGGGTTTGTGCAGGAGAAATGAGAAGCCGGCAATTGAATTACCGGCTTTTAACACATATCGCGCTGAATGAAATCTAAATACAGAATATATATATATGTGTCTCAATGACATATATATATATATATATATATATATATATATACTGTATATATGTTTTCCCGAACATTTGAGCACATAAATCCATTAGATGTCGGTTTTGCAAGCCTGCGCGAAAATCTCGCAGTACGGATGCCATACGGATTACATACGGAGGATGCCATGCGCAAAATACGCTGCCACACCCTGACTACGGATCAATATTTTGGGAACATTTCTCCGTATTACGGCCGTAGTATGGACGTATAATACGTGGCGTATTGTCTTACGCCCAGTGTGAGGCCGGCCTTATAGTGCCACAGCAGCTGAGACAGGATGGAAGGGCTCTTACCTGCAGACAGCAGTCGTGGACCTTAGCAGGGTCCCCCCTCTGACAGGCAACATCTGAGGGGGCAGACAAGCACAGAGGTGAGACGCCCAATATCACCAGACCCCCCTGATGCTCCCTGTACAAACCCCGCCCCAGTCACCTTCTCACCACATGGGGGACAGTACTGGCAGAGCACAAGAAGTGCAGCACTGAAACACTTCCCCCGCAGATGACACAGAAAGGTTCCTTGTTACCCGAGGAGACAGGAAATCCTCGGGCTGACAGCAGTTAACTCCTTACTGTCTGTGCCGTCACCTGTGGAGTATCCCTGAGGGCTCTCACACCTCCAGTCTGCTCCAGTGCTCCTACATTAAGATGAGCGTGCAGTGTGTCACATGACCCGTGTCAGGATCATGATACACTTGGGCCTGCTGCTGCTTAAAGGTACAGCACCCATTTCTGCCCCACACAGTAGTCAGGGCTGTAATGCCCTGATGGCGGCCCTGTGCCCGAGACCCCCTCCCTCCGCAGCAGCCGGGACTGAGGTGGGTGGGCGGGGCGACCCCAGACTTTAAAAAAAATTAAAAAAAATAAAAAAAATTTAACTTGGTCAGGTGCCGCCCCCTGCATTGTCCCCGCCCTAGGCACATGCCCTCGAGTGCCTAGTGGCAAATACGGCCCTGCCTATGTTAGGGTTGGCGGATTGCACTAAATTAAATTAAACTATAAAGTGCAATCGCATCCTGGGTTCCACCGTGCGGAAATGAATAACTGCTGCTAGTGTCAATAATGATGGATAAAAAACTAGCACATGCAAAACCACACAAAGCAAGCGGGATGCAGAGTACCAAGCTCAGCTAACCACCGAGCAGCACTAAAAATATAAGTACCAAACTCGGCTATCCGAGAGGCACAGAAAATATAAGTAACAATCCCAGCTAACCACCGAGCGGCACAAAACAATAAGAAAAGTGCAATACTCTGATAAAACCGCAGAGGTCGAAGCAAATGGCAAACTAGGTGTGGAACGCTATAGCTCTCCCAGGGAAGACTAGGCTAGTGGTTGGACTTGCTCTGTAACTCAGCTGTGCTAACTGCACACATGACAGGAGACAGATGCTAAGCCAAGCGGGATTTACCACCCTACACTGCCTGTCTAGACATACAGTACTGAAAAAGCAGCTCTGCAACTGAACCGTGTCACTTACACAGAGAAACTAAAGAGATGCTCTGCAACTGAGCTGTGTCACTTACACAGAAAACTAAAGAGATGCTCTGCAACTGAGCTGTGTCACTCACATACAGAAACATGCAAACAGAGTGGTAGCGTATATATATACACACACACACAATCACCAATAACACTGGCATGCCCGTGTGTGGCGCTGGAAGCCTTTTATGCACTAGGCTCCACCCAAACACTTACACCCAGATGGATGGGGCATGGCCCGTGGGCCAATCTGGAGCTTCAACATCACCAGAGCAGTCAGTGTCCGAACACCAATGAAAAGGTGCCTCATCATGGACATGCTCAGTAAGATGATTTCTGGACTTAGACTCCAGAGGGAAGGGCTGCCTCTGTATACCACTGGTTACCATAGACTTAGCTGGAGAGCCAGCAGTAACCACATGGACACCACAAAGCAGTGCAAGACGCTGGGTCTGAAGTATGTGCTAAGCAACAATCCCAGCTGCTGTGACTGAATGGGAGACTGCAGAGGCAGATAAGGCTTGGGATCCATCCTGCGCAGTGGAAGAATCATGGCGCCTTATCTGTACTTGGGTACCTCTAGACCCCAGGGAATACTAAATATAAGATACAAAAAATCCTTATACTCACTTCTCATCATCACCCATCCAGTCGTTGCCACATCTTCAAATTCCCACTGCTTGCACTGAATTCCCCAGGCCTCTCATGTTGACCAGCACTTCTGGTTTTGATTAAGTCAGGGATGGTTTTGAGCAATCATGGGCATGGTCCTAACTCATTACATGACATAATGATACCCTGATCCTTCGCTCGCCTGTGTAGAAGTTTCCCAGGCTATCATAAAAAAACACAAGTGAGGGGTTCAGGATTTTAGCATGAGCTGAGGTTGTCTAAAGATGCTTCAAGGATTGTATAGGTGATGTAGAGGGGCTGGAGAGAAGAGCATAAGAATTTTTTTGCTAACATTCTAAAGGACTTTTACATTTCAGAAAAATTGGCAAGCAGAAGTGATTTAAGAAAATGTGTAAAATTCAAGTAGAATTAAATTCTACTTGAATTTATTTGCTCCTTTTTAGCAAATATCCAAACTGGCCTACTTTACATGTCCACAAGGCATATCTAAAGAAAATAGATATCAGCTTTATATGTCTTTTTAACTGCACTAGAAAATGGCTTAAAAAAAGTGCCTCTTTTCCTCAAGCACAACACAACACCAGCCTATGAGTTGTTTGTCATATTAAAGCCCAACTCATTTGAAGTGAATTGGGTTGGGCATAATACCACACATAACTTCCAAACAGATGTGGTGCTCTTTTTGAAAGAAAGCAGGCATGTTTTTTGATTTCTTGATAACCCATTTAAACAGGCATTATAAATGTATAACATTGTGGGTGTAAGGACTAGAATTAGGAGATAGCAGCTGCAAATGGGGACAACTTGGTAAATAAATAAGTAAAAAAAAGATATTTACATGGTCACTGTCAATTTATAAATCCGCTCCCAGCCCCCGGGTGCTATGACTCCCATCCCTCCCTGCATTTCCCCTGGCTCACTCTCCACATTTGATCCCATCACAGAAAAAGAAGTCTCAAAGCTCCTCTCTTCTTCTCGTCCGACTACATGCACTACTGACTCATTCCCTCACATCTCCTCCAATCCCTCTCTCCAGTCATCACAACTCATCTAACTACAATCTTTAATCTCTCCCTCTCCTCAGGCATTTTCCCCCCTCCTCCTTCAAACACTCATTGCTCCGTTATTAAAGAAACCCTCTCTCGACCCTACACAAACAACTACAGTCCAGTCTCCAATCTCCCTTTCACCTCTAAACTCTTGGAGCCCCTGATCTACTCCAGCCTTTCCTGTTACCTCTCCACTCACTCCCTTCTAGACCCTTCACAGACTGGCTTCTGCCTCCTACATTTGACAGAAACTGCACTCATCAAAGTGACCAATGACCTTCTGACAGCAATATGTAACGATGACCACTCTCTGCTCATTCTTCTCGTCCTCTCTGCAGCTTTCAACACTGTTGACCATCATCTCCTACTCTCTAGGCTAAAGTCACTAGGCATTAAGGACCCTGCTCTCTCTTGGTTCTCTTCCTATCCTTCTGACTGTTCCTTCAGTGTTTTGTTTGCTGGCTCCACTTCATCTCCGCTTCTTCTCACTGTTGGGGTACCTCTGGGCTCAGTCCTTGGTCCCCTTCTCTTCTTTCTCTACACGGCCCCGATTGGACAGGCCATCAACAGATTTGTCTTTCAGTACCATCTTTATGCTGTTGACACACAACTATACACGTCATCCCCGGACCTTACTCCTGCTGTACTGCAGAATGCCAGTGACTGTCTGTCTGCAGTCAACATCATGTCCGCTCTCTATCTGAAACTTAACCTTTCCAAAACTGAACATCTTCTGCTCCCGCCGTCTACTAACCTCCCTAAGTCTGACATTTCCATCTCCATGGGTGACACCATGATAGCATGCCGGCAGCAGGCACGCTGTCTGCATGTTATGTTTGACACCAATCTCTCCTTCACCTCCTATATACAATCTCTTGCCCGCTTTTGCCGCGTACACCTAAAGAACATCTCTAGAATTTGCCCTTTTCTAACAATGGAAATAACAAAAACCCTCACTGTTGCATTGATACACTCCGGCCTGGACTACTGTAACACTCTATTAATTGGCCTATCTCTCACTCGACTTTCCCCTCTCCAGTCCATCCTTAATGGCTAATCTGTACTCTGACGCTTCCACTCTTCGCCAGTCGTTACACTGGCTGCCCATTCATTTTAGGATCCAAGTCAAAGTACTTGTTTTCACACACAAAGCTCTCCACAGTGCAGCACCCCCTTACATCTCCTCCCTCATTTCTGTCTACCGGGCTAGCCATCGCTGTGCTATACAAACGACTTTCTACTAATCTCTGCATTAATCCGTACCTCCCACTCTCGACTCCATGACTTTTCCCACATTGTGCCAATCCTCTGGAATGCTCTACCCCAGAAATTAGGACCAGCCACAACTTGCACAGTTTTAGGCACTCCCTCAAAACACAGCCTATCACGTTTCCTAATCAAAGTCATTTTATGTGTAAGGGTGTGTGTGTGTGTGTGTAGCCCATTCACTATCTCTATCTATCCCCCACTCCCTCAAGATGGCTGGACCATCCTTGTAAATACACACCTGTACTTTGTATCTCCCCCACCTCATTGTGGATTGTAAGCTCTCATGAGCAGGGTCGTTTTATTTTGCTCTAATTATTGTTTTATTGGTAACGTTTTTACGTTTGACTGTTGTGTTTGAAACTGTTAAACTGTAAAACACTGCAGAATATGTTGGTGCTTTATAAATAAAGATTATTATTATTATTATTATTATTAATGCGATAGTACAAGTTAATATAAGAAATATGCTACTAACTCTACCTAGAGCACTACTACTTCCTAAATTCACCCTTTACCATCAAATAAAACTAAAATCAGCATTGATTAAAATAGGTCAGATTGCCATTTCACTAAGAGATGAGCTAGCAGCTGCCTATAGAAGTCTATGAAGAGGGGAAGGAAGAAAGAGCGTGAAGCAAAGTGAGAGACAGAGACAAACAGATAATGTTCCTGTTTTCTATTAAGTGTTTTATCTCAACCTAGTTCTAATTTCACGGCCACATTGATCAGTATTGCTGTAAATTGTGTTCTTTAGCCTGTACCATAGACAATTAAAAGACCAGAAATATCTCACAAAGTCTTATGGAACTCTGTATGGGAGAAGTTATGGCAGCTAATCAACACCTACAAGCTTACTTGCTTAGAGAATAGTACTGATATTACTGATATTACGACTGGTAATTACAGTAACACTGGATTTTCATAGAAACACAGTTTACTCTGCTGTCAGTCTATCAATTCTCTGAATGCCGAGCTTTGTATAACCCCACCCACACCATGGATTGGCTGCATTCTATGATCAATGTATATGGGCAAAATGCTGCTAATCATTGTGGGGGGGAGGTGTGTGTGGACTAGGAAGCACGAGACACCTTGTCCTCAAATGATAATCTCCTGTAATACTGGATTATTATATACTGCATTATTGCTGGTAGAGCTTTTAGAGGAGAAATTTGATGAAAACTACAGCACATAAAATGGTGAAAAATAGTGTTGTTCCTTTTGTATACACGAGACAGTTAATTACAAAAAGTCAGTCAAATTAATAGTAGGTAATTTATTCCATATTGCAGACCACATTGTCATAAAATGTTATTATAAGCATCTCTCATTTAGACATTTGATCAGCTGAAACATTGAGTATAAAGGGATGCGGTGTAGCCCCAGGATTTACATTGAAGTTTTGGTTCGATCAAAACATTTCCCTTAATTTCAAAATTTAAAGATCTCCAGTTAATAACATTTCCAGTGTAATCATCGGCGACAACCTTTTGAATGTTTTCTGGTGTCAGCACATAATCCCACATATGGACATCACTAATCTCACCTATAAAGCTTTGTTTTGAGTCAAACCCACCACCAAATGAGTCCTGGTCCTGTGCAAGAATTATTTTCATCTCTGGTGTGTATGAAAACCCTTTTTGGGACACTCTTCGAGGATATAGTTTACCATTGACCCAAAGCTGAATGACTCCAGTTGTTGAGTCCCAAGTCACACATGTATGTTTCCAGTCTAGAACATCTAGATCTGTCTTGATTTTGTGTTCTTCCTGATTCACATAGACATAACTAAAATAAGGTGGTTCAGGAAAAATGAGAAATGCATTATCTTGGTTGGAACGAGCCATGGCCAGAGAAAAAAGGCTGTAACTGCGGGAAAGCTCAGTGTAGGACCTCAGGCAAACAGACAGCTTCTGTAGAGGCGCTTTTACTTCTGGCTTTAAGACCACGTATGAAGTTGAAGATTCTCCAGGGAAGAGGAAGACTTTGTTTCCCAAGTCTAAAATAACATAAAAAAAATCCAACAGCATAAATAATATAATGAAAGATTTATAAATGCAAGATATGTATCTCTTAAATAGTAACTAAACGTTTATTAATTTATTTTAATACTTTTGTCCAGCATGGAAAGTTCTGAAACATTGCAAATTAGATTATTTGTGATTTGTCTTTATTTCTCAAAGTTAAATTGCATGTAAGTGGCTTCAAAACCCTAGATTTTCCCCAGTCGATGTGCCTACTTTAGCTGAATTATTATTATATCATATCCTTTGGGGTACAGATGATGGCAGTGAGAGTTTCAGCTCAGCACCTGTGTATCACTATCTCCGGGGAGAAGCTGCTGATTGAGAATGTTCTGATAAAGTCAACACTCAGAGGAGGAGACAAGTGCTGCTGACCCATCACTGCCATCATCAGTACTCCAAATGACTATGGCCGGATATCAATGCGGCTGAAAGCAGGCAATGGAATGGGAAAAGAAGGGGTCTGTAAGCCACTTACATTCATTTTTAATAGGAAAGAAGACACATTCTCTAATAAAGAAATTTGCATTGTTTCAAAACTTTCCATCATGGAAAAAAATATAAACAAATATGAAAGTTTAATTATTCTTTAAAATGGTTATCTATTTTCTGAAAAGAAAGATAAAAGGGCATCAGAATTGATAAAGTAGTAAAGTAATCTTTACTGATCTCTTCTTTTCCTAGTTGTAGAGTTAGTCCTCACCTGTCATGTGACCTCCTTAGCCAATCAATTGGTAACATACTGATACTGCCACTAAGTGATGAGAGCCATGATGCCAGTAATACGGGGTGTGACTGTTGCGCCACCATTTAATCATAATTAGTGATGATCGAATAGTGAAATATTTGGATTTGTTAAAATCGGCATGAATAATTTCTAATATCCGTGTATTCGTCCCAAATAACGAATCCAATGCAAGTCAATAGGAAAGCCGAATATTTTTCTGCTGGACCCAACAAACAGGTCTGGGGGCCTGAGAAAAAAAATGAAATGGATGGGAAAGAGCTAAAACTAAATGGGAACAGCAAGGAAAAGATGTCTTCATGAATTTCTGACTCACATATGGTTTCTGGGAATAATGTTGTCAGACTATTGCACCGGTTTTACAAATTTCTAAAAAGACCTACCAAACCAAAACATTTTTTTACAGGGAAAAATGATAAGAAGCATTTTTTCCTTCACAATTACATGTATATAACGCTAAATAAAAATAAAAATAAAAAATTATACTTCCCCTTTAGCATATGTTCACAGAGTGCATTTTGGCTTTAGTTTTTCCATTAACATTTGTGAGGGCTCTCACTCCTACATTTGGGAGGTCCCTCCCTCATGCCAAATAGTTAGCAAGATAGTGGCATACATATTCCCCATACCTTTACAATGCCATTTCAAACATGCCCATTCAAATTTTGGGCATCGCCCGTCACTACCACCATGTTCACAGTCATGTCATTATGCGGCCCTCTATTACAATTTGCAGAGTGCCTGCAGGTGCCATAAAACCTGAGTTTGGGAAGGGCCCTCAGGTGGCACTGTATCATACATTTGGGAGACCTCTCACTCCTACATACGGGAGGTCCCTCCCTCATGCCAAATAGTTTACAATGCCATTTCAAACATGACCATTTGAATTTTGGGCTTTGCTCGCCACCACCACCACCATGCCCACTGCCATGTCATTATGCGTCCCTCGCTTTTAATTTTCAGAGGGCCACCAGATGCTGTGACACCTGTGTTTTGTAAGGTCCACAGTTAATTTTTGCTACTGGATCCCAATGGAACCACTGTCATAGCAGGTGAAGCCACTGTAAGGTGAATATAATACAGGAGTTTAGTGAGCTGTATGATCAATGTCAGTAAATTGGATTCGACCAGGCACCAAATTCTGAACATAGTGTATGCAAGCGAGGGCCTGTATTGTTCTCAGTCTGTTGGGCCTGAAACCCATGTCAGGAACATGTACAAGCCTCATTTTACTTAGAAACAGCCTCCTCAAGGGAAAGAGACAGGAGAGCCATTGACCAATCTGCACATGCCTACGCATTCTTCTAGAAACTACCCAACCACATGAATGTATCTTTTTCACGGTTTTGAGCAACAATGGAGTAATTGCAGGATATGTCCCAGAGAATGTCGAGGTCTGTGGAGTTTGTTACTCAGGTGACAGGCAGTGCTGCAAAGCTCAGGTAAAGGCCTTAGCGTGGCAATGACCATGTTCCAATATGTGTAAGGCTGCTGCCTGAATAGGTATGTGGAGCATATTTACCTAGTCTTTTAGACGTGCTTAAAATGTACATAAACTGGCCAATACCACACCACCATTTATTTGTAAGGACCCAAATTTAGAAAATGTAAGGGAAACGACAGTTCAATAAAGAGACACAAGTCTAATTTAGAAGCCTGGAAAAGTCAGCAATAGTCTTTGTCAAGCACCAGACAATGTACATTGCTAATGAATATGTATACCCTATATAAATAGCAATTTGTGAACAGACATACATGCTCACAAGGAACAGTTGAACGCTGTGATGGGACAACGGACTGGACATGGTTGCTGACTGTTGTGTCTGGGCAACTGCAGGTTGTGGACAGGAGGCCTCAGCGCATCTTTCCTGAACAGAAGAGTGGGAATGACGTAAAACAGCGGAAGGGCCAGTGGTTTCCCCATCAGACACAGATTTTGTACCCAGGTGTTCCGCCCACCTACTGGGGTGCTGCATATGTATGCTAACAGAGGTATTATGTCGCATTTCCCATTATAAAGGTTTATGTGGGTAAGATTTTCAAACTAGCAGCATATATATATATATATATATAGAGAGAGAGAGAGAGAGAGAGAGAGAGAGAGAGCATGTTTCTTTACTCATATTGTTGTTTTGTGTAAGGCTGAAACCTGAAGAATTGTGTGGAGCATATTAATGCATTCATGTTCTAAAATGTCCAAGTGCAGACCCAAAAAACAACATCAGGCTGCCAGATACACAATTAAAGAGACCATGAGATGGGCAACACAATAAATAAATTATAATAATAGAATATACAGATATTGAGAGTAGAAATTTGACAATTGCACAATGTACAAAGGTTTCCAAAAATTACCCAAGGGGTCTGTATCATACACGCTGAAACAGACCGTGATGGGGACCTCACAATACTTTAATCAGTTATTATAGGTAGAGATATGGAGTACAAGTTTCACAATTGCACAATGTGCAAAGTTTTCCAAAAATTACCCCAAGGGGTCTGTATCATACATGCTGAAAGATGCAGTGATGGGGACATCACAATATACTTAACAGTTATTACAAGAGGTAGAAATGGAGAGTACAAGTTTCACCATTGCACAAGGTGCAAAGTTTTCAAAAAATTACCCATGAGATTTGGAACATAAACACTGAAAGACGCCGTGATGGGGAAATCCCAATACACTTTTGGAGTTATTACAAGAGGTAGAGATAAAGAGTATTAGTTTCACCATTGCACAAGGTGCAAAGGTTTCAAAAAATTTGCCAAAGGGGTCTCTCAGACCAGCTGAAAGAGTCCATGAATAAGACATCACAATACATTTAGCAGTTATTACAAGATGTAGAGGTAAAGAGTACTAGTTTCCCCATTGCACAATGTGCAAAGGTTTCAAAAAGTACAAAACAGTACCCATGTGGGGTATACATAAATGAATATTAAGTAATTGTTGCAGAAGCAGGAGGAAGAGGATGAGGAGATGATTTCCTGAACAAAATGGTTTTAGATGGTAAGGGATGGACGTTAAGGGTATGTGCACACGCTGCGGATTTTGCTGCGGAACTGCAGCGTTTCCGCAGCTGCGGGTCCGCAGCGGTTTCCCATGATTTGACAGTACAATGTAAACCTGTGGGAAACAAAATCCGCAGTGCACATGCTACGGAAAAAACAGAAAAAAATGCGTGGAAACGCAGCGGTTTATATTTTGCAGCATGTCAATTCTTTGTGCGGATTCCGCTGCGGGTTTACACCTGCTCCAATAGAAATCTGCAGAGGAAACCGCAATAGAAACCGCGATAAATCCGCAGTAAAAACCGCAGCGGTTTTGCACTGCGGAATTATCAAATCCGCTGTGGAAAATTCCGCAATGGAATCTGCAGCATGTGCACAAGTCCTAAGACAGTTTTCAAACAAAAACTTTTGTCCTGCATTTACATAAGTTGCTGTCATCCATAGGGCTTACAAAGTTGGAGGAAATCCAGCCCTTGTTCAATTTTAGAAGAGTCAGCATGTTTGCATTTTCCTTTGACAGGTGTGCGCCTATCGGTTATGAATGCACCTGCAGAACTAAAAACTCACTCAGAAAACACAGTCACAGCAGGGCATGGCAGCACCTCCAAGGCATACAAGTAGAGGTCGGCCCAAGTGTGCAGCTTGCACAACCAATAGTTAAAGGGTAATAGTAGTCCTTCACCATCTTGGTCAACCTCTTCCTCCTCGTCATAGCTACACCACCCACAGATAGCCTTTGCTGATGGGACAGTCTCATGAAAATGGTCCAGTTGGTGGACAACTCCCCTGGGTTGCACCTGGTGTTTGTGGCCCTAACATGTAATCCTTGTGGGCGAAAAGAGCTGGCACCTCCTTCTCCATTGTTTTCTCAGGGTGATCCTTTGAGTAAGTCTTCCACTACGGCCCTCTAGCATGCATGCGCTGATAATGGCACGTCTGCCTCCGACATTAGAAAAGCAAATTTCTCCTTGTACCGTGGGTTAAGAAAGATGCACAGCCAGTATTTCACAGTGGACAAAATGTGTTTCATGCGAGGGTCTTGGGAAAGGCATCTGGATATGAATAGTGATGAGCGAGCCCTAAAATGCTTGGGTGCTCGTTGCTCGGGTCGAGCAGATTGGAATACTCGGGTACTCGGCCAGAACAACGAGCCCAATGTAAGTCTATGGGAGACCTGAGTATTTTTACTGCGATCCCCCCCAGGGGTCCTTTTAAGGTCTAAAAATGTCTGAAAATGATGGAAACACTGCTTAAATAACACAGGGACATCATGGGGATCACCCCTGGAAGCATTCCTAACTTCTAGTTCACAGCTTTAATCATTTTTTTCCGAGATTCATGCCATTTTTTCCGGTGGCACAAAAAACACATTAAAATGAAACCAAAATGGATTTTGCTGAGAAATATGTCAAGGTACATCCTTTGCAGGTTCATGACTTGCCTGTAAGGCCAAATATTTTACCCCAGACTGAAAATTTCCTCCCCCACTTAAGCTTAGTTCAGACGCAGCGTTTTTGAAGCGTTTTTCTACTTTAACATTGCTTTCAACCACTACAAATGCATTCACTGGGAAATGTCATTGTATCATTTAACACCTCTAGCTGGCCCATCTTGTTTCATTTATGAAGGTGGGACTCTTAAAGTCACAGAGCCTATTTTTACTGATGCATCAGGCGGCATTAATCTTCGTAAAGGGCCATTATTAAACAGTGGGTCTCCTAAGCTGTTGTAGTCTATGCTGTGAGTGGATGGGCTGGAAGAATTACGACGCACCACAATACCCCTGTCATAAGATGTCCAGGGGGGACTCCTACAATAAGTGTTGCATTGAATTCACTGCCATGCTACCAATTAATATGCACCCCAATAAGACTTAGAACCCACATACAGGATGGGTCCATGAAAATCCACTTCACAATATGCATTTTGTAGTCCCATACTCCTTTGCTTTACACATCGGCAGCAAGGCCTGCCCTACTGCATAGTCATATGCACCCCATTACTCCTTGGAACCCTCATACTGGATGGGCCCATGAAAATCCACTTCACAATATGTATTTTGTACTCCCTTACTCCTTTGTTTTACACATCGGCAGCAAGGCCAGCCCTACTGCATAGTCATATGCACCCCATTACTCCTTGGAACCCACAGACTGGATGGGACCATGAAAATCCACTTCACAATATGCATTTTGTACTCCGTACTCCTTTGTTTTACACATTGGCAGCAAGGCCAGCCTTGCTGCATAGTCAGTCATATGCACTAAATTAGGCCTTGGAACCCACATACTGGATGGGCCCATGGACATCCACTTGACAATATGGATTTTTTACTCCCGTACTCCTTTGTTTTACACATTGAGAGCAAGGCAAGCCCTGCTGCATAGTCATTTGCACCCCATTAGTCCTTGGAACCCACATACTGGATGGGCCAATAAAAATCCACTTCACAATATACATTTTGTGCTCCATACTCCTTTGTTTTACACATTGGCAGCAAGACCAGCCCTGCTGCATAGTCACTCATATGCACCCCATTAGGCCTTGGAACCCACATAATGGATGGGCCCATGAAAATCCACTTGTTTATTTTTAATGGTATGATGGTTCCCTCTTTGCACAATTATTTACAGTAGTATTTGGCAATTTCATTTGCCATGTTTTTAACACTAAGGTTCAGATACGGCTTTAAAAAAGGCTAATACTTGCAATACAAGGCAATTTTATTGCAAACTAAAAAAATTCAAGGAATAGTTTGATTGAATAGTGTGAGTGCGTATAATTTTGTATATGTTAACATACAAAGGTTAACCCCTTCCCGACCCATGAGGCCACGTAGGCGTCATGAAAACCTGTGCCAATCCGACCCATGACGCCTATGTGGCGTCATGGAATGATCGTGTCCCTGCAGAGCGGGTGAAAGTTAACTCCAATTTCACCCGATCTGCAGGGACAGGGGGAGTGGTACTTCAGCCCCCAGTGGCTACGATCGCTCTGATTGGTTGTTGAAAGTGAAACTGCCAATCAGAGCGATTTGTAATATTTCACCTAAAAAACTGGTGAAATATTACAATCCAGCCATGGCCGATGCTGCAATATCATCGGCCATGGCTGGAAACACTGATGTGACCCCACCCCACCCCACCGATCGCCCCCCCCCCAAGCCACTGATCTGTGGTCCGCTCCCCTCCGTCTTGTGCTCCGTTCCCCCGTCCTCCTGTCCGCTCCCCCTGTGCTCCTATGCCACCCCCCCGTGCCCCGATCTCCACCCCCTTATTCTTACCGAGGCTCCCGGTGTCCATACGTCTTCTCCATAGGCGCCGCCATCTTCCAAAATGGCGGGCGCATGCCCAGTGCGCCCGCCGAATCTGCCGGCCGGCAGATTCGTTACAGGTATAATTTGATCACTGTGATAAAACCTATCACAGTGATCAAAATAAAAAAAATAGTAAATGACCCCCCCTTTATCACCCCCATAGGTAGGGACAATAATAAAAAAAAGAAAATATTTTTTTTTCTTTTTCCACTAGGGTTAGGGTTAGAACTAGGGGTAGGGTTAGGGTTAGGGGTAGGGTTAGGGGTAGGGTTAGGGTTAGGGCATGTGCACACAGTGCGAATTTGGCTGTGGATCCGCAGCGGATTGGCCGCGGATCCGCAGCGGATTGGCCGCGGATCCGCAGCGGATTGGCCGCGGATCCGCAGAAGATTGGCCGCTGCAAATTTGTAGCAGTTTTCCATCAGGTTTACAGTACCATGTACACCTATGGAAAACCAAATCCGCTGTGCCCATGGTGCGGAAAATTCCGTGCGAAAACGCTGCGTTGTATTTACCACAGCATGTCAATTCTTTGTGCGGATTCCGCAGAGTTTTATACCTGTTCCTCAATAGGAATCCGCAGGTGAAATCCGCACAAAAAAACACTGGAAATCCGCTGTAAATCTGCAGGTAAAATGCAGTGCCTTTTACCTGCAGATTTTTCAAAAATCGTGCGGAAAAATCTCACACGAATCCGCAACGTGGGCACATAGCCTTAGGGTTAGGGTTGGAATTAGAGTTAGGGTTGGAATTAGGGCTAGGGTTGGAAATAGGGTTAGGATTAGGCTTGTGGTTAGGGTTACGGATAGGGTTAGGAGTGTGTTGGGGTTACAGTTGTGGTTAGGGTTGGGATTAGGGTTAGGGTTGGGATTAGGGTTAGGATTAGGTTTAGGGTTGGGATTAGGGTTACGGGTGTGTTGGGGTTAGGGTTGTGGTTAGGGGTGTGTTGGGGTTAGGGTTGTGATTAGGGTTAGGGCTACAGTTGGGATTAGGGTTAGGGGTGTGTTGGGGTTAGTGTTGAAGTTAGAATTGAGGGGTTTCCACTGTTTGGGCACATCAGGGGTCTCCAAACGCAACATGGCACCACCATTGATTCCAGCCAATCTTGCGTTCAAAAAGTCAAATGGTGCTCCCTCCCTTCCAAGCCCCGACGTGCACCCAGTGGTTTACCCCCACATATGGGGTACCAGCGTACTCAGGACAAACTGGGCAACAAATCTTGGGGTCCAATTTCCCCTGTTACCCTTGCAAAAATAAAAAATTACTTGCTAAAACATAATTTTTGAGGAAAGAACAATTATTTTTTATTTTCACGTTATAAATGCGTTATAAACTTCTGTGAAGCACTTGGGGGTTCAAAGTGCTCACCACACATCTAGATAAGTTCCTTGGGGGGTCTAGTTTACAAAATGGGGTCACTTTTGGGGTGTTTCTACTGTTTAGGCACATCAGGGGCTCTGCAAATGCAACGTGACGCCCGCAGACCATTCCATCAAAGTCTGCATTTCAAATGTCACTGCTTCCCTTCCGAGCCCTGACGTGCGCCCAAAAAGTGGTTTACCCCCACATGTGGGGTATCAGCATACTCACAACAAACTGGGAAACAACTTTTGTGGTCCAATTTCTCCAGTTACCCTTGTGAAAATAAAAAATTGCTTGCTAAAACATCTTTTTTGAGGAAAGAAAAATGATTTTTTTATTTTCACGGCTCTGCTTTGTAAACTTCTATGAAGCACTTGGGGGTTGAACGTGCTCACCACACATCTAGATAAGTTCTTTGGGGGGTCTAGTTTCCAAAATGGGGTCACTTATGGGGGGTTTCTACTGTTTAGGCACATCAGGGGCTCTGCAAACGTAACATGATGCCTGCAGACCATTCCATCAAAGTCTGCATTCCAAAACGTCACTACTTCCCTTCCGAGCCCCGGCATCTGCCCAAACAGTGGTTTACCCCCACATATGGGGTATCAGCATACTCAGGAGAAACTGGACAACAACTCTTGGGGTCAAATTTCTCCTGTTACCCTTGGGAAAATTAAAAAATTCTGGGCTAAAAAAATATTTTTGAAGAAAGGAAACACATTTATTTTTTTCACGGCTCTGCGCTATAAACTTCTGTGAAGCACTTGGGGGTTCAAAGTGCTCACCACACATCTAGATTAGTTCCTTGGGAGGTCTAGTTTCCAAAATGGGGTCACTTGTGGGGGAGCTCCAATGCTTAGGCACACAGGGGCTCTCCAAACGCGACATGGTGTCCGCTAATGATTGGAGCTAATTTTCCATTCAAAAAGCCAAATGGCGTGCCTTCCCTTCCGAGCCCTGCCGTGCGCCCAAACAGTGGTTTACCCCCAACATATAGGGTATCATCGTACTCAGGACAAACTGGAAAACAACATTTGGAGTCCAATTTCTCCTATTACCCTTGGGAAAATAAAAAATTCCAGGCCAAAAATAATTTTTGAGGAAAGAAAAATTATTTTTTATTTTCACGGCTCTGCGTTGTAAACTTCTGTGAAGCACCTGGGTGTTTTAAGTGCTCACTATGCATCTAGATAAGTTCCTTGGGGGGTCTAGTTTCCAAAATGGGGTCACTTGTAGGGAGCTCCAATGTTTAGGCACACAGGGGCTCTCCAAACGCGACATGGTGTCCGCTAACGATTGGAGCTAATTTTCCATTCAAAAAGTCAAATGGCGCGCCTCCCCTTCCGAGCCTTGCCGTGCACCCAAACAGTGGTTTACCCCCACATATGAGGTATCGGCGTACTCAGGAGAAATTGCCCAACAAATTTTAGGATCCATTTTATCCTGATGCCCATGTGAAAATGAAAAAATGGAGGCTAAAGGAAATTTTGTGTGAAAAGAAAGTACTTTTTCATTTTTACGGATCAATTTGTGAAGCACCTGAGGGTTTAAAGTGCTCACTATGCTTCTACATAAGTTCCTTGGGGGGTCTAGTTTCCAAAATGGGGTCACTTGTGGGGGAGCTCCAATGTTTAGGCACACAGGGGCTCTCCAAACGTGACATGGTGTCCGCTAGCGATGGAGATAATTTTTCATTCTAAAAGTCAAATGGCGCTCCTTCCCTTCCGAGCCTTACCATGTGCCCAAACAGTGGTTTACCCCCACATGTGAGGTATCGGTATACTCATGAGAAATTGTCCAACAAATTTTAGGATCCATTTTATCCTGTTGCCCATGTGAAAATGAAAAAAATTGAGGCTAAAATAATTTTTTTGTGAAAAAAAGGTACTTTTTCATTTTTACGGATCAATTTGTGAAGCACCTGGGGGTTTAAAGTGCTCACTATGCATATAGATAAGTTCCTTGGGGGGTCTAGTTTCCAAAATGGGGTCACTTGTGGGGGAGCTCCAATGTTTAGGCACACGGGGGCTCCCCAAACGCGACATGGTGTCTGCTAAAGATTGGAGCCAATTTTTCATTCAAAAAGTCAAATGGCGCTCCTTCCCTTCCGAGCCCTGCTGTGCGCCCAAACAGTGGTTTACCTCCACATATGAGGTATCAGCGTACTCAGGACAAATTGGACAACAAAGTTCGTGGTCCAGTTTCTCCTTTTACCCTTGGGAAAATAAAAAAATTGTTGCTAAAATATCATTTTTGTGACTAAAAAGTTAAATGTTCATTTTTTACTTCCATGTTGCTTCTGCTGCTGTGAAACACCTGAAGGGTTAATAAACTTCTTGAATGTGGTTTTGAGCACCTTGAGGGGTGCAGTTTTTAGAATGGTGTCACTTTTGGGAATTTTCAGCCATATAGAACCCTCAAAATGACTTCAAATGTGAGGTGGTCCCTAAAATAAATGGTTTTGTAAATTTTGTTGTAAAAATGAGAAATCACTGGTCAAATTTTAACCCTTATAACTTCCTAGCAAAAAAAAAATTTGTTTCCAAAATTGTGCTGATGTAAAGTAGACATGTGGGAAATGTTATTTATTAACTATTTTGTGTCACATAACTCTCTGGTTTAACAGAATAAAAATTCAAAATGTGAAAATTGCGAAATTTTCAAAATTTTCACCAAATTTCCGTTTTTTTCTCAAATAAACCCAGAAATTATCGACCTAAATTTACCTCTGACATGAAGCCCAATATGTCACGAAAAAACAGTCTCAGAATCGCTAGGATCCGTTGAAGCGTTCCTGAGTTATTACCTCATAAAGGGACACTGGTCAGAATTGCAAAAAACGGCCAGGTCATTAAGGCCAAAATAGGCTGGGTCATGAAGGGGTTAATAAGTACATATAAGGATTAAATAAATATAGTGATTGCATATATATGAAGATTAACTACATACAGTATACTTAGATCATCACCAAGAGACTTTTAAACATCATCGGTCTGGAATATTACAAAAGCAACACCAAGACAGAGAACCCCTGGGAGATTAGCTAAACTGCATGGGCGTCCCCAAATATTCAGGCAGCATACTACACATGTACAGGTACCCCAGTTTTGGCATCTGTCTTAGTCATGTTTCTCTGGTCTTATATAGTGATTTACACTATGTAGTAACTCTAGTTTCACCCACACCTTCAAGTGGCCACTTTTCAAGGTTGGATGAAACTGAGATATCATGGAGTCATCATACGAGGGGCCATAAACCCATAGAAAAAAAAGCCACAAGGATTTAGATCAAACTACCACCGGCATAGTTTCAGTAAACCTTAATGTTTTACAATGACAAACAGCAAACATATAGAGGCTTAAAACTGTTTGTGAAGTGAATAAACAAACATTTATCAAGATTGTGTCACTATGAGCATTGACAGTCACATCTGTAACTGTTTTACAAGAAATGCAGCTATGTGATTGTCTGAATGCATTTGGTATACAGTATTTTAATCTGGATTCCAAGTCGCCACTGGTATATTCGCCATTTGTACATTTGAAGCACCCAAACTTATGGCTCTCAAGGAGAGAAAGTAATATAGCGGACAAATAAATATTTTAATGAACTACTGAGCCAAACTAACAGCATTGCTTTATCAAATTTATATGAAGTGTATTGTGTGCAATGTGAGCAATCAGGCAACACAGAAAGGAGCTTTTTAAGTGAGCTCTTTAAGGTACACAAATGTTATGAAGTCTTTGCCAACAAGGATGTGGTTTCACCAATGTGGAGTACCTTTTTAAAAATATACTATTGCCATCACAGCCTCCCTTGTCCAAACTTAACCAGCCTATAACAGTACAGAGCACATTCACCCTTGTGATCTAGTTAAAGAAGAGACATTGCAGGAGACAGAGTTAAGAAGTAGGCCCAATGTAATGTCATGCCCAATTCCCCAAAGTGGGTTCCTGTTTTTTATTTAAAAAAATAGTGCCATCACAGCCCCCATGCCCAAAATTCACCGTACAGAGCACGTTCACCCAGGTCATCTAGTGCCAGGTAAAGGACACATTGCAGGAGACAGAGTTAAGAAGCAGGCCCAATGTAGGGGTGTGGGTCTCTTAGACTTGTAATGGAGTGTCTGGCCTGACAAGCATTTGCTCATAGGTGGTTAATTTTCAAAAAAAAAATTCATGTGGATCCTAGACACCCTTTCCCAAAAATTGACTTTCTGTAGCAGCAGGGAACATGTGAACCCTGATGTTCTAGTGATGGAAAATGAGGAGACATTGCTGAAGGCCTCATTAAAACCTAGGCCCAATGTAAAGGATTGTGTCTCCTACACTTGTAATGCCCATACACTATGTAAGGACTCTGGATTCCTTGTTTATCTGTGGTGTTTTATTGCCATTTTCCAAGATGGCGTCTGCTGCCTCAAATCTGCTCATTTGATCTGACTTCCCTGTCTTTATAAGCCTGGCTTGCTTCATACTCCTTGCGTGAGTATTCTGCCTGAATCCCTGGCTTGTGCTGCAAGAGACTTCCCCTCTCCAGATACTCCGGCTCCGCCTATTCAGCTAACCTTCTCAGCTCTCAGAGGTTCTCCTGCATTACTCTGCATTCTTCTCCTGCCTGCTGGGACATGTAAGCACATCCTGCAAGCAAACTATTCCTAAGAAGGACCCAGTTTGCCATCCACTTGAACTGTTGTGCACATGCTTCACCCACGTTTGTTCATTTGAATATTGACTTTGCCTGCAGCTGAGCTGCAAGAAACTTATCCTGATTTCACCTTATTTGCTGTGTTTGAACTTGCTCACGCCTTGCACCTGTGTTTATTTGAATAACACAGACTTTACACTATACTCTGGTTCTGCTGCTTATTTGTCTCAAGCCAAGAGATTCCTGAGTGTTCCACTATAATTGTTGCACACTAAGTGCATGGGCTGACAAACATTTCCCCATAGGGGGGGGCATCATAAACACCTTGCAAAACTGTAAAGTGATTTCCTACACAGTTCCTGCTGGGAAGATGCAGGTTTGTAGTAAAAATATGGCGGACAAATCGTTTGATGAAGTCATCAGGAAAAGGGGCATGGTGATGACAGGAATGGGAACGTACAGGATAAATAACAGTCGTGGCCATGGGAGGTATGAGATCCAGGATACAGCCTACAATGATTAGTCAATTAGCCACCACCAGCCACCACCAATTACAGATGCGCGTGTTTGACTCAGCCTAAAAAATGCCTGTCAAAAATATGTTGCTAAACCAAAGAAGCAAGTGTCTGTCTAAAGGGCAAAGTGCAACATGTTCATTAGATGCTGAATTATAGAAAGCAGATCAGTGTTTTTAGAGGAAAGGCAAACAAACGGAGTGCACGAGGAGGGGGACAAGATGGGTCATCTCCTCTCTAGAATAATGGTGGCACAGAGAGACTCCAAACATATAGTTGCTTTGAAGGGAAAGGATGGGTCGAAGCATACTGATTGCGGGGCAATTTTGGAGGTGATGACAGAGTATTAGTCAGATCTTTATAAATCGTGGGTACAACCAACGATGGAGGAGGTAGATGGTTTTCTGGCAGAGGTTCAGCTTCCTAGACTTTCTACAGTTGATCAGGGACTTCTTGAAGAGCCGTTTAATTTGGAGGAGCTTGACGCCGCACTGGCCTCTATGCCTAATGATAAAGCCCCAGGGGAGGTGTAAATAAAATGTAAAGAGGTATTGCTTCCCGCTTTGGTGGAGGTGTATGCTGCTGGTCTGGTTGAGGGGGAATTGTCGCAGTCCATGTCTGAGGCAATAATTGTAGTGTTGTCAAAACAGGGTAAGGATCCAATGGATCTGACTTCTTATCGCCCAATCTCATTATTACCCATAGATATCAAAATCTTGGTCAAAATGTTGGCTAATCGTCTTAACAAGGTGATAACGACACTAATAAACTGGGAACAGTACGGTTTTATGCCCAGTAGTTCTACAGCATGTTATCTTAGACAATTGTTTCTCAATATGCAGGTAAAGTCAGACAATATGGGTCAGAGGGTTGTGGTGTCTTTAGACGCTGCTAAGGCTTTTGATAGTGTGGAATGGCAGTATTTGTGGGCGGTTATGAAGGCTATGGGTTATGGCGAGAGATTTATAATTTGGGTGCAATTGTTATATGCCTCTCCAAGTGCCAGGATATGGGTAAATGGGCTCTTGTCAGGGGATTTCCCTTTATATAGGGGAACGTGTCAGGGTTACTCCTTGTCTCCTTTCTTGTTTGCAATTGCTGTTGAGCCATTGGCGGCGACGATACACAGGTATAGGGACATAAAGGGATTTAGATACGGAAACTATGAAGAAAAGATTGCCCTGTACATGGACGGCATGTTACTGTTCTTGGAAGATGCAAAGTAGTCTTTGGGGGCTGTTATGAACAGCATTAAAAAATTTGGGGCTCTTTCTGGATTATCTATTAATTGGGATAAGCCTGTGTTGCCCATGGATGCTTCTCTGACACTAGACCCTGGGGTTCCCTTAAGGGTGGTACATGAGTTTAAATATCTGGGCATCATGGTTTAGGGCAAAATAGAGGACTATGTGTAGCTCAACCTGACTCCTATGCTTGGGAAGTTCCAGCTGAAGATTGGGGCCTGGAAGAAGCTATTTCTGTCGGTTGCAGGAAGAGTAAATTTGATCAAAAAGATACTTATGCTTCAGCTCCTCTACATATTGCATAGTGCTCCAGTGTGGCTGCCTCAGAGTAAATTTTATAGGATCAATACTCTATTTAAGAACTTAATTTGGAAGTGTGGCCTGGCGAGCATCAAATTGCAACATCTGCTAAGGGCAAAGGATGAGAGTGGTCTGGCGGTCCCCAATCCATGGATTTACTATATAGGATCTCAATGCCAGCATATGGTAGGTTGGGAAGAACTGGAACAGGTCACTTAAGCTGGGATAATCATTGAATACGCGGTAGGGAAAGGCCCATTGTTAGCCAGTCTGGAAGCAGGCAGATTCAGAATTAACCCCAAACAATTCCCAACAATAGCTATGATGGGGAAAGTCTGTCAGTAAATTATGTTTTGGAGGGGAATAATGGAATTTACGAGATATACGTCGATTTGGTTTGATCCTAGGTTGGCAGAGCTCATGAGACTGCGGGGGTTCGGTCAGTGGAGGCACATTGGCATTTGGTTTGTGTCTCAGTTACTTGATGGGGATGTTATTATAACATTCGAGACACTTAGGACTGAGTTTCCTCTGTCCCAGAAGATGTTATTTCAATATTTGCAGTTGAGACGCCCTAAATTGTCAAAAGGAGGGGTCGCGTGTGATTCTGCAGTCCAATACCTTGTTGAATCTTATTCGGCCTCAAAGGAGTACGACGTGGTTCATTACCTTGATGCACAGAGGTCTGATGGATACCTTTTTATTGAAACATCCATTAAGGCTAAAGGAAAAATGGGTGGCGGACGTGGGTACTTTGTCTGATTACCAGTGGGAGTCTATACTTCAAAACATCCCCAGGGCGTCCTTGAGTGAGGCTAAGAGGGTGTCAGAGTAATACCTGGTGTATAGGGTATACAGGACCACGGCATGGATGAGGAAGGCAGGACTGAGAGGTGACTCAAAATGCCCAAGGTGTGGTGAGGATGATGCAGATTTGATACATATGATGTGGTCCTGCGCTCGCCTCCAACCCTTTTGGGTGAAGGTGCTTAACTTGGTTCAAGAGGTGACGGGTAAATGTGGTGCGTAACCCGCTGACTTGCCTTCTGGGTTGTATGGATGATATTGCTATGGATGAATGTGTAAGGTTGATTATTGCAAGATTGTTGTATGCTGAGAGAAAGCTTATTGCGATTTACTGGTTGGACGAAAAACCGCCAGGGCAAAAGGAATTTATTAATAAAATTAATTTCCTTTTCCTTATGGAAAGGAATATCTACATCAAGTGAGGTCAGAATACAAAATTTGAAAATGTGTGGGGCGGATGGATGGATTACCCAGTTGTGGTGTCTGCTGAGTTATTGCAGAATAGAATGGGGTCATTTAGCTGCTTCTGGAGGGACTTTTACATGTACTGTTGGACAATTTTCAAGAGGTGATGTTGTCAGTTGGTTGTAGTGGATAATAGGTAAGGGACTGGGGTGAGGGAGGGTTGGTTATGGGGTAAGGGTCATGTTTTCGTAAAATGAAAATGTATTAATCGGTTTTAGTATTAGTGGTACCTGTCTGGAAAATGTGTCAGACTGTGTTACTGCGTGTCATATGCTTTAATACAAAATTATTTGATTTAAAAAAAGAGGAGTGCACCGTCCGTAACTATAAACACACCCGTGGCACAAGCTTCTTCATCTTCAGCCATACATATTACCAATAATATCCCAATGTCACAGTCGAAAATTATTTGTTCTAGTGTAACGAACGCTGTTAAAGGAATGCCACGAAGCGTAGATAACCACGACCCTGGGAAACAGCATTTCCTCTTTACAACTTATGGATGATGATGGTATTGATGACGACTTTGAAATTAGTTTACCACATCCACACCAAGAAGATGAAGATCACAGCTGCAAAAAATGTGCAAAAAAAGGCTGTGAATGTCTGGAAAATCATTTTCTCTTGGGCAAACTTTCCCTCTTACTAAAGTGGTACCGAATGATGCATACACAGCTCGCATGTCTCTTTAACATGACATGGTTGAAAGATGATGTATTCTGTTTTGTCCATGTCCAGTTTTTAAAAGCGAGCATAAAAGAAGGATAAAATAGCTGCAAGACGTGTGATTTTGGTCAGTAATGAGGTAATGTCAGGTACAGATAGGTAGATCTGAGTGTCATCGGCGTACTGATGATATTGCAAACCATGCCATTACATCAGCTGTCCCAGGCCGAAGGTGTAGATGGAGAAGAGTAGGGGTCCTAGAACTGAGCCTTGGGGAACACTGAAAGACAATGGTCGAGGTGAGGAGTTGGTGTGGGAGAGGGAGACACTGAATGTCTCCGTAACACCCTGGTTGTTTTTTAAAGACTCTGCCAATAACCCCCAGAAGGCCATTTGCACCAACGGCCAGGTCCGCATTAGTAGGGGGAGCAAAACTGCCATCCTAACCACCACAAGCATGATCAGGCACATGGCAGCAAAGCAACCAACTTTGTTGGTTGAACACAAGGCTCCATGAACAGTGTCTGCGGGTGATACCACTGCTTCTTCCAATGTTTTGCATGCAAGCAAATCCCCTGTCCATGGTGCATGCAAAGATGCCTCATGCCCTGCATCTGCAGTTGCACACAAACTCAACTAGCACCATCAACAAGCACGTACACGTCCTTGTCCCAGCGTAGCGTTCAGTTGTCCATACCTCAGTCTTTGGAACGCAAGCAGAAATAAGCAGACAATGCCAAAGTACTAAATTCACACATTTCTCGTCTGCTTGCACTCGAAATGTTGCATTTTTGGCCTGTGTGAGACCTAAGCTGTCAGCAACCTGATGGCGGTTACCATCACAAGGTACTCATTACCCAGCTGCCACAATTTTTCCCTGTCTGCCGTCATGACATTAGACAAGCAAGCACATATCCCGCAACATTACCCGGGCCCTCTACCATGCTGTTACAGGGAAAGTGCACTTAACCCCTTAACGACCGCCGATATGCCTTTTAACGGCGGCCGCTAAGGGTACTTAAACGACAGCGCCGTTAATTAACGGCGCTGTGGAAAAAGTGAATAACGCCCCCCAGAGTCGGATTTTCTCTGGGGTCTCGGTTGCCGAGGGTAGCCGAGACCCCAGAGAACATGATTCGGGGGGTTTTTACCGACCCCCGAGTTGGTATCGCCGGTAATTAACCGTTTACCAGCGGTCGCAACAAAAAAAAAACGTGATTTGCCATTTAATTTTTCTGTCCTCCGATGTGATCGAACATTGGAGGACAGAGAAATAGAGTCCCCAATGGCCCCCAATAGCCCCCCAATACTCACCTATCTCCCCCGGTGCTCCTTGTGGCTCCCGATGGGCACCGCCATCTTTTTTCTGGGAAAAAATGGCGGGCGCATGCGCAGTGCGCCCGCCGCCCGGCACCCGGAAGATCTTTGGGGTCTCGGCTGCCAGGGGTAGCCGAGACCCCAAAGAACATGATCGGGGTCGGTTTTTACCGACCCCTGTTTTGCGATCGCCGGTAATTAACTGTTTACCGGCGACCGCAAAAAAAAAAAAAATGTGATCGCACATCAGAGGACAGAGAAATAGGGGGATTCGGGGACCCTATCATACTCACCCGGTGTCCCCGGGTCCTCCTGCGTCTCCTTTTGCCGGCCGGCTTCTTCCTCTGCAAAGAAAATGGCGGGCGCATGCGCAGTGCGCCCGCCATCTGCTGCCATCTGCCGGCCGGCAGGAGAGACGAGTTGGGGCTAAAATTAGGGTTAGGGTTAGGGCTAGGGTTAGGGTTAGGGCTAGGGCTAGGGTTAGGGTTAGGGCTAGGGTTAGGGTTAGGGTTAGGGCTAGGGTTAGGGCTAGGGTTAGGGTTAGGGTTAGGGTTAGGGCTAGGGTTAGGGTTAGGGCTAGGGTTAGGGCTAGGGTTAGGGCTAGGGTTGGGGCTAAATTTAGGGTTAGGGCTAGGGTTAGGGTTAGGCTACTTTCACACTAGCGTTTTTTGGCTTCCGTCGCAATGCGTCGTTGGAGAAAAAACGCATCCTGCAAAAGTGCTTGCAGGATGCGTTTTTTCTCCATTGACTTGCATTAGCGACACATTGCGACGGATTGCCACACGTCGCATCCGTTGTGCGACGGATGCGTCGTGCTTTGGCGGACCGTCGGCACAAAAAAACTCTACGAGTAACTTTTTTTGTGCGACGTGTCCGACATTTCCGACCGCGCATGCGCGGCTGGAACTCCGCCCCCGCCTCCCCGCACCTCACAATGGGGCAGCGGATGCGTTGATAAAACAGCATCCTCTGCACCTGTTGTGCGGCACTTACAACGCTAGCGTCGGTACGTCGGCCCGACACACTGCGATGAGCCGAGTACGACGCTAGTGTGAAAGTAGCCTTAGGCTTCTTTCACACTTGCGTCGGTACGGGGCGGTCGCAATGCGTCAGCCCGACGTACCAACGCACGTTGTGAAAATTGTGCACAACGTGGGCAGTGGATGCAGTTTTTCAACACATCCGCTGCCCAGTCTATGTCTTGGGGAGGAGGGGGCAGAGTTACGGCCACGCATGCGCGGAAATGGCGGACGCGACGTACAAAAAAAAGGTTACATTGAACTTTTTTTGTGATGACGGTCCGCCAAAACACAACGGATCCAGTGCACGATGGACGCAACGTGTGGCCATCCGTCGGTAATACAAGTCTATGGGCAAAGAAGGCATCCTGTGGGCACATTTGCAGGATCCGTTTTTTGTCCAAAACGACGGATTGTGACGGATGCCACAAGACGCAAGTGTGAAAGTAGCCTTAGGGTTAGGGTTGGGGCTAAAGTTAGGGCTAGGGTTAGGGTTAAATTTAGGGTTAGGATTGGGGCTAAAGTTAGGGTTAGGGCTAGGGTTGGGGCTAAAATTAGGGTTAGGGTTGGGGCTAAAGTTAGGGATAGAGTTGGGATTAGGGTTAGGGTTTGGATTAGGGTTGGTATTAGGGTTACGGTTGGGATTAGGGTTACGTTTGGGATTAGGGTTGGGATTAGGGTTAGGGTTGGGATTATGTCATGATCTCTGCAGGCAGAGATCATAGCAAGCCTATAGAGGAACAAGCTCTCGGAAGATGGAACTATACTGACCATGAACTAAGCCTGCCGCGCAACTAGAAATAGCCAGGTAGCATTTCCTATTTATCGCTAGATGCCCAGCTCTGGCCTAAGACCTAAATAGCTAGCAGAGGGAAATATAAGACCTGGCTCACCTCTAGAGAAATATTCCAAAGAAGACAGTAGCCCCCCACATATAATGACGGTGAGTTCAGATGAAACAACAAACGCAGCAGGAAAATAGTCTTAGCAAATTTGAGGTCCGCTTACTAGATAGCAGAAGACAGATAGTATACTTTCATGGTCAGCAGAAAAACACTAACAAAACACCATCCAGAGATTACCTTAAACTCTGGCATTAACTCATAACGCCAGAGTAGCAATCCCTGATCAACGAGAGCTTTCCAGACACAGTAACAAAACTTCAGCTGTGAACTGGAACAAATAGGCAAAACAAAACATGGACAAAAGTCCAACTTATCTAGTAGTAGTCTAGAAGCAGGAACAAGCACTGAGAGGCATCAGATAACATTGTTGACCGGCAAGAAACCACCAGAGAAATGAGCTTAAATAGCGACACCCACTACTGATGGAACCAGGTGAAACAGGAAAGAGGATGACAAGTCCAATTCCACAAGCGGCCACCGGGGGAGCCCAGAATCCAAATTCACAACAGTACCCCCCCCTCAAGGAGGGGGCACCGAACCCTCACCAGATCCACCAGGGCGACCAGGATGAGCCCTATGGAAGGCACGAACAAGATCAGAAGCATGAACATCAGATGCATTGACCCACGAATTATCCTCCTGGCCGTAACCCTTCCAATTGACCAGATACTGGAGTCTCCGTCTGGAAACACGAGAGTCCAAAATTTTCTCCACAACGTACTCCAACTCACCCTCAACCAACACCGGAGCAGGAGGCTCAACTGAAGGTACCACAGGTACCTCATACCTGCGCAATAACGACCGATGAAAAACGTTATGAATGGAAAAGGACGCAGGGAGGTCCAAACGGAAAGAAACAGGATTAAGAATCTCCAATATTCTATAAGGGCCGATGAACCGAGGTTTAAACTTAGGAGAAGAGACCCTCATAGGGACAAAACGAGAAGACAACCACACCAAATCTCCAACACAAAGCCGAGAACCAACACGACGATGACGGTTGGCAAAACGCTGAGTCTTCTCCTGGGACAACTTCAAATTGTCCATAACCTGCCCCCAGATGTGATGCAATCTCTCCACCACCGCATCCACTCCAGGACAATCCGAGGATTCCACCTGACCGGAGGAAAATCGAGGGTGAAACCCCGAATTACAGAAAAACGGGGACACCAAGGTGGAAGAGCTGGCCCGATTATTGAGGGCGAACTCTGCCAATGGCAAAAAAGCAACCCAATCATCCTGGTCAGCAGAGACAAAACACCTCAGATATGTCTCCAGGGTCTGATTAGTCCGCTCGGTCTGGCCATTAGTCTGAGGGTGAAAAGCAGATGAAAAAGACAAATCTATGCCCATCCTAGCACAGAATGCCCGCCAAAATCTAGACACAAATTGGGTACCTCTGTCAGAAACAATATTCTCAGGAATACCGTGCAATCGGACAACATTCTGAAAAAACAGAGGAACCAACTCAGAAGAAGAAGGCAACTTGGGCAGAGGAACCAAATGGACCATTTTAGAGAAACGGTCACAGACCACCCAGATGACAGACATCTTCTGGGAAACAGGCAGATCTGAAATAAAATCCATCGAGATGTGTGTCCAAGGCCTCTTAGGAATAGGCAAGGGCAACAGCAGTCCGCTAGCCCGAGAACTACAAGACTTGGCCCGAGCACAAACGTCACATGACTGCACAAAGACTCGCACATCTCGTGACAGGGAAGGCCACCAGAAGGATCTTGCCACCAAATCCCTGGTACCAAAAATTCCGGGATGACCTGCCAATGCAGAAGAATGTACCTCAGAGATGACTCTGCTGGTCCAATCATCCGGAACAAACAGTCTATCAGGCGGACAACGATCCGGTCTATCCGCCTGAAACTCTTGCAAGGACCGCCGCAGATCAGGAGAAACGGCCGACAAAATTACTCCCTCCCTAAGGATACCTGTGGGTTCAGAATTACCAGGAGAGTCCGGGTCAAAACTCCTAGAAAGGGCATCTGCCTTAACATTCTTAGAACCCGGTAGGTATGACACCACAAAATTAAAGCGAGAAAAAAATAAAGACCAGCGCGCCTGTCTAGGATTCAGGCGTCTGGCAGTCTCAAGATAAATCAAATTTTTGTGGTCAGTCAATACCACCACCTGATGCCTAGCCCCCTCGAGCCAATGGCGCCACTCCTCAAACGCCCACTTCATGGCCAAAAGCTCCCGATTCCCAACATCATAATTCCGCTCTGCGGGCGAAAATTTGCGAGAAAAGAAGGCACAAGGCCTAATAACGGAGCAGTCGGAACCTTTCTGCGACAACACTGCCCCAGCTCCGATCTCCGAAGCGTCAACCTCAACCTGAAAAGGCAGATTCACATCAGGCTGACGCAACACAGGGGCAGAGGCAAAACGGCGCTTAAGCTCCTGAAAGGCCTCTACAGCATGAGGGGACCAATTAGCAACATCAGCGCCTTGTCTGGTCAAATCAGTCAGTGGTTTAACGACATCCGAAAAACCAGCAATAAATCGGCGGTAAAAGTTGGCAAAGCCCAAAAATCTCTGAAGACCCTTAAGAGAGGAGGGCTGAGTCCAGTCACAAATAGCTTGCACCTTGACGGGATCCATCTCAATGGAAGAGGGAGAAAAAATATACCCCAAAAAGGAAATTTTCTGGACCCCAAAAACGCACTTAGACCCCTTCACACATAAAGAATTGGACCGCAGAACCTGAAAAACTCTCCTGACCTGCTGGACATGAGAGTCCCAGTCATCAGAAAAAATCAGAATATCATCCAGATATATTATCACAAATTTATCCAGAAAATCGCGGAAAATATCATGCATAAAAGACTGGAAAACTGAAGGGGCATTAGAAAGACCAAAAGGCATGACCAAATACTCAAAGTGGCCCTCGGGCGTATTAAATGCGGTCTTCCACTCATCCCCCTGCCTGATCCGCACCAAATTATACGCCCCACGAAGATCAATTTTAGAGAACCACTTAGCACCCTCTATACGAGCAAACAAATCAGTAAGCAATGGCAATGGGTACTGATACTTAACAGTGATCTTATTCAGAAGCCGATAATCAATACATGGTCTCAAAGAGCCGTCTTTTTTTGAGACAAAGAAAAACCCAGCTCCCAAGGGAGAAGAAGATGGACGAATATGTCCCTTTTCCAAAGACTCCTTTATATATTCCCGCATAGCAGCATGTTCCGGCACAGACAGATTAAACAAACGACCCTTGGGATATTTACAACCCGGTATCAAATCTATGGCACAATCGCACTCACGGTGCGGAGGTAACGACCCAAGCTTGGGTTCGTCAAAGACGTCTTGATAATCAGAGAGGAACTCAGGGACTTCAGAGGGAATGGACGACGAAATAGAAACCAAAGGTAAGTCCCCATGAATACCCTTACATCCCCAGCTCAACACAGACATTGCTCTCCAGTCCAAGACTGGGTTGTGAGACTGCAACCATGGCAATCCCAGTACCAAATCGTCATGTAAATTATACAGCACCAGGAAACGAATAATCTCCTGGTGATCCGGATTGATACGCATGGTTACTTGTGTCCAGTATTGTGGTTTATTATTAGCCAATGGGGTGGAGTCAATCCCCTTCAGAGGAATAAGAGTCTCCAAAGGCTCTAAATCAAAACCACAACGATTGGCAAAGGACCAATCCATAAGACTCAGAGCGGCGCCAGAGTCAACATAGGCGTCCGTGGCAATGGATGACAAAGAGCAAATCAGGGTTACAGACAAAATAAACTTAGACTGAATGGTGCCAATGGAAACAGACTTATCAAGCTTCTTTGTACGCCTAGAGCATGCTGATATAACATGAGTAGAATCCCCACAATAGAAACACAATCCATTCTTCCGTCTAAAATTCTGTCGCTCGCTCCTGGACAGAATTCTATCACACTGCATACTTTCTGGCGTCTTTTCCATAGACACCGCCAGATGGTGCACCGGTTTGCGCTCCCGCAGACGCCTATCAATCTGAATAGCCATTGTCATGGACTCATTCAGACCTGCAGGCACAGGGAACCCCACCATAACATCCTTAACGGCATCAGAGAGACCTTCTCTGAAAGTTGCCGCCAAGGCGCACTCATTCCACTGAGTAAGCACAGACCATTTACGGAATTTTTGGCAGAAAACTTCAGCTTCGTCTTGCCCCTGAGATAGTGCCATCAAAGTTTTTTCTGCCTGAAGTTCCAAATGAGGTTCCTCATAAAGCAAGCCCAAGGCCAGAAAAAACGCATCCACATCGCGTAACGCAGGATCCCCTGCTGGCAATGAGAAGGCCCAATCTTGAGGGTCACCCCTGAGCAAGGAAATCACAATCCTAACCTGCTGAGCAGGGTCTCCAGCTGAACGAGACTTCAGGGACAAATAAAGCTTACAATTATTTCGGAAATTCTGGAAACTAGCTCTATTCCCTGTGAAGAACTCCGGCAAAGGAATTCTCGGCTCAGATACCGGAGCATGTACCACAAAATCTTGTAAATTTTGTACTTTCGTGATGAGATTATTCAAACCCGCAGTTACACTCTGGAGATCCATTATTGTCAGGTGCACACAGAGCCATACAGAGATTAGGAGGAGAGAGAGAAAAAAGACTGCAGCAAGGCAGACTGGAGGAAAAAAAAAAAAAAAAAAATTCCAGCAGACTTCTTATAACTCTCCTTTCTCAACCTGGGTCTTTAACACTTTATTGGCCGGTCAAACTGTCATGATCTCTGCAGGCAGAGATCATAGCAAGCCTATAGAGGAACAAGCTCTCGGAAGATGGAACTATACTGACCATGAACTAAGCCTGCCGCGCAACTAGAAATAGCCAGGTAGCATTTCCTATTTATCGCTAGATGCCCAGCTCTGGCCTAAGACCTAAATAGCTAGCAGAGGGAAATATAAGACCTGGCTCACCTCTAGAGAAATATTCCAAAGAAGACAGTAGCCCCCCACATATAATGACGGTGAGTTCAGATGAAACAACAAACGCAGCAGGAAAATAGTCTTAGCAAATTTGAGGTCCGCTTACTAGATAGCAGAAGACAGATAGTATACTTTCATGGTCAGCAGAAAAACACTAACAAAACACCATCCAGAGATTACCTTAAACTCTGGCATTAACTCATAACGCCAGAGTAGCAATCCCTGATCAACGAGAGCTTTCCAGACACAGTAACAAAACTTCAGCTGTGAACTGGAACAAATAGGCAAAACAAAACATGGACAAAAGTCCAACTTATCTAGTAGTAGTCTAGAAGCAGGAACAAGCACTGAGAGGCATCAGATAACATTGTTGACCGGCAAGAAACCACCAGAGAAATGAGCTTAAATAGCGACACCCACTACTGATGGAACCAGGTGAAACAGGAAAGAGGATGACAAGTCCAATTCCACAAGCGGCCACCGGGGGAGCCCAGAATCCAAATTCACAACAGGATTAGGGTTAAGGTTAGGGTTGGGATTAGGGTTAGGGGTGTATTGGGATTAGGGTTAGGTTTGAGGTTAGGGTTGAGATTAGGGTTAGGGGTGTGTTGGATTTAGGGTTTTGATTAGGGTTATGGTTAGAGTTGAGATTAGGGCTGTTTTGGGGTTAGGGTTGTGATTATCGTTAGGGTTGTCATTAGGATTATGGATTGGGTTGAGATTAGGGTTAGGGGTGTGTTGGAGTTAGGGTTGGAGTTAGATTTGGGGGGTTTCCACTGTTTAGGTACATCAGGGGGTCTCCAAACACGACAGACAATTTTGCGCTAAAAAAGTCAAATGGTGCTCCCTCCCTTCTGAGCTCTGCCGTGCGCCCAAACAGTGGTTTACCCCCACATATGGGGCATCAGCGTACTCGGGATAAATTGGACAACAAATTTTGGGGTCCAATTTCTCCTGTTACCCTTGTGAAAATAAAAACTTGGGGGCTAAAAAATCTTTTTTGTGGAAAAAAAAATATTTTCTATTTTCACTACTCTGCATTATAAACTTCTGTGAAGCACTTGGGCATTCAAAGTTCTCACCACATATCTAGATAAGTTCCTTGGGGGGTCTAGTTTCCAAAATGGGGTCACTTGTGGGGGGTTTCTACTGTTTAGGTACATCAGTGGCTCTGCAAATGCAACATAACGCCCGCAGACCATTCTATCAAAGCCTGCATTCCAAAATGGCGCTCCTTCCCTTCCGAGCTCTGCCATGCGCCCAAACAGTGGTTTACCCCCACATATGGGGTACCATCATACTCAGGACAAATTGTTCAACAACTTTTGGGGTCCAATTTCTCTTGTTACCCTTGTGAAAATAAAAATTTGGGGGCTAAAATATCTTTTTTGTGGGAAAAAAATATATTTTTTATTTTCACTACTCTGCATTATAAACTTCTGTGAAGCACTTGGGCATTCAAAGTTCTCACCACATATCTAGATAAGTTCCTTCGGGGGTCTATTTTCCAAAATGCGGTCACTTGTTGGGGGTTTCTACTGTTTAGGTACATTAGGGGTCTGCAAACGCAACATAACGCCAGCAGACAATTCTATCAAAGTCTGCATTCCAAAACGGCGCTCCTTCCCTTCCGAGCTCAGCCATGCGCCCAAACAGTGGTTTACCCCCACATATGGGGTACCAGCATACTCAGGACAAATTGGAAAACAACTTTTGGGGTCCAATTTCTCTTGTTACCCTTGTGAAAATAAAAACTTGGGGGCTAAAAAATCTTTTTTGTTAAAAAAAAAATATTTTTTATTTTCATGACTCTGCATTATAAACTTCTGTGATGCACTTGGGCATTCAAAGTTCTCACTACACATCTAGATAAGTTCCATGGGGGGTCTAGTTTCCAAAATGGGGTCACTTTTGGGGGGTTTCTACTGTTTAGGCACATCAGGGGCTCTCCAAACACGACATGGCGTCCGATCTCAATTCCAGTCAATTTTGCATTGAAAAGTCAAATGGCGCTCCTTTGCTTCCGAGCTCAGCCATGCGCCTAAACAGTAGTTTACCCCCACATATGGGGTGTCAGCGTACTCAGGACAAATTGTACAACAACTTCTGGGGTCCATTTTCTCCTGTTACCCTTGGTAAAATAAAAATTTGGAGGCAAAAAGATCATTTTTGTAGAAAAAATGCGATTTTTTTATTTTCACGGCTCTACGTTATAAACTTCTGTGAAGCACCTGGGGGTTTAAAGTGCTCACCACACATCTAGATAAGTTCCTTAAGGGGTCTAGTTTCCAAAATGGTGTCATTTGTGGGGAGTTTCTACTGTTTAGGCACATCAGAGGCTCTCCAAACGTGACATGGTGTCCGATCTCAATTCCAGCCAATTCTACATTGAAAAAGTAAAACGACACTCCTTCTCTTCCAAGCTCTGCGGTGCGCCCAAACAGTGGTTTACCCCCACATATGGGGTATCAACGTACTCAGGAGAAATTGCACAACAACTTTTGTGGTCTAATTTCTCCTGTTACCCTTGTGAAAATAAAAATTTTGGGGCCAAAAATCATTTTTGTAGAAAAAATGCGATTTTTTTATTTTCACGGCTCTACGTTATATACTTCTGTGAAGCACCTGGGGGTTTAAAGTGCTCACCACACATCTAGATAAGTTCCTTAAGGGGTCTAGTTTCCAAAATGGTGTCATTTGTGGGGGGTTTCTACTGTTTAGGCACATCAGGGGCTCTCCAAACGTGACATGGCGTCCGATCTCAATTCCAGCCAATTCTACATTGAAAAAGTAAAATGACACTCCTTCTCTTCCAAGCTCTGCGGTGCACCCAAACAGTGGTTTACCCCCACATGTGGGGTATCGGCGTACTCAGGAGAAATTGCACAACAACTTTTGTGGTCTAATTTCTCCTGTTACCCTTGTGAAAATAAGAATTTGTGGGTGAAAAAATCATTTTTGTGAAAACAAATGCGATTTTTTATTTTCACGGCTCTACGTTATAAACTTCTGTGAAGCACTTGGGGGTTCAAAGTGCTCACCACTAGTGTTGAGCATTCCGATACCGCAAGTATCGGGTATCGGCCGATACTTGCGGGTATCGGAATTCCGATACCGAGATCCGATACTTTTGTGGTATCGGGTATCGGTATTGAAACAACATTAATGTGTAAAATAAAGAATTAAAATAAAAAATAGGGATATACTCACCCTCTGACGCGCCCTGGACTTTACCGCCGTAACCGGGAGCCTTCTTTGCTTCAAATGCGCGCGTTTTCTTCATTCCGTGACGTCACGGCTTGTGATTGGTCGCGTGCCGCCCATGTGGCCGCGACGCGACCAATCACAGCAAGCCGTGACGTAATTTTCAGGTCCTTCTAGGCATTCAGTATTTTAAAATTACGTTCCGGCTTTGTGATTGGTCGTGTTGCGGTCACATGGGCGACACGACCAATCACAAGCCGTGACGTCACGGGAGGCAGGACACGCGCGCATTTTTAAAATTACGTCGCGGCTTGTGATTGGTTGCGTGCCGCCCATGTGACCGCGACGCGACCAATCACAGCAAGCCGTGACGTAATTTCAGGTCCTGAATGCAGAAATAGGCACGCTGTGATTGTGATTGAAAACGCGCGCATTTGAAGCAAAGAAGGCTCCCGGTTACGGCGGTAAAGTCCAGGGCGCGTCAGAGGGTGAGTATATCCCTATTTTTTTATTTTAATTCTTTATTTTACACATTTATATGGATCCCAGGGCCTGAAGGAGAGTTTCCTCTCCTTCAGACCCTGGGAACCATCAGGGATAACGTCCGATACATGAGTCCCATTGACTTGTATTGGTATCGGGTATCGGTATCGGATTGGATCCGATACTTTGCCGGTATCGGCCGATACTTTCCGATACCGATACTTTCAAGTATCGGACGGTATCGCTCAACACTACTCACCACACATCTAGATAAGTTCCTTAAGGGGTCTAGTTTCCAAAATGGTGTCACTTGTGGGGGGTTTCCACTGTTTAGGCACATTAGGGGCTCTCCAAACGCGACATGGCGTCCGATCTCAATTCCAGCCAATTCTGCATTGAAACAGTCAAACGGCGCTCCTTCACTTCCAAGCTCTGCGGTGCGCCCAAACAGTGGTTTACCTCCACATATGGGGTATCGGCGTACTCAGGAGAAATTGCACAACAAAATTTGTGGTTAAATTTCTGTTTTTACACTTGTGAAAATTAAAAAAAATGGTTCTGAAGTAAAATGTTTGCAAAAAAAAGCTAAATGTTCATTTTTTTCTTCCACATTGTTTCAGTTCCTGTGAAGTACGTAAAGGGTTAATAAACTTCTTGAATGTGGTTTTGAGCAGCTTGAGGGGTGCAGTTTTTAGAATGGTGTCACACTAGGTTATTTTCTATCATATAGACCCCTCAAAATGACTTCAAAAGTGATGTGGTCCCTAAAAAAAACATGGTGTTGTAAAAATGAGAAATTGCTGGTCAATTTTTAACCCTTATAACTCCCTAACAAAAAAAATGTTGTTTCCAAAATTGTGCTGATGTAAAGTGGACATGTGGGAAATGTTATATATTAACTATTTTTTGTGACATATCTCTCTGATTTAAGGGCATAAAAATACAAAGTTTGAAAATTGCAAAATTTTAAAAATTTTCGCCATATTTCCGTTTTTTTCATAAATAATCGCAAGTAATATCGAAGAAATGTTACCACTAACTTGAAGTACAATATGTCACGAAAAAACAGTCTCAGAATCAGCGGGATCCGATAAAGCGTTCCAGAGTTATAACCTCATAAAGTGACAGTGGTCAGAATTGTAAAAATTGGCACGGTCATTAAGTACCAAATTGGCTCTGTCACTAAGGGGTTAAACACGGACACTTGGACAAGTGCATGTGGGCAGGGATGGTACATCTCACTGACGGCACACTGTGTTAGCGTAGAGGAAGCCATGAACCAGTAGGACATTGGGAGACCATGTTGCAGATGTATGGAGATAGTTTGTGGAAGGCTTTGTCAAACATAGTTGGGGTTTTGAACTGTAGCCTCTGGGCAATTGGAAGGCAGTGTAGGGACTGGCAGAGAGGAGAGGCTGGGGAATAACAGAGGGACAGTTGGTTTACTCGGCCATCAGACTTTAGGATAGATTGGAGTGGTGCAAGAGTGCTAGAGGTGAGGCCAGAGAGTAGAAGGTTGCAATAGTGTAGGCGGGAGATCATGAGGGCGTGCTCATACATTTTTGCAGTTTCTTGGACTGTACGGATCCTGGAAATGTTTTTGAGTTGTAGTGGCTAAGGGCTTGGATATGTATCTTGAAAGTGAGGGCAGAGTCAAGGATCACCCCGAGGCCCCGAACATGTGGGACTATTTGTACCGGTGTTCCCTCCCGTCCATACACAGGCACGTGTCCCACAACATTACCCATGCCCTCCACAATGCTGTTATTGGGAAAGTCCACCTAACCACAGACACGTGGACAAGTGCTTGTGGTCAGGGACAGTACATCTCACTAACGGCACACTGGGTTAACATAGTGGAAGCCTGGACACAGTCCAACCTTGGGATGGTGCACGTCCTCCCAACCCTGAGTATTGCTGGCCCTACGTCAATCAGGGTTGCCACCACAGTCTACAGCTACTGCACCCCCTCCCCCTTCGCATCCTCTTCGGCCTCCATCTCTGAAAGTAACACATCAGTCACAAGCTGGAAGCACTGCAGCACTGCCTCAGGCAATCGGCAACAGGCTGTGCTGAAGCTGATATGATTAGGTGACAGCACAATGATGAAGAGTTGTGGACAGCTCTGAAAAAGCAGGCATATCTGTGGCTGACACCACTGAACCTACAGCCAGGCATGGTCATGTCTGACAAAGGCTGGAACCTGGTGGCTGCTCTGTGTCGAGGCAAGCTCACACATGTGCCATGCATGGCCCATGTGCTTAACCTCATTGTTCAATGTTTTCTGAAAAGCATCACGGAGGTGCCAGATCTGCTAGGAAAATTATGAGGCTCTACTTACCCATTTTAGAAAGTCAGATACAGCTTCATCTGCCCTTGCCATGATTCTGCAGTGCTTGCAGCTTTTGTCTCACCGACTGGTGTGTGATGTCCTCCCCATACATTGGAACTCTACACTGCATATTTTGGAAAGGATTTCTGAGCAGAAGAAGGCAGTTGTTGACTACCAGCATCAATAAGGCCGTTGGTATTCAGTTCTGACTTCACACATATGATCTCAGGAGTGGACATGGATGTCAGACATATGTACCATCCTCCAAAACTTTGAGGAATTCACCAAGATGGTGAGCAGCAATGATGCCATAATTAACTTCTCCATCCGGCTGTGTTCTAATATAAATATTTATGGTTATTTATATAGCGTCAACATATTTGCAGTTTGAAACACAACAGTCCTAAGTAACAGCGATAACAATAATACAATAATTAAACAGAAATAAAACAACCCTGCTCGTGACAGCTTACAATCTACACTAAGTAACGAGAACAATAATTAAACAAAAAAAACCATCCTGCTCGTGACAACTTACTATCTACAATGAAGTGTGGGAGATAAAAACTAAAGGGGAATGTATTTACAAGGATGTTTTTACCATGATGTTACTGAGGTTTGTCAAAAGTTGTGGAGGACTGAGGACAAGGAGGTGGAGGAGAGCATGGTAAGTTGTCCTCTCTGTTAGCAGTCTTGCACGCACGCCTGAGTTTATGTTCCGCTGCCTTTCTGGTCACCCTCGCGTTCTCAAAAATTTGGGTGGCAGGGAATACTGATTGATGACACTTCCAGACCCACGCTACAAGGAGAACTTTATTTCTCTTATTCCAGAGGCAGACAGGTGTAGTACAATGTTGAAGGACCATAGGGCCCTTCTTGCTAAAATATTAAAACAATTCCCATCTGAAAACACTGGCAGAAGAGGTCACAGTTCGTTGGCCAAGCAAGTAGTACAAGTGAGAGAGACACAACTCCAATCCAGCAGAGGCAGTGGAACACTGACAAAGTTCAAGGAGAGTTTTCTCAAACCCTCCTATCGCCCTGGCCCTGAGGCGTGGAGGACTCTCATAAGGAGTAGTTTGTTTTGGAAAATGCTGAGGGAGTACCCTGCTGACCGTAACAATGTCCTCTGTCATTCCTCTGTGCCCTTTAATTATTGTTTTGCAAAGAGTAACACGGAACATGAACTGTCTCTCTACTGCGAACGTGCGCTGTACTCACGGTCATGGAGTGCACGGTGCCTCGCTTTCTGGCGGTCACTGTGTACATGGCTCATCACTGTAGGCCACAAATACATGAGACGTCTGACAGCCATAACGCACTGGCAAATATGTGGCCTTTTTGTAATTTTGGAAGCTAAATAGTGTTGTATAGATTTAGATTCTCACACAGCATAAAAAGGGGTCCACTGGCCTACAATGACCCAACTTGGAGCACGCAGATATATGAGGGCTATCACAGAAATACCACACTGGCAAATATGTGGCCTTTTTATAATTTTGGAAGCTAAATAGTGCTGTATAGAATCAGAGTATCAGACAGCAAAAAAGGGGTCCGCCGGCCTACAATGACGAAACTTGGAGCACACAGATATGTGAGGACTGTCACGGAAATACCACACTGGAAAATGTGGCATTTTTGCAATTTTGGAAGCTAAATAGTGCTGTATAGAATCAGAGTATCAGACAGCAAAAAAAGTGGTACGCCAGCCTACAATGCACAAACTTGGAGCACGCAGATATATGAGTGCTGTCACTGGCAAATATGTGGCCTTTTTTTTTTCTAAGATCCAAAATAGTGCTGTATAGAATTTGAGTATCAGGCAGCAAAAAACAGTGGCAAAACGGAATAAAATGCAAAAACTTGGAGCACGCAGATATATGAGGTGAATTTAAAGCACACAAAAAAAAGTGGCACAAGGCTAGCACACACAACTATGATACGTATGCCTGACAAACTAGGATTTTTCAACAGGCCTCAGTCTGCCAGAACAGACTGTATATTTTTGTTTTTTGGGGGTAAATTTTTGAAAAAAAACAAAAAAAGGTATAAAATAAAGAAGCTGCAGCAGCAGACAGTTATGGAGCTTTGGGAGGGATGCAGTGGGAGCAATGGATGCACATACAGTGCCTGAAGCCCTTGCACTGATGTGGATATGCTGTGCCATGCCTACCTAGCACTGTAATATTGGGACCAACAAATTAGCCCTAAAAAGGACTGTTGGTTTCTCAGGAGTTGTGGATGTAAGAGCTGCAGAACTACACTACCTCTAAAAACCACAAATTCTATCCCTATTTCAGCACCTGCTCTCCCTACTCTCGCTGAAATAGGAACAGAATGCGGCGAGCAGGGCGGCGAAAGATCTCTTATACTCGGGATGATGCTGTGCGGCCAAGCCAGTCACTGCACGACCACAACAAAGATGGCTGCGGCATTTCATGGCCTGGCAGACAATCCCTGCACCTTGATTGGGTCTCTAAAGTCCGCCAAAAAGGCTGGGTGGAGACACCAGTTACCAACGAATAATCCCAGAAATGCTCGCCGAGTACACCGAGCATAATGATACTCGGGCAAGTGACGAGCAGTGGCGAGCACGTTCGCTCATGACTAGATATGAACTCTACCATGTTTGGCAGACTGCAAAGAGTCAAACGATCAGTGTCCTCACCAGGAAAAACATTAACCATCCTCTCCTCCTCATGACGCATAGCTTCCTCCTCCTCTTCTTCAGGACTTCAATGCTGGACAGGCATGAAGCTGGGATTGAGAGTCCTCTTTGTAGCACAGAGCAAAAATTCCTGTTCCGCCTCATCCTCCTCATCCATCTCCTGTTCCTCATCACTACCCAATGTTGCCTGAGAATACTGTGTGAAGCTTGGCTGTGTGGTATCAGCCACTGTACAATCTTGCTCTATAGCCACTTGCTCAGCATTCAAAGCTTCCACTTTCAGATTCTGACTTCCCCTTGAGAAAGCGAGCAAATATTGGAGCGAAACGCGCATCGGGGGTGTCACCCAACTCAGTCTATCTCCTGCACATTGGTAATAGATTCTATAGGGTACTCCCATTATGGCACTTTTCACGCCAGGTGGCATGTATGGATATTGTGTCATGGGGGTGTTTCCCTTAGCCTGTTCCGAACCCTGGATCATAGATTGGTTATAGTGACTAGTATTTGCACATTGATCCATGTGTGGATTTCAGACATGGCATACCCTCTTAACTACACATGACTTTCTAATGGTTTGTGATCGTTTATGGTATTGTGTGTTTCACAGGAGTTTAGCATTTGGTGTCCTGATTTTATGTACATGTTTGTATGTATGTTTTAAGTTTTTTCAATAAACTTTTGTATATTTTATAGCAACTTTAAATGCTCCTGTTTTTCTCCGCTATTTGTCTATTATTGTTTGGAGTAGCATTGAGAGTTGCCAGGACATGGTTCCTGGACACCTCGCAATATGAGTCTGGGTTTATATATATTCACTTTCAGATTCTGCAGCGAACATTTTAATAGACTGAGTAGTTGGATGGTTACAATCATAAGAGCGTCGTCAGCGCTCAACATCTTGGTGCAGTAATCAAAGTTTTGAAGAACCTCACATAGGTCAACAATCAACACCCACTCAGCAGTTGTTTTGTGTGGGGGGCTGAGTGTTACTCTAATGGGCATTGAGAAGCTGGAATTCAGATACTGCCCTCTGCTGCTCACTAAGCCTTGTCATCATACGGAAGGTCGAATTCCAGCGTGTGGACAGGTCAAAAATCAGTCAGTGAAGAGTCAAATTAAAGTGCTGCTGCAGCGAAGCTAGACCGACGAAAGCCTGAGTTGACTTTCAGAAATGGTCACTGACACGGCATACCTTAGCAATTAGGTCCAGCAAGTCAGGGAATGTTTTTAAAAACTTCTGTACAACCAAGTTCAACACATGGGACATGCATGGAACGTGTATCAATTTACCATGCTTTAAAGCCGCCACCAAGTTATGCTCATTATCGCACACAACCAGACCTAGTTGGAGGTTCCACGGGGAGAGCCACTGATTGGTCTGTTCTTTTATCCCTTTCAACAGATCGGCTGCATTGTGAGCTTTATTATCTAAACAGATGAGCTTCATCAGAGCATGCTGCCACTTTGCCAAGGCAGTGCTGCAGATTTCCCAGCTGGGAAGTGATGGGGAGGCTACTAACGCTGAGGATGAGGAGAGACAGGAAGTGCAATACGAGGAGACTCAAATCCTGATGTGGGTTGGTGTGGGTAAGATGTGTGATGTCCCAGCATCTGACTCTGAACCAGAGTCCACCAGGTTAACCCAGTGTGCCTTCTAGGAAATGTATCATCCCTGTCCACAAGAACTTGTCTACGTAACTGTGGTTAGGTGGACCTTCCCTGTGACTGCAGATTCCAGAGCACAGCTGGTATTGTGTAACACGTGCTTAGGTCATGCGGGGATGACACACCAGGAAAAATTGTGTCGGCTGGAAAAGGAGTACTGTGGAGCTGCCACCGCCCAGTGGTTGAGGAAAGACTCAGTTTCCACAAGTCGAAATGGCAACATTTCAAGGTCTAGCAATCTGGCAATGTGGTTGTTTAGAATTTGTACCTGTGGGTGGGTGGCTGGATATTTCTGCTTTCTAGTAAATGTCTGGGACAAGGACAACTGAACGCTGCATTGAGACAACGAAATGGACATGGTTGCTGACTGTTTTGTGTGTGAGGCATCTGCGCCTGCTTCATGGACTGCAGATTGGGAAGGCCATAACACAGGAGAAGGGTTATTAGTTTTACCCTCAGACACGGATTTGGTACCCAGGCATTCTGTCCACTGTTATGACCTGGTGGTTAAGGAGCAACATGGGACGAGCTCTGAGGAGGTGGTATCTGTACTGACCGCAGTTCCTAATCCTAACACCAACACTAGAAGTAGCCGTGGGATGTTCCTGTCACTCCCTAGACACCTCGTCACAGCCTGAGAACTAACTACCCCTAAAGATGGAAACAGAAAGCTATCTTGCCTCAGAGAAAACCCCAAAGGAAAGATAGCCCCCCACAAATTTTGACTGTGAGTGGAGAGGGAAATGACATACACAGAATGAAAACAAGATTTAGCAAAGGAGGCCAATTCTAAACAGATAGACAGGATAGAAAAGGATACTGTGCGATCAGTATTAAAAGCTAAAAATCCACACAGAGTTTACAAAAAATCTCCACACCGACTCACGGTGTGGAGGGGCAAATCTGCTTCCCCAAAGCTTCCAGCTAAGCTGAATATATCATACTGACAAGCTGGACAAGAAAAAACATAACATGAGCTGAACGATTAAGTCCACAGCAAGTGGACAACCAAAAGAAAAGCAATGACTTATCTTTGCTGAAATGGACAGGCTATCAGAGAAATCCAAGGAGAGATCTGAATCCAACCAAGAAACATTGACAGCTGGCACTGGCCAAAGACCAGAGCGAGGCCAAACAGCAGAGCCAGGAGAGACGATCAGTGGAAGCAGCTGCTAATGCTAAACCCAAGGAGCAGCAGTTCCACTCAAAACCACCGGAGGGAGCCCAAGGGCAGAATTCACAAAAGTGCCATTTACAACCACCGGAGGGAGCCCAAGAACGGAATTCACAACAGCCCACCTTCTGTAGAGCTTGGCTGCCATGTGCTTTTGCATGCTGGTGGTGCTCATGTTGGCAGTAATCTTGCCTTTTCTTAGCTTGGTTTGGCAGATGTTGCAACGTACAGTTGTTTTATCTGAAGGACTTTCAGAAAAAAATTGTCATACATGTGATCAATGCACCCTTGGCCTTTTATCTAGCGAAGTGGGAGGGGCCTCTCTGTGGAACAGTTGACAGTTCTACCTCTGGTCAAAAGACCTATTCTTGCCTGTTTCCTTGCTATAGACCTATCCCTATCTGCAGTGCTGTGCTCGCTAGGCATGCCACAGTGCCAGTTTGGATCAGTGGCCTCATCATCGACCACGTCATCTTCCAAATCCTCAATCTGATCCTCCTTCTGAGTTGCAATTTGAGACTGACCTGATGTCTACTGTGCCTCATTATTATCCTCCACCTCTTCAGACATCAACTGACCTTCCTCAGCATGGCTTTCTCCCAGCTGTGGGTGTTCAAATGTTTGGGCATCACTGCACTCCACTTCCTCAAGATCCTCTTTAGTGCTGCACATTGGGAGGTCTGACAAATTACTAGGAAACATAAATAGTTCCACAGAGTGGCCAGCATTGTGGTCATTTGTCTCCTGGGACTCTTGATGATGGGAGGAAGAAGGGCCAGATTGAAGATTCAGAAGCCCATCCTCTTGGCTACTGAGACTGGCCCGTGTGGAAGACTTTGTGGTGCTGCTTGTTAACAAACTGGAGCCTTTGTCTGCCATCCAACCCACAACATCCTCACACTTGTCTGGGTTCTTTAGTGGCGTCGCGAGCTGACCTAATTTTGATAGGAAACAAGAACAAGATACAGTCACCTTCGGATCTATCTCACGGCCTTGGCAGGCACTACCACATCCACATTCCTTAACGTCACCCTTTCTCATCTTGAATGTGTTATGCTTATAAAACCCCCCAAAATTCTGGCTTTATTTTTCACAAGTAGCCTTACAAAGGTCTTACGTACAAAATCACAGTATCTAGCAATGTGTTGCTATTTTTTTTGAGATCACAGCTTGATTATACACGATAACAGCAGACTGATGTAAATTACAGGTAAATAGTCATATTTGCGAAACTCTGCAGGCTCCGTGCCAGTCGCACAACTGCCAAATAAAGATACACTATTTAAAAAAAACACTAGAAAATTAGGATTGTTTTTTATATTGCTTTGCTGAAACACTCCAACAGTGGCATAATGAAGATAATTGCCACTGCTAAATTGTCACGTAAGATTATTTCTACCCGGATTGTGCCAGTCGCACAACTGCTAGATAAAGATACACTATTTTTTAAACCAATAGAAAATTAGGATATTTATTATATCGCATTGCTGACAGACTCCAACAGTGGAGTGATGAAGATTATTGCCCCTGCTAAATTGGCATGTAAGATTATTGTAACGATACAGCATTTCATCTTAATTATACCAGACGTAAATTGAGTAGGCCCAGAATTAGAAACTGTTGTCTGAAATATTAAATCTTCTTGTAGGATGAATATTTACCTCTAATATATTATCTGCTACAGTTTATCTTCTGTTATCTCTGTAAAGCAGTAATGCATGGCCACTGAACAATGATGTGTGATTATTTACATTGTTAATGCCAGCCAGTTTCTAGGCATTCCCAAATAGAGGAGAGAAAGCTATGCAAATAGTTTACATAATTGAACAATGCAGGTTGGCCTCACTCACATCTCTTTCTGACTTCTGGATGCTGGTTGAATGTCAGTTGAGTACTATATAAAGAGACTTTTTCTTCTGGTCTATGTGACTTTTCAGGATCTCAGCTTAGGGTACTACGGACACGACTGGAAGAACACAGGACTGCTTCACTGACCATCACTGAAACCCCCTTAAAGAATCTAGGTTGGGACAATTGGTTCACCTGGCCACATAACTCACTGCTCTCGTTTAGCTTCCAAACTGTTACCTTCTTGCTGTGGGGCCCACCAAAAGTGGGGAGCCACTAGTGGGAGGTATGAAACACTGAAAGCAGCTCTAATCCCAGTGAGTCAGTGGAAGGGTGAGACTCTAAGTTTCACCATCTTGTGTATTTACTGATACTGTTATGTATGCTACTGTGTGTTGGTGGTTCAATAAATTTTTGCCACACTGTTTTACCCTCACCCTGTGTTGTCTGAGTAGTGTTCTGCCCACGGGGAGAGAGAGCGGGTGTTCAGTGGTATGAGCCCTGATCCATGCAGTTTTTCTAAAGACAGCCGTGTCAGCGGATGAGAGCACTAACTGACCCCCATGTCTCCACAATTATCTCTACCTGGATTGTGCCAGTGCACAACTGCTAGATAAAGATATACTATTTTTAAACCAATTGAAACTTATGATTTTTTTCATTCGCCTTGCTGACAGACTCCAAATGCAGAGTAATGAAGATTATTGCCCCTGCTAAATTGTCACGTAAGATTATCTGTACCCGGATTGTGCAAGTCGCACAACTGCTATATAAAGATTACCTATTATTTAAAACAGCGGAAAATTAGGATTGTTTTTTTAGATCATCTTGCTGACAGACTTCAACAGTGGAGTAATGAAGATTATTGCCCCTGCTAAACTGTCATGTAAGATTATCTCTACCCGGATTGCATCAGTTGCACAACTGCTAGATAAAGATACGCTAGTTTATAAGCAAATATATATTTTTTGGTATTTTTCTTACATTGTCTTTATGAGAGGTAAATAGTGATGTTTCCGTAGCTCGTATCTCAAGAGGTTTTGCGCCAGTCGCAAAACTGCTAGACAAATATTAGGTACTTCAGCAATAGACGAGGAATATTATTTAGCAATTATATTTTAAAATGGATGTTACTATTTGCTGGCACTGAGGAATATTATTTTACGCTTAAAAAAAATTATAGGCTGCTACACGGGATTATCATGTAGATGCCAAAAAATAGTTTTGTATATGATGTTGCTACCTAATATTATTTCCCTGATTTTTACATTTTGGTAGTTGATGAAATCCTCCCTATATCTCCCTAATCCCACAGTCTGTTCCTAATACTAACTACTATACAATACAGTAGAATATAGCAGAGATCTGCAGCATGTACTTGCAATGAGGAGAACACACAGCTGCCTATCTGTTATGATCCGGTGGTAGGATCTCAAAACTGACCTGATACATATAACCAGAATGTTAGGACAAGTTCTGGGGATGTGGAAGCTATACTGACCGCAATCCTGATCCTATCCACACACACTAAAGGCAGCCGTGGAGCGTTACCTAAAAACCTAGACGCCTCTTCACAGCCTGAGAAACTGACTGCCCCTAGAGAGAAAGCAAAGATCTCACTTGCCTCAGAGAAATAACCCCAAAGTTTTAGACAGCCCCCCACAAATAATAACGGTGAGTTAAGGGGAAAATACACACGTAGAAATGAAACAGGTTTAGCAAATGAGGCCCGCTAACACTAGATAGACAGAAAATAGATAGGAATCTGTGCGGTCAGTACAAAAACTATCAAAAATAAACCATGCAGAGAATACAAGAACCCCCACACCGACTCACGATGTGAGGGGCGCACTCTGCACCCCAGAACTAACCAGCAAGCAAAAAATCACATAAAAGCAAGCTGGACTGAACTCATCATATACTGAGAAACGTTTTCAAGGAAATAATGAGCAAAATGAACAAGCAAACTTAGCTTCTCCAGCAGGAGACTGGTCACAAGGAATATTCAGGAGAGCTCAGAATCAGGACTGAATACACCGACAGCAGGCAACAAATGAAGGTCCAGGTGAGTTAAATAGGCCCAGCATAGCAGGAAATGAAGCAGCTGAGCCCAGCCAAGACCAGCCATATCGCTAAAGGCCACCAGAGGGAGCCCAAGAACAAACTCACACAGTACCACTCATGACCACAGGAGGGAGCCCGAGAACGGAATTCACAACACCTATCACTGTCCCTCCTGTTAAATCTCTCCATACTTAAATCCCAACCTAACAAACAAGTAATCTCTTCACAATCTTCAGCTGTTAAAAGAGCTTTTTGGAATAAATAGTGCTCCCTATATCTTCCTATCACTCTCCATATGCTCATATCACTCTTCCTATGCTGAAACTTTGCTTCGCCTATGCTGTTTCTGGCTGCAATGTGCGCAAGATGGTGCCTGCAGCCTTTAAATAGTCCCTATGATGCTGTAAGGCCAGACAATCACAGTAATGCCACCCCAAAGATGGCGCCGGCAACACTGTGATTGGCAAGCTAGCCCAGCATGTTCTTTGGCTGCAAATAAAGCACCAAACATGCTGGGCAAGTCACTCGAATATGCCGAGGAGAATACCTAATAACTCGCCAAGTAACGAATAGCCCGAATACCATACTATTCATGCGAGTAACAAAAGGTGCCAAATGTATTCGCTCATTACTAGTCATAATGTGCAGCCTTTTGCCCACAAAGTCTTGGGATAATGCCAGAGCTTCTGTGCTGGACTGCTGGGAAATGAAGAAGTGACTGAAGTTTATCGATTTTTCTGGATATCCTTTAAAGCAACAATCATTGCCTTTATGTCCACACTCTTTGCCATTGCCTTTTCCGTTGCCATTATTTCTTTTGCAGCTCCTTTTCTGGCTTCAGATTGGAGGTAAGAAATGCAGGTAAGAAATTTGTATAAACTCTCTAATAAAAAGCTTTAGACTAGCGCTACTCTAAATTGAAAGTGGTGTGTAGTGTTAGTCTGAAGGTCACAGAAGGATGTGTCACTTTAACCTGTGTACAAATTGCAGCAATTGCTAAGTAGCTAACTTCTGTTACTGTGATCCCGGGCACATCAATACTAAGGTGACTGTGAAAACCCTTGCTGAGACATTTGGTCAAATATGCCTAAAGAGTGTTCTTTTTGCTTAAATGTGCTCAACTATAAAGCGTAGGTGATAAATTTGTAATAACTGAAGGTCTGATATCTGGGACACCATCAATCACAAAAACAAGTGTCCCCAAGTCCCTGTCTTATGTGAATGGAGTGGTATTGGGCAGTTGTGAGCACTCCTTTAATTTTTTTTCTCTAGGACTGTTGAGACCTTAGACCCAAAGGAGTAAAAAGAGTATTCACAAATGCACTCTACCACGTCATTCACACAGGGGCCTTGGGACTGCTGTATTATTCATCTTTGGGGATCCTCCAGCAATCATATATTTATAAACAGAAGAAAAACCGTGAAAGAGAATTTGTCACCAGGTTTCGTGGCTTCATCTGAGAGTCACTCAGTACCTGCCCTCCCAGCCTGACTGACAGGTGCAGCTTATACTGAGCAGCATGAGATTACAGCCTCAGAAGAGACACCGAGGAGCTGTAATTTGGGTTTGGTGGACATAGTTACACTTTCATAAATAATATTACAATAATTCTGATATGACTTTCAAGGTCAGTACACTAATCTCATCAGATTTAAGAAATCTATTGCATAATGTGTGCAGTTTACATTTTGAAATATGGTGACAGATCAATGGTAAACACCAAATATTATCTTTGGCCTTGGATGCAAATATGTTTGGTCAGTTATTCTTATGCCCACCACCCTTCCAACATAATAAAATCGAAGGGTACCATTAGTAAGGAAAAACTCAAGGACATAGAGATATGTCAGGGGTGATGGAACAGCATTTTGGCAGATAAGCACAGGGTTGTCAAAAGAAAACAAGGAGCAGTAAGGGTAGAAAAAATTACTTTCAAAATCACTTTATTTTATTGATCTAAGAATAATATATTAAATGTAGCTCTTATACCTTGTGCTGCTTGAGATCCGATGAGACCCATCAGAAGAAGAACAGGTAATGTCATCCACCTTTAATGTACCGTACATATTAATAGAAAAGATGATAGTTACACAAAAGTAATAGTTAAATAATATTTGTTGTAATCATTGGAGTAAACGCAAAACAAGTGAGATAATAAAATATCCCTGACTCATATAAATGCACATAAAGGGGTTGTGATACGTGGCTGATGTAACTGTCCCAGTGAAGGTGGAATAGCCAACATCATATACTATAAAAACAGTGCATTCCATACTCATGAACCTGAACTTGTGACCCAGAAGTCTATACATTTCCCAAACCCATTGGAGCAAATTCATCAAGTCTTGGTGGAGTTGAAGGCTCCAAATTCATTAAGAGGATCACAGCACTAAATTTGACACCTCTTCTGAATAGTATGTGGCTTGTGTGCCATACCAGACTTGCTGTCCCAGTCAATACGGGAGAAGCAATTCTGATGTGGACAAATGATGTTGCTCCAGCCAGGCTAATCAAAACAGCTCAGGGATCGCTGAAGGTGAGAGATTTGTGAGCCTCCTGTCTAGTGGCCAGAGACTACCCACCTGGATGATGGACGGTAGTACCGGAAATCGATCTGCCCATGTCTATTGAGACCACAACATTGGATTTAAAGTTACATAAATCTGTCAAACCCATGTAGAGAGTATGTCTATTTCATACAAGGTATTTTACAAGGTGATTCTCAGAATGCCCTGAAAACCACAATTATTGGGTTGAGGCTGAATGTACGTATATGCAATAAGTAAGGCTACCTTCATACATGACTTATTATTTTATGTGAGTATTTTTTCTAGTATACTTTGGTGGGTTTTTGTTTAAATTAATGTGTTTGAGCCCCAGCTTTCTTTGGCTGCATCTTTTTCAATTACATTTTTACCATTACAAGTCATGTAATTCATTGATCATGTAATGCAAAGATTCATCCTAGAGTCACATTATTTGTAGTATAAAAAATGCAATAGTAAGGAAACACCGAAAAACTCAATGTACAATAAAAGTAATCTGTCTGTAAATTTACACTATAAACCAACAACTTAGCCTTGTAATGGATGGAACAACAATAAAAATCATTGTTTTACCTTTCAAATCTGTTCTTTTGTTGCCTCTCTGAATTGCTATTTTTCGTTCATTCTGCCTCACAAAAATCGGAATAAAAAAATGTCATGTTCCCAAAAATGTGACCAATAAAAACGTCAACACGTACTCCACAAAAAACAAGCTGTCATATGACTCTGTCCACAGAAATATGGAAAAATTATAGGTATCAAAATATGGCGATGCAAAAACTATATATTTTTTTTACAAAAAAGCGTCTTTTAGTGTGTGACAGCAGCCAGAGAAACCTGGTATAAATCTGGTATCTCTGTAATCGCATCTACCCAAAGACACCTAATCACTTATACTTCATGAGGAATGGCATAAAAATAAATAGAATCAATTATTGACCTACTCCTGACTTGTTCATTTGCCTCCCAAAGATCGCAGTAAGGTTTGGCGCACATTTATCCTGCGCACTGCTCTGGGCGCTTTCTCGGGGGTTTCCATGTAAATCTCTGAAATATGTGATTCAGATGGTGTGTCAACATGATCAATGCACCCTTAGATAACTTAATTGAGGGGTGTAATTTGCAAAATGTGGTTATTTATGGTTTTTTTTTTTTGCTGGTCTGGCACCTCAGGGGTTGTCCCAATGGGTCTCGGCACCCGCATACCATAACAAAAAAATCTCCACTACAATATGGTGCTCCTTCCCTTCTGAGCTTTGCACTGTGCCTCAAATGTAGTTCCTGATTATATGTAAGGTATTGGCGCACTTAGGATAAATTGCACAACAAACTGAGCTGTTACTTTTTCCAATTAATTTACTAAAAATTAAAAATTTGGGGTTAAAACTACATTTTTGAGTCAAAAATTCATTTATTATTCCTTCACCGCCATATGATATAAATTCTGTGAGTCACATGTGATGTCAACATCCTCACTGCACCCCTACATTCATTCAGAGAGGGGGTTTCTGCTGTTCTTGTGCTTCAAAGAAACTGCCAATTTGACATGACACCCTCAAACCATTCCAGCAAACCCTGATTTCTTATTTGGCACCTCTTCCCTTCTGAGCTTTGCGCTGTGCATCAAAAGTAATTTTCGACCACATAAGAAGTATTGCATGCTCAGGAAAAAATTCTCAACAAATTGAATGATTCAATTTCTCCTTTTACCCTTGTGAAAAAAAATTGGGGCTAACAGAACATTTTTATGGGAAAAATTTGATTTTTTTTTTATTTTAACGATTGTACGTTATAAACTTATATAAAGCACCTGGGGTTTCAAGGTGCTCACCAAATATCTAAGGGGTCTAGTTTTCAAAATGTGGTCCCTTGCGGGGGGTTTCTACTGTTTAGGCACATCCTTCGCACTCCAAACTCGACATGACGCCAGCTCTCCATTCTAGACATTTTTGCATTCAAAAAGTCAAACAGTCCTCCTTCCCTTCCAAGCCCTGCCACGTACTCAATCAGTCAATTCCCCCCCCCCCCCCCCTATGGATGTATCAGTGTACTCAGAAGAAATTGCACCACAAATTTTAGGGTCCATTTTCTCCCATTACTCCTGTGAAAATAAAAAATTTGGGGCTTAAATAAAATTTTTGTGAAACAAAAGTTAAATGTTTATTTTTTCCTTCCACATTGCATTGATTCCTGTGAAGCAGCTGAGGCATAAATAAACTTCTTGAATGTGGTTTTTGAGCACCATGAGGGGCGCAGTTTTTAGAATGGTGTCAATTTTGTTTGTTTTTTCTATCATATAGAACCCTCAAAGAAACTTCAATTGTGGAGTGTTCCCTAAAAAAAAATGTTTTGCAATTGTTTTGGGGGAAAAAATGGGATACTGCTGATCAATGTTTAACCCTTCTAACTCCGTGACAAAAAAGTAATGTTTCAAAAATTATGCAGATGTAAAATAGACATATGGAAAATGTTAGTTATTAACTATTTTGTGTGATATAATTTTCTTCTTTAAGGGCATAAGAATTAAAATTTTTAAAATGGTGAGATTTTCCCCAAATTTCCAAAATTTTCAAAAATATAAACAAGTCATATTAAACAAATTTTACCACAATCATGAAGTAAATCAATTACTCAGTAGTTCATTAATTCTATGCACAATTGTATGTATATAATTAGTTTTCTCATTCACTCTACCTCATGATGTCGGATTTCTCTGATTTTTCGGATTTCTTCAGACTTTTCTCCACACTGTGTTTTGATGTAAGAATCCATGTTTTATAGTCTGTATTATATTATGGTCAGCCCATTTTTGTAAATAGTACATGTTGCAATAGACTTTCCCAGAAATGTCCATGTAGTTGTCGTATAAATACACTTATACTAACAGAACTGATCTTTATCGACCTTTGGATGGTTCAGTAATATTTATTTATGAATAGATAAGAATTTACGTGAACTTTTAGCCCTAAGTTTGGCATCATGTTACACTGTGAAACTCCAGAGTGAAATAAAGGATGATTTAGAAAGTGAGAACTATAAAGAAAACCAGAGTGACATATAGCCCTAAGGCATGCGAGGTTTAGCTTGACAGAATATTCAAGGTGCATAGTTTTTAGATAGCCTTTGTGCTGCACCATGGCATGACATCTTCTGTTTCTATGTTAATCCACACACCAGGTTCTGCTTCATCTAATGGTCCCTACTCCATCCATCTGCCATTGTGCATACCGTGCTGTCCTGGACCTTATTGATCCAAGTGCCATTCATCCAGACTTTCTTCACTGCACCTTTGATTCCATTCCTTCTGCTCACCCCGACCTATGACTTAGAGAGCCAACCTTACCAGGGGAGCCAATAACACTCAGACTGCATGGTGGCCTTTGTTAGCCTCCCACAGCCACTTTCCACTTTCCTTTCCTCTTGCTTCCAAAATTGACATCAATTGAGTGGGGCAAGCAAATGCATGGCACTCCCTGCCTTTCATTTGCAAGTGGATTGAAAAGCCAGTGGCAGTGTAGTTTATTCGTTCAGATGACTTCCAAATTGTAGAATTGACGAAACAAGCGATGGCACCAACAACGGTCAGCACGGAGTTGATCTGGTGTAGTCCTGAATACAACATCGAGCTGGGTCCTGATGGCAGCGGTTATTCTCTGATGTCCTCTGTGGGATCTTTAGTCTAGGGGTAGCAGTAGTGAGGGGTAAGGCACTGACCACAGCATTGTTGAGGCCCAATGTGGCCTGACAAATATGCACTGGGAGGTCACAGTACAGTTCACGGTCACACATCCAGTGCATCTCAGGCGGTACGCGTGCAGCAGTCATGGGCCCAGGGCGTCTGGCACTTTGCTTTGCATTGGCCAATGGGCGCATGGCATGTCTCTGCTCACAGTCTCTGCGGTGACAGCAGGGATACATGGGCGCTGGACTGCGCTGCTATGGTGCTCAGAGGACGGAGCACTCACCTCGCCCTGCTGCGCGCTGTCTGTTCCCACCGAGTCTGACTGCTTCCGCACGCGCTTTCTCTTTTTATCCTCAAACACGCCCACTGCTGTCAAGTGCAAAGGTTGGTATGGTTATTTTAGCTTACCCCAGACAGCAGGGGAGACAGCCCTGACAGTTCCAAACCTGGTTCAAGGAAGGCACCCCAGCACGGTCCTTTTGCTTACACTCCTGCTCTCCTTTTGCTCGTCATTCCATGGGCGAGAGTTCTTGCAGTAACCGCTGACATTCTACCAGTTCCCAGATGATTTGCAGCCAAATAAATTGGTCTTGATTGTATCTGTTGGGAGGTATTCCAGCTGTTGTCCGTACGGTGTGGTGTAAGTCAGTTTGAGTAGTAGAATTAGGCTGGGCAGTAGAGTCAGGCTGACTGGGCGAGGATGGGGATGCGCCCAAGTGTAGTGGAGCAGCCATTCCAGGAGTTTCAGGTGCCTGTCCCGCTTCTGGGTTGACAAGTGGTGGGTCAAGATAATCTTCTTCATAGTCAACAGCTACAGGAGTAAGTGCTTCAGGTACACTTTGCGTCTCTTCCATTTGATCAGGATCCCTTGACAGGTAAGAACGTTGCATATTTCGATGAACTACTCAAGAGGGAGCGTCTTCTTTTCCCTCAAGTTGAACTTCATAGAAAGGTCCTTTGAAGTTGACCCTCTGCTTTACCCGATTCGATGTCTTTTCCCACTGATACTCCAACTTGCCTCAAGGACGTCTCTCTCAGACTAACACACAGTCTCTAGGAAACAAAGAGAAAAGGGACTGACAGCACTCACTTCATGGGGCGCCCGTTCTATGTCCAGGGAACCATCCCGGATATCCAAACAGACTCAAGTAGATGAACAGCGCTCCAACCAGGTGTAATCATCAAAGTGAAAAATTTATTAAGCCATGGTACAGCAACGTTTCGACCAAAAATGTGGTCTTTTTCAAGCATACATATCAACACAACATGCTGGCTTATATAGTGTGGATACCATGCAGGGCATCAATCACCATCCAGCCATCAATTACATAGAAAAACAACACAAAATATATATCAAATAACCATATAATAAATACACATCGTTAAAAAACAATTCCCCACATAGATAATATAAATATATAGTCATATACACAAGAAGGATGATTTGTTTATCTTCCGGTCAGCGAATAGAAGCAAGGCATCCCTGTTTCCATAGTAACATGTAGGTGCCCGCACATCATCAGCCCAATGAGCCCCCATCGTGATTCACGAGGTGGACAGATCAGGCAAAAACGTGCACGCAACCCAAAAGCGTGTATCTACATGACCGCGGCAAGGCAGCAGCCTAAATGCTTTAAGGGAAAATAATTTTTTATTGAGAACAACCTTCAAATATAAGGATGACATACAGAATACAAATTGTATCAAAACAAACCACATAACACACCCTATGACCTTATAATGAGGCAGTCGGTAGACAATATACCAGAGGCCAATATACAAAATCCATGTATTCCTCATTGCGTAGAAGACATAATCTTAAATGCAATTTCCAAAGAACTCCAATGGTCTGTCCACCGACTGTCACATCCTTTACCTATTAGGAAGAATAGGTTAAAAAATACAAACAAAAATGTGTTACTAAAAACAAGAATACCGATGACAACACTACAACAACTCGGAAGAGCAAAATTAATCTTTGGAGACACATACTTGTAAATTGAAGTCTAGATTCAGACCCCTAGGTTGTAAGGACCCCAATTCATAGATCCATCTCATCTCCTTCCTTCCTTTTTAGCAATGTTAACCTATCACCTCCTCTTCTAAGAGTAAGGACACTGTCTATTACTCTAAAACGTAACTGATTGACCGAATGTTTATTATCCAAAAAATGTTTGGGAATTGGCAGATCAATAAGACCTGTTCTGATAGTGCTTTTATGCTTGCTGATACGGGCCTTCACCTCCATTGTGGTCTCACCCACGTACACCAAACCACATGGGCAAACAATCATGTAGACCGCAAAACTGGAGGTGCAGGTATACCGTCCCTTTAAAAAGATCTTTTTTCCTGTATGAGGATGATAGAAAAATTCCCCTTTCAGCAAATTATTACAACAAGCACAACCCAGGCATGGAAAATTCCCATTCCGGGGTGTGCTTAAAGTCTGTTGGATAGGAACTTTCGATGTCCCAATATCCGATTTAATTAATTTGTCCCCCAAATTCCATCCCCTTCGGTATGACATCAGGGGATAATAACCAAAAGCTGAAACAGACGGTAAACCATGTTGCTAACACGACCAATGTTTTTTAAAATCCTATCAACCCGATTGCTAGCTGAATTGTATGTTGATACAAATGGGATCCACTCGCAAGAGCGTTTCAATGAGGTTTTCTTACGAATTGAATCACGTGACAACGATAAAGCTCTCGTATTGAACCTCTCCAACTCCTTTTGGGATAACCCCTAGCAGCATTGATCCACTATAGTATCATCGCACACTATCCTCCGTACCCTCAGTAATTGGCTCCAAGGCAAAGAGTTTACCATTCTCCTTGGATGATTGCTGTCAAATAATAGCAGATTATTCCTGTCAGTATCCTTGACAAAAATATCCGTTTTCAATCTGTCTGCTTCCTTATATACAAGGGTATCCAGAAATTGTATCTGGGTAGTCGACTGCGTTAAAGTAAACTACAACTCTGGGTAAATCCCATTCAGGTATTCATGTAATTGTTTAAGTTCCACTAAACTCCCCTCCCACACCACAAAATGTCATCTATATAGCGCCACCAGGCTCTGACATGCCGCCAGAGGCTGGAATTGTACACGTACATGTCCTTGAATACCGCCATGTAGATGTTAGCATAAGTTGGGGCCACATTGGACCCCATGGCGGTACCCCTTAACTGCAAAAAGAACTCATCCCCAAAGAGGAAATAATTCCTCCTGAGGATGAGCTCTAGCAGTGTGAGGACAAGTCGTGCACACTCTGGGGCCACGTCAGAGCCCGATAGCGCAAATGACACAGCGTCAAGTCCCTTCTCATGTTCAATCGATGTGTATAAAGATACAACATCGAATGAAACCAAAATGGTGGATCCAGAAACAGTCAAATCATTTATTTTGTTCAAAAAATCATTTGTGTCACGGATATATGATCGTGCTGAGACAGCATATGTACGGAGCACCCGATCCAAAAAGATAGCAGTTTTATTAAACAGGGAACCCCTCCCTGAGACTATCGGTCTCCCGGGAGGGTTGAGCAAATCCTTATGGATTTTGGGTAGCACATACAGTACCAGTACCACCGGTGTATCCACACGGTCTCTGGCCATGACAGCTGTCCCTCGCAGAGGAGCCAATTCAGGATGTTCAATTTCCCGAAACTTGGCATGCATGAGATGATGCAGCAATTCTAAACAGTGAAGATGCTCTCGGACCCAGGTGGACACCCCCATCTGTGGGTAGTATTCCTCTGGATTTAATTCCAGCTCAGTGATTTCTCTCCCCATTCGGCCAAACAACAGGGTGTATGGCTTGTATCCAGTGGTGTGATGTTAGGTGTCGAGTTCCCGCCGCTGCACAGGGGTAATCTCGAGCCACCTCCGCTGCGGTCTCCCATTGTTCTTCAGCTGCAGTGGAGCCTGCTCAGCGGAGACGTCGGTCCCAGCATCTGGCTCAGGCAGATACTGTGCGCTTGGTTACTGCTGATCTTCCAGGCCCAGCCATTGTAACCAGCACTGTTCTACGGCAAGCAGATGCTCCTGGGACTAAGTCCTGCCTTTCCGCTACTGAGCATGCCCAAGGGATGACCTCTCATTGGAGGTCAGGGGTCACATGCTCAGGTCCTGAAGCAGTTCCTATTGGACCACTAGGAAGGTCCTGGAGTGCTTTCTCTATAAAAGGTTTGCATGGCCGCGCGGCCATGCGCTAGTATCAACTTATGTTTTTGAGCTTATCTACCTTGTGGTCTGTGTCTGCATGTGCTCAGGGTCGGCTGTATAGCCACTAGAATTCCAGCACCTCCGGAGAAGAGTTTGTGTGTATGAATTTAGGGCTGGAGTATAGCCACTAGAATTCCAGCACCGCCGGAGAGGAGTTGTTTGTGTGCTGATGCTGACTGTTTGACCACTGTTTGCTACCTGCTCTGTTAGTTAGCTGTGATCCTCTGTGAGGTTAACAGGGCACAGCATTATCCTAATACCGGTGACTCTGTGAAGCAACAGAGTTCGCTCCTACACAGCCTGGGTGACAGAACCCATGTCTACTGAGGCGTTGTACCACCATATAGTGCCGCCATATACTAGCAGCAGGTTCCACTCCTGCACGGTGGACCCCGGGCTGCGAACGCACCTATATTATCTCAATATTTACTCGGTGCATTCCGCCAGCCCTAACATGTGATGGATTCAGTTATTGTACACCCAAATTAGTTCAGCCACAAACTCAGGCCAGCTAACTTTCCTGTCTTTCTCTAACGTCCGCAGCATCTGGATCAAAGTTCAATTTAACCGTTCACAGGTCCCATCCCTTGGGGATGCTAAGGTGTCATCCGAGATTTCTCAATCAGATATATACGATACAGGTCTTCCATCACTCACCCTTGGAAACAGGCACCTTGATCAGAGTGAATTCTTTTCGGGCAGCCATACACCTGGATGAAGTCCCTACAAATGGCCTGTGCCACTGATTCAACAGTTTGATCCCGAGTCGGAGTTAGTACAGCCAATTTGGTGAAGTGGTCAGCCATCACTAGACAGTGTTCATATCCAAGGTGAGCCGGGCCTATCCCGGGTCAGGTACTCTATCATCAGCACCTCTATGGAGCAGAAGTCATGACTCCTTAATCCTTGGCAGTGAATATGAGTCTCGCACAGTGCAGGCTTTCAACTTTCGATAGTCTACACAGAAACGAAAAGTTCCATCCTTTTTTCGTACAAGTTGTGAGGCAGTGACCCTTGTTTCAGCTAAGGAGAGCTTGTCTGTGCTCTCCCGAATGTGCATGGAAGCGTAGTAAGGCCATGAGGGCATACTGCAGGCACACGTGTGCCTGTAATTAGAATAGTGAAGCAGTGACTGATTAAAAGCCCTGTAGTAGAGGGGGAGGTGTGTCAGTGTTGTTTTGGAAGCAGACAGAGCAGTTGTCTGTAGAGCTCTTTGTGTGTGGAGCAACACAGGGGCAAAAGGAACTGACACCCTGCATCTCAGGCTGTCTTGTGTTGCCAGGCTGCAATCTGGAGGATAGCGTGAGGTGCACGGCATGAGTAAAGAGACTTGGTATCGGCAGGCGGTCGCCCCAGGGAAACTGGACAAAGAGAAGTCTTGCCTGTGTAGGGACTGCAAAGTAAAGCTGGTTACTGTGTATTTCTGATGGACTGTGTTAAGAAGCCGTGTACTGTATATTTTCCTGAGGCCTGGATGAAGAAGCCGTTTAATGTGTATTGCTAATAGACTGTGAAGTAACACAGTAAAGAAACGTTTTGTTTGAACTTGCTTGGGTCACTCACTGCAGTTTCACTGTGTATGGTCCTACCGCTGCATCACAGAGTACAATAGGGGCAGCCCATGGGGTTTGACTCTTTATTGTAAGTCCATTCTGTAGTGTTGTGAATTGGGTTTCTGGGCTCCCCCGGTGGTCACTGGTGGTACTGAACTTGTGTGCTTCATCTCCTCTGTTCACCTGTTTCCATCAGGATGTGGGAGTTTTCTATTTAACCTTGCTCCTCGGTCATTTCTATGCCGGCCATCAATGTTACCAGAAGCCTTTCTGTTGCATGTTCCTGCTCCTAGACTACTATCAGCTAAGTTGGACTTGTAGTCCTAAGTTTGTTTTGCATTTTTGTTCCAGTTCTCTGTGTTTGAATATTTCTGAGGCTGGAAGCTCTTGTGAGCTGAAATTGCCACTCTAGTGTCATGAGTTGATATTAGAGTCTTAAAGTAATTTCAGGATGGTGTTTTGAAAAGGGTTTTCAGCTGACTGTGAAGTTCCCTTTTCTGTCTTCCTACTATCTAGTAAGCGGACCTCAATTTGCTAAACCTATCTTCATACTTCGTATGTCAATTTCCTCTAAAATCACCGACAATATATGTGGGGGCTACTGTCTGCCTTTTGGGGAAAATTTCTCTAGAGGTAAGCCAGGTCTGTATTTTCCTCTGCTAGGGTCAGGCAGTCCTCCGGCTGGCGCTGGGTGTCTAGGGATATAACGTAGGCACGCTACCCGGCCACTGTTAGTTGTGCGGTAGGTTTAGCTCACAGTCAGCTCGAGTTCCCATCTTCCAAGAGCTAGTCCTTTTGTATGCTTTACTACGGTCTCTTGCCATTGAGAACCATGACAGTTTGGCCGGCCAAGGGTTAAAATAATTGGCAGAAGAAAGGAGAGAAAAGAAGTCTGCAGAGAATTTTTTTTTTTTCCTGAGTTTGCTCATTAGTTGATTTCTTGCATCTCTGCTTACTGCAGCCTTCGTCTCTCTCTCCTTCTAATCCTTGAATGGTTCTGATTTCACCTGATAAAAATGGATCAGCAGAGTTTAGCTACAGGTTTGAATAATCTCGCTATGAAGGTTCAAAGTTTACAGGATTTTGTAATTCATGCTCCTATATCTGAACCTAGAATTCCTTTACCTGAATTTTTCTCCGGGGATAGATCTCGCTTCCAGAATTTCAAACATAATTGTAAATTATTTTTGTCTCTGAGATCTCGCTCCGCTGGAGATCCTGCACAGCAGGTCAGGATTGTAATTTCCTTGCTCCGTGGCGACCCTCAGGATTGGGCATTTGCTTTGGCACCAGGGGATCCTGCGTTGCTCAATGTGGATGCATTTTTCCTGGCATTGGGGTTGCTTTATGAGGAACCTCATTTAGAGATTCAGGCTGAAAAAGCCTTGATGGCCCTGTCTCAGGGGCAAGATGAGGCTGAAATATACTGCCAAAAATTTCGTAAGTGGTCTGTGCTTACTCAGTGGAATGAGTGCGCCCTGGCGGCGAATTTCAGAGAGGGTCTCTCGGATGCCATTAAAGATGTTATGGTGGGGTTCCCTGTGCCTACAGGTCTGAATGAGTCCATGACAATGGCCATTCAGATTGATCGGCGTTTGCGGGAGCGCAAACCTGTGCACCATTTGGCGGTGTCTACTGAGAAGGCGCCAGAGATTATGCAATGTGATAGAATTCTGTCCAGAAGCGAACGACAGAATTTTAGGCGAAAAAATGGGTTATGCTTCTATTGTGGTGATTCAACTCATGTTATATCAGCATGCTCTAAACGTACTAAGAAGGTTGATAAGTCTGTTTCAATTGGCACTTTACAGTCTAAGTTTATTCTGTCTATGACCCTGATTTGCTCTTTATCGTCTATTACCGCGGACGCCTATGTCGACTCTGGCGCCGCTTTGAGTCTTATGGATTGGTCCTTTGCCAAACGCTGTGGGTTTAATTTAGAGTCTCTGGAAGTTCCTATACCTCTGAAGGGTATTGATTCCACGCCATTGGCTAGTTATAAACCACAATACTGGACACAAGTAACTATGCGTATTAATCCGGATCACCAGGAGATTATTCGCTTCCTTGTGTTGTATAATCTACATGATGTGTTGGTGCTTGGATTGCCATGGCTGCAATCTCATAACCCAGTCCTTGACTGGAAAGCAATGTCTGTGTTAAGCTGGGGATGTCAGGGGACTCATGGGGACGTACCTTTGGTTTCCATTTCGTCATCTATTCCCTCTGAGATTCCGGAATTTTTATCTGATTATCGTGACGTTTTTGAGGAGCCTAAACTTGGTTCACTACCTCCGCACAGAGATTGCGATTGTACTATAGATCTGATTCCGGGCAGTAAGTTTCCAAAGGGTCGTTTATTTAATCTATCTGTGCCTGAACATGCTGCTATGCGGGAATATATTAAGGAGTCCTTGGAAAAGGGACATATTCGTCCTTCGTCATCTCCCTTAGGAGCCGGTTTTTTCTTTGTATCTAAAAAAGATGGCTCTTTGAGGCCGTGTATTGATTATCGGCTTTTGAATAAAATCACGGTTAAATATCAGTATCCTTTGCCACTGCTTACTGATTTGTTTGCTCGAATAAAGGGGGCCAAGTGGTTCTCTAAGATTGATCTTCGTGGGGCGTATAATTTAGTGCGAATTAAGCAGGGGGATGAGTGGAAAACCGCATTTAATACGCCTGAGGGCCATTTTGAGTATTTAGTAATGCCTTTTGGTCTTTCAAATGCCCCTTCAGTCTTTCAGTCTTTTATGCATGACATTTTCCGTGAATATTTGGATAAATTTATGATTGTGTATCTGGATGATATTTTGATTTTTTCGGATGACTGGGACTCTCATGTCCAACAGGTCAGGAGGGTTTTTCAGGTTTTGCGCTCTAATTCCTTGTGTGTAAAGGGTTCTAAGTGTGTTTTTGGGGTTCAAAAGATTTCGTTTTTGGGGTACATTTTTTCCCCCTCTTCCATTGAGATGGACCCTGTCAAGGTTCAGGCTATTTGTGATTGGACGCAACCCTCTTCTCTTAAGAGCCTTCAGAAGTTTTTGGGCTTTGCTAATTTTTATCGTCGATTTATAACTGGTTTTTCTGATGTTGCTAAGCCGTTGACTGATTTGACTAAGAAGGGTGCTGATGTTGCTGATTGGTCCCCTGCTGCTGTGGAGGCCTTTCGGGAGCTTAAGCGCCGCTTTTCTTCCGCCCCTGTATTGCGTCAGCCTGATGTTACTCTTCCTTTTCAGGTTGAGGTCGACGCTTCAGAAATCGGAGCTGGGGCGGTTTTGTCGCAGAAAAGTTCCGACTGCTCCGTGATGAGACCTTGCGCGTTCTTTTCTCGTAAATTTTCGCCCGCTGAGCGAAATTATGATATTGGTAATCGGGAGCTCTTGGCTATGAAGTGGGCTTTTGAGGAGTGGCGTCATTGGCTTGAGGGGGCTAGACATCAGGTGGTGGTATTGACCGACCACAAGAATTTGATTTATCTTGAGTCTGCCAGGCGCCTGAATCCTAGACAGGCGCGCTGGTCGTTATTTTTCTCTCGGTTTAATTTTGTGGTTTCTTACCTACCGGGTTCTAAAAATGTGAAGGCGGATGCCCTTTCTAGGAGTTTTGAGCCTGATTCCCCTGGTAATTCTGAACCTACAGGTATCCTTAAGGATGGGGTGATATTATCTGCTGTTTCCCCAGACTTGCGACGGGTCTTGCAGGAGTTTCAGGCGGATAGACCTGATCGTTGCCCGCCTGGTAGACTGTTTGTTCCGGATGATTGCACCAGTAGAGTCATCTCGGAGGTCCATTCTTCTGCGTTAGCTGGTCATCCTGGAATCTTTGGTACCAGGGATTTGGTGGCTAGGTCCTTCTGGTGGCCTTCCCTGTCGCGAGATGTGCGAGGTTTTGTGCAGTCTTGTGATGTTTGTGCTCGGGCCAAGCCTTGTTGTTCTCGGGCTAGTGGATTGTTGTTATCTTTGCCTATTCCGAAGAGGCCTTGGACTCACATCTCCATGGATTTTATTTCTGATCTCCCTGTTTCTCAGAAGATGTCTGTCATCTGGGTGGTGTGTGACCGTTTCTCTAAGATGGTCCATTTGGTCCCCTTGCCTAAATTGCCTTCCTCATCCGAGCTGGTTCCTCTGTTTTTTCAAAATGTGGTTCGCTTGCATGGTATTCCGGAGAATATCGTTTCTGACAGGGGAACTCAATTCGTGTCTAGATTTTGGCGAGCATTCTGTGCTAGGATGGGCATTGATTTGTCTTTTTCGTCTGCTTTCCATCCTCAGACTAATGGCCAGACCGAGCGAACTAATCAGACCTTGGAGACTTATTTGAGGTGTTTTGTGTCTGCGGATCAGGATGATTGGGTTGCCTTTTTGCCCTTGGCGGAGTTTGCCCTCAATAATCGGGCTAGTTCTGCCACCTTGGTTTCTCCTTTCTTCTGTAATTCGGGGTTTCATCCTCGTTTCTCTTCCGGTCAGGTGGAGTCTTCGGATTGTCCTGGAGTGGATGCTGTGGTGGAGAGGTTGCATCAGATTTGGGGGCATGTGGTGGACAATTTGAAGTTGTCCCAGGAGAAGACTCAGCAGTTTGCCAACCGCCGTCGTCGTGTTGGTCCTCGTCTTTGTGTTGGGGACTTGGTGTGGTTGTCTTCTCGTTTTGTCCCTATGAAGGTTTCTTCTCCTAAGTTTAAGCCTCGGTTCATCGGCCCGTACAAGATATTGGAGATTCTTAACCCTGTGTCCTTTCGTTTGGACCTCCCTGCATCTTTTTCTATTCGTAATGTCTTCCATCGGTCATTGTTGCGCAGGTATGAGGTACCGGTTGTGCCTTCCGTTGAGCCTCCTGCTCCGGTGTTGGTTGAGGGTGAGTTGGAGTACGTTGTCGAGAAGATCTTGGACTCCCATGTTTCCAGACGGAGACTTCAGTATCTGGTCAAGTGGAAGGGCTACGGTCAGGAGGATAATTCTTGGGTGACAGCCTCTGATGTTCATGCCTCCGATTTGGTCCGTGCCTTTCATAGGGCTCATCCTGATCGCCCTGGTGGTTCTGGTGAGGGTTCGGTGCCCCCTCCTTGAGGGGGGGGTACTGTTGTGAATTGGGTTTCTGGGCTCCCCCGGTGGTCACTGGTGGTACTGAACTTGTGTGCTTCATCTCCTCTGTTCACCTGTTTCCATCAGGATGTGGGAGTTTTCTATTTAACCTTGCTCCTCGGTCATTTCTATGCCGGCCATCAATGTTACCAGAAGCCTTTCTGTTGCATGTTCCTGCTCCTAGACTACTATCAGCTAAGTTGGACTTGTAGTCCTAAGTTTGTTTTGCATTTTTGTTCCAGTTCTCTGTGTTTGAATATTTCTGAGGCTGGAAGCTCTTGTGAGCTGAAATTGCCACTCTAGTGTCATGAGTTGATATTAGAGTCTTAAAGTAATTTCAGGATGGTGTTTTGAAAAGGGTTTTCAGCTGACTGTGAAGTTCCCTTTTCTGTCTTCCTACTATCTAGTAAGCGGACCTCAATTTGCTAAACCTATCTTCATACTTCGTATGTCAATTTCCTCTAAAATCACCGACAATATATGTGGGGGCTACTGTCTGCCTTTTGGGGAAAATTTCTCTAGAGGTAAGCCAGGTCTGTATTTTCCTCTGCTAGGGTCAGGCAGTCCTCCGGCTGGCGCTGGGCGTCTAGGGATAAAACGTAGGCACGCTACCCGGCCACTGTTAGTTGTGCGGTAGGTTTAGCTCACAGTCAGCTCGAGTTCCCATCTTCCAAGAGCTAGTCCTTTTGTATGCTTTACTACGGTCTCTTGCCATTGAGAACCATGACACTGTAGCATATGTGTTAACATCCCCTTCAATTCCTGGTACATTTGTGCTGTGATCTGTCGATATCACTCCCTAATGGGCACTGCATTTCCTGTCGGAATCTCGTGGGTGATTGCTGTGGTACATCCGAAATCATCACCATGGCAGGCAAAAACATCCTGGTACTGCCCTAACAGGGTTTCCACCTGGTGCACTTGTTGTGGTGAGAGCTCTGTTCTTTCAGCCCACATCTGTTCTAGAATTAAGTGTATCTCTTTCAGATGGTGAAGTTCTGGTTCAGAGAACACGTTTACGGCCACTATCCAAGGATCTTACTGTTTAAGAGTCAGCTGGACCGCCTTCGGAGGAATTAGCTCTTCTAGGATGCCCAGGATTTGCGCTACTTCACTCTTGGACGGGAGCGTAAGACTGCCCTCCCCGAGATTGACACAAAGTACTGGTACATTACCGTGATGAACAGTGGCTAACCTTCGCGCAATGAGGAGCCCTGGAGGTAGCTGCTCCATAGAATCTGGCTCTATTTGAACTTCAACTGCTTCTAAAGGGATACAGGCTCGGCTTGGCAGAGTAAGCACAGTCTGTCCTGGTGGTTAAACGAGGTTGGCCCCGGCCGGGACGATCACCTTGCCTAATATATTTTCTTCACTCGAGGTTTCTTGTGCCTGCGCCACCCGGATCAGCTGTTAAAACATTTTCCTTTGGGGAGTCCGAGGGCTCCACTGATTCAGAAACACATGTGTCAACGCATTGATCAGGAGATTTCTGAGTTCCCTGAGTACGTTCATCCCCAGTGTCATGGCGAAGCCTTTGCCAGGGTCTCCAGCTGTCAACACGACTCCTTTTCGGCCTACCTTTTTGCCACACATGGTGAGTTGCATCCATAGCACCCCTGCGACTGGGATGGTCAACTGATTATCAGCAGTCAACCTGATTACTGAGCCCCATTCAGGCCGCATCGTCCCAGAGAAATGACATCTGAAGTAAGTCTTGGGCAATGTGGTAACTTGTGAACCCAGATAAACTAAACAGGTGATGGCCCGACCATCCATTTCGGCCCAAACAAGAGGACTCAGAGAAACTAGACTTGTGGGACTTTTTGCTTTCCTTGACTGTTCAGGCTCCGGGCAGAGTCCCCCATCCACAGAGACTCCTAGTTTAACAGACTGCAGTGAAGGGGCCTTCCCTGTCATACACATCCCCTAGCAAAATCTCCAATTTCCCCACAGTTGTAACAAGTGGGCTGTTCTTCCATACGAGGCGTTCCCATCTCCCGATGATGCTCAAGACCAGTTCTGCCTCCAGAGAGGTTCGGTGATGTTGGGGGTTTCTTTCTCAAATCAGACCACTCCATGTCCTGGATCTCTTTCTGCAGCTCTCTCACCCAACTTGGGTCAGTGGCCCAGATACCTCCCCGCTCTGGACCTTCCCCATCAGGACTGTCACACCATGCTCTTGTTCACGTGCACTCACTTCACCTCCAACTTCTAGGAAGATCAGGCAGGGATTTACCCCTAAGCGCTCTCGCAAGGCCTTTTTTAGCAGCGCGTCTCTGAGGCCTGCCACTAACTGATCTTTCAGAACTATATATCAGGGGGGCCTATGCCTACACCATCTTGCTTAACAATTGCAGTGTGGATCTCCTACAGCTCGTTCATTTAGTGGGTCACGGCCTCCCCCTCCATTTGAACATGTTAGAACAAGTGCATGCGCAATTCTCTGACGTCTGTGGGGTTTCCATTCATTTCTTCCAGAATATGCAGCACCTTGTCAAAATTCATGGGGGGGCCAGAGCATGGCCGAACTCCTCGCCTCCCCATCCAGGGTCATCATGGCAACCTTGACCTCCTGTGCGGGAGTCATGGGGTGCATCCTCAACATTCCCCTAAACCGCTGTTATGGAACTACAACACAGAACTAGAATAGAAGGGGGAAAACTGACCCTGCACTGAAACTAGGCTGATACTCTACGATGGAATGGGTGATCCATTCCTTGCGAATAGACCCACCGACGATCCTAGGTTAAACTCAAGTGAAGACCTATAGACAGGGGGAAGGAGGTCCCTGAAAGATCTAAGGACTGGGTATAAAAACAGGTCACCTCATAATAGAAAACACAGAGACAGTTGCAGAAACCAACTGAAAACAGAAACTAAGGATAGCAGAACAAGAGATCCCAGAACTGTGCAATATCAAACACAGAAAGCTATCAAAGCACATAGCCAGAACTCTAGTGGATTAACACTGTTGTCCAGCAAGGAACGGGAGGCAGGTGCTGAGTAATAAAGGGTGACACAATCACCTGACCTAAGTCAGGGGAAAAAGACCAACAGCCAAAAAACCACAACAAGATGGCGGATGGTCAAAAACAAAACAGATTCTAACAGTACCTCTCCGTTTAAGAGGATCCTCTGGATCCTCTTGGCCAAGCGTTATTCGGAAATCTCGTGTGAAAAGCCTTAATCAGCCTTGAGGCCAAGACGTCCTCAACTTTCACCCAGGAATTATCCTCAGAACCGATACCCTTCCAGGACACACGATACTGCAACCTTTCTCTGTGCCACCTGGAATCTAAAATGCATGAAATCTCAATCTCGCCGTCCTCATCAACTGGAGGAACAGCCGGCATCGCCTCCTTATCTGGTGTGTCAACTTTCTTCAGTAAAGATACATGAAAAACCAAATTAATTCTCCAGGAGGAGGGGATGTCTAATCTCACAGCTGCCGAGTTGACATCCTGAACCCCTTTGAAGGGTCCTACAAACTTAGGCCCCAGATGTTTAGAAGGGATCTTCAAACGCAGATTCCTAGAGGACAGCCAGACCTTGTCCCCAACTGCAAACACCGCCTCCTTCTTTTCTTGTCAAAATATTTCTTTGACCTCCTATTTGCCTCTTTCAGATTATGGCGTACATTGGTCCAAACCCTGTCCAAATTTTCCAGAAAAACTCTCCTCCTCAGGACCGAAAGATGGATGCCTCCCTGTACAGCAAAAAAAAAGAACACCCAGCCGAGGAAGACGTATGATTATTAAGAGCAAACTCAGCTAGTGGTAGATATTCCGACCACATCTCCTGATTGTATGCTACAAAACATCTCAGAAACTGCTCACCATCCTGGTTCTTCCTTTCAGCCTGTCCATTGGACTCCGAATGATAACCTGACGAAAATGACAAATTAACCTTTAATCTGTCACAAAAATCACGCCAAAAGCATGCCACAAACTGTGGTCCTCTATCGGAGACAATGTCCGTGGGAACCACATGGAGCCTGACAATCTCTTTCACAAATGCCTTAGCTAGAGTCTTGGATAATTTATTGAACAGGACCAGATGACACATCTTACTAAACTGGTCCACAACAACCCAGATGACAGAAAACCCCTCAGAGACCATCAGATTGGTGATAAAATCCATAGCAAGATGTGACGATGGCGAACCAGGAACCTCCAAAGGGCACAGCAACCCTGCAGCCGGGGTATGTGAGGCCTTCGACCTAGCGCACACAGTACACTGACGCACCCACTTGATGATTTCTCTTTGCCACCCTTGCCACCAGAAACTTTGACCGATCGACTTTCTAGTATCCGAAATCCCTGGATGACCCGCCAACCCAGACTCATAACATTGAGCAAACAAAGCTCTCCGCAAGGCTTTAGGCACAAATAATTTACCATACGGAGTGTTATTTGGTGCAGCATTCTGGGCCTCTAGGATGCTACTCTCCAACTCAGAACCCAATGCTGCAACCACCACACTTCTCTGCAAAATTCATTCCTCCTTCTCAGTATTAACTGCTGGAGAGAAACTACGAGACAAAGCATCCGCTTTAACATTCTTCGTCCTAGGGATATATGGTACGGAGAAATGAAACCGGGCAAAAAACAGTGCCCGCCTAGCTTGACGGGCATTCAAACATTTAGCAGCATCCAGATATATCAGATACTTATGATCAGTAAAAACCTGTATCGGATGTCTTGCCCTCTCCAAAAATGTCGCCAATGCTCAAACGCAAGTTTAATAGCCAGCACCTCTCTGTTCCCAACATCATAGTTGAGCTCAGTCTCCAAATTTTTTTTAGAAAAGAAAGCACAGGGATGCACGCCATCCTCTCCCTCTTGGGACAGAACTGCCCCCACCCCTACTGAAGAGGCATCAACCTCTACCAGAAATGGCTTGGTCTCATCTGTCTGGATCAAAACAGGAGCAGAGCTAAACCTCTCCTTGAGATGCTAAAAAGCCTTATCAGCCCCAGAGGACCATTGGACAGTATTAAAACCCTTCTTGGTGAGATCAGTTATAGGTTTAGTGATCACAGAAAAATTATTTATGAATTTTCTGTAATAATTAGCAAACCCTAAAAAACTCTGAACCGACTTCAAACATTCTGGCCTAGGCCACTCCAGCACTGCCTGAATCTTCACTGGGTCCATCTCAAACCCATCACTGGAGACAAGGTGCCCAAAAAACTCATTTTCTGTACCGCAAACTCGCACTTCTCCAATTTAGCAAAGAGTGAGTTTTCGCTCAAAATCTGTAGAACTTCGCGGACTCTCTGCCAATGCAACTCCAGATCAGGTGAATACATCAAAATATCATCCAAATAAACAATAACACTCCTACCAATCAACAACCTCAGAATGTCATTATTGAAATTTTGAAAAAACGCAGGAGCATTAGTAAAGCCAAAAGGCATCACCAGACACTCAAAATGACCTTTCGGGGTATTAAAGGCTGTCTTCCATTCATCGCCCTCCTTCACCCGCAGCAAATGATATGCCCCACGAAGGTCAATTTTAGAGAACCAGTTCGCTCTGGTTAGTTGGTTAAACAAATCCGGAATCAGTGGCAACGGGTAAGGATTGCGCACAGTGATCTTATTAATCTCCTGAAAATCCAGACAGGCCTAAGGCCCCATCCTTCTTTTTGACAAAAAAGAATCCTACAGCCACAGAGGACTTGGAGGGTCTTATGTGACCTGCAGCTAAACTAGTCTGTAGGTATTGCTTTAAGGCCTCCCTCTCGGGAATTGTCAGATTAAATAAACGACTCTTAGGAAGTGTGGCACCTGGGACGAACTCAATAGCGCAATCGTAACCTCTATGGGGTTTTAGAGCTTGCGACTCAACCTCCGAAAATACCCTCCAGAAAACCTGAATGGCTTCAGGTAGCTCCTTCTTCACAACAGCAGCAATGTGAACATTACAACAATTACCATAACACCCCTGACCCCAGGACCTTATAGTATTAGACGACCAGTCCAGAAAAGGATTGTGCATTTTTAACCAAGGTAAACCCAGGACGACTGGGCAAGGTAATTTAGCAAGGACAAACAAGTCTATACACTCCTGATGTTCCATATTCACAATAAGTAGGAATGAGGTAACCTTTCGAGAAATACACCCATGTTCCAGAGAAGTGTTATTAATAGCCTCAACAGGAATAGGGGATGACAATGGTTCAGAATCAAACTTATATTTGTCTAGGAATTGTTGATCATCAATCAAATTAAGTGCAGAACCACAATCCACCATTACCTTAAAATCAATGAAATGACCATGATATGTGGTATTACCAGAAAAAAAACTCCTGCAGACCGTAAAAACGTAATATGAACTGGAGTGTTACTCCTACTGACCTTTTTTTTTCTTATGCGAACCTCACATTGCTTAATAAAATGATCAGCCTTACCACAATACAAGCATAGCCCTTCATAAAACCTCTTCTCCCTCTCCTGGGAACGAGAGGACAACGCCCCAAGTTGCATCAGTTCCCCGCAGTTGATGGGGCTATCCTGAGAGACGGGGTTCAGCATTATAAGAGCCTTCTCTTCATTCTGTCTGCCTATCAATCTTCTATCCACACGGCTAGCTACCTGCATAGTTTCCAAACTATTAGGTGCCAGGATATGCAATGAGCAAATCTTTCCCTCAAACCTGCTAATAACTGACTCTTGAGCCCTGGGTCATTCCACCTGACCATCGTCAGTGCTGGGTGCAATAACTCTCAGCATCAACAGAACCCTGTTTCAGCCGTCTGAGCTCTGCGTCAGCTGATGTGACCCGATCAGGATCATCATATAATAACCCCATAGCAGAAAAAAATGCTTCTACTGATGTCAAACAAGGATCATCAGGATGTCATGAAAATGCCCGGATTTGGGGTTCATTTCGCAATAAAGACATAATAATCCCCATACGCTGTAATTCACTCCCTGAGGATCTGGATCTAAGCTGAAAATATAGTAAACATGCATTTTTAAATGTAAAAATTTCTGCCGTTTACCAGAAAAAACCTCAGGTAATCCTACCTTAGGTTCTTCAGAGCATGCTCCAGAGTAATTACTCACGTGCTGTTGCAGGTCGGCTACTTCCAAAGTTAACCCTTGCAAACGTTGAGCAAGTTCTTGGACGCTGCACATATTGAAGGAATCAGGAAGGGAATTTTTTTTATTTATTTTTTTTATATGTGTGCCTGGACAAACTGTTACGGAACTGCAACACATAACTAGAATAGAAGGGGGAAAACTGACCCTGCACTGAGACTAAGCTGATACCCTACGATGGAGTGGGTGACCCATTCCTTGCGAATAGACCCACCGACGATCCTAGGTTAAACTCAAGAGAAGACCTATAGACAGGGGGAAGGAGGTCCCTGAAAGATCTAAGACTTTCTAAGATCTAAGGCTGTAGATCTAAGGACTGGGTATAAAAACAGGTTACCTCCTAATAGTAAACACAGAGACGGTTGCAGAAACCAACTGAAAACAGAAACTAAGGATAGCAGAACCAGAGATCCCAGAACTGCACAATATCAAACACAGAAAGCTATCAAAGCACATAGCCAGAACTCTAGTGGATTAACACTGTTGTCCAGCAAGGAATGGGAGGCAAGTGCTGGTAATAAAGGGTAATACAATCACCTGAACTAAGACAACCCAGCACCAGGGGAAAAAGACCAGCAGCCAGAAAACCACAACAAGATGACAGATGGTCAAAAACAAACCAGATTCTAACACAGTCCAGTCCCAGAGCAGAGTGCTGCTCCCTGTAAATTTTGAATTCAACATCACCCCTAGGGATATGCTGACCCTCGGAGCACCCCCAATGGCTTGGTCTGTCCCTTCTGTGCCAGTGGACTTCATCCTGCCCACTATGCCAAGTATGAGCAGGTTGCGGAATGCAGAGACAGACAGGAGACAGAGCAAGGGTTAACGTATTTACTTTAACAAAGATGTACTCCTTGCAGGGGGATGAAACAGTTCAATAGAGGTAATGCGGGTAATATGAAATAGAGGATATGCGGGGTGGGGGATAATGCAGGTTTACAATAGCAGTAAAACTTCTTAAGGTGCAACTTATCCATTTAGATGACTTCCAAATTGTAGAGTTCATGAAACAAGCGATGGCGCCAACAACGGTCAGCGCGGAGTTGATCCAGTGTAGTCCTGAAGAAAACGTCGAGCTGGGTCCTGGAGGCAGCAGTTATTCTCTGATGTCTTTTGCTGGATCCTTAGTCCAGGGGTAGCAGTGGTAAGGGGTAAGGCACTAACCACAGCCTTGTTTAGGCCCAACATGGCCCGACAAATATGCACTGGGAGGTCAGAGTACAATTCACAGTCACAAACCCAGTGCTTCTCAAGCGGTATGCACGCAGCAGTCACGGACCCGCGGCATCTGGCACTTTGCTTTGCGGGGGCCAATGGGTGAACAGCACATCTCTGCTCACAGTGTTTGCGGGTGACAGCGGGAATACACGGGTGCTGGCCTGCACTGCTATGGTGCTCAGAGGATGGAGAACTCACCTTCCCCTGCTGCACACTGTCTGTTCCCGCCGAGTCTGACTGCTTCTGCGGGCACTTTCTCTTTCTATCCTCAACACACCCCCTGCTGTCAAGTGCAAAAGTTGGTCCAGTTTTTTCGCTTTCCCCCGACAACAGGGGAGACAGCCCCGACAGTTCTGGAACCGGTGCAAGGAAGGTACCCCCAGCCCGGTACTTCTGCTTACCCTATTTCGGTGTTCTGTTCGGATTACGATTGCCAAATTTGCAATATTCGCCAATGCATTCATCGAATATTCACCGATCATAACCGTACGCCATTCATTTCAAAGGTAGGCAAAAATAAACGCATGCACAACACCTTCAAACTGCCCCAAATGCTGCCAAAACACATCAAATTAGGGGCAGACACAAGGAAAGTGGCCTCAATTCACCCACATTACTAATTGTAGTATGGCACTGCAGCAATCAGTCAGACATGAGGTATCGGGGTCTGGGACAGCATTTACAGCTTTCAATTGAATGTCACAGTAAGACGAGGTGGGTGCAGGATCGGTGTAGGCCTCCTTTGCTGGGAGCACTGAAACCACATGCAAACCTCTACTTGCTTTCATACTCAGCCACACTCAGGTGGCACAAATATCAGTTTCATAGACTACCATTGTCAGGAAAATGTAGTGATAGTAACTGGAGAAACATACAGGGACCTGCAGCATCATAACCATTCTACCCTTTGCTCATACATTATCTTTCAAAATGTCAGCTTTACCAGACATTTTAAAAGATATATAGGTTACGATGCAGCAGTGATGTATGATGCTCAAAACCGACTGAGACGGTTCTCTGGACTGGTAGGACAAGGGAACATGCGTGACCTGTCTCAAAACTCTGGGTGTAAGACAAGTTTTCAACCCCACATGTTTGAACAGAAGTTGGGGTATGTGATGCAGTGACCCATGCTGCACCTAGGGGGCACTGTGTGTGCTTCTCAGGATACACATGGAGGCGTACCTGTAATGGTGATAATGAGATAGTGACTGGCATTATTGTAAATGGCCGTTATGTGTTGCAGAGGGAGTCAGCGCTGTAAGCCAGTAATGTTGTTGTTCTTGGAACCTGTAGTCCCACAAGTATTTGTATAGTTGTGCAGGGTTATTTGGAGAGCTGGGCGGGTCTGACTAACCACACACACCTCCCACCCAGGAGAGGGGATGCAGGTATATAATGTGACCATGTTGTGATCACATGGTGGAGAGTGTTTGGATCTGTATGGTCCATGTGAAATGTCATGGAAAGGTCTATGTGTTGGGAGATCCTGGGAGTAGGATTGGATCCCTGAAGAGCACATGGTGAGGCCTTGGATCTGAAGACCTGTGTTGGAAGATCCTGGGAGTAAGACTTCCTGAATAGCACATTCTGTGTTGGAAGATCCTGGGAGTAGGACTTCCTGAACAGCACATGGAGTAGTCATGTATGCAGAGTCTGTGATGGCACTGCATTGGGCTTAGTTACCATCCCTCTGAGGATCTGGACTTTCAGGTGGCCTGGTGAGCAAGGCCTTGGTCAGGACGGTGATCCCAGTTAAGCAGCTTCTCTGAGAGAGAGAGTACTGACAGGAGTCAGCGTGTGGAGCAGGAGCTCCTGGAAGGTAACCCAGAGTATGGGGAACTGTGTGCACTGACAGGGGGTCAGTTAATGAACTGTGAGGTCAACCATGGTAACTGGATGGAGTAAGGTCCAGCATGTTTAGAGACTGCAACCTAATGTCATGTGTTGGTGCCCATTGTGCACCATGGACATTAATGAACTGTTCGGCGTGCGGTCAGCGACAATAACTGGACAAAGAAGTCAGAAATGTTTACTGACTGCGTTTCAAAGCCATATATGAAGTATCTAAGCTAAAGCTGCAATTTAGGCTACTTTCACACTTGCGTCGGTACGGGCCCGTCACAATGCCTCGGGCCGACGTACCAACGCAACCTGTGAAATTTCTGCAAGACGTAGGCAGCAGATGCAGTTTTACAATGCATCCGCTGCCCATTCTGCATTCTGGGGAGGAGGGGGCAGAGTTTCGGCCGCGCATGCGCGGTCGAAAATGGTGGACGCAACGCACAAAAAAAGTTACATGGAACATTTTTTTGTGCCGACGGTCTGCCAAAACACAATGGCGATCCATCGCAATGCGTCGCTAATGCAAGTCTATGGAGAAAAAACGCATCCTGCGGACAACTTGGCAGGATGCGTTTTTTTCTCCAAAACGACGCATTATGACGGACGTTACCCGACGCTAGTGTGAAAGTAGCCTTAATGTCATCTGTTGGTGCCTATTGTGTTCCATGAAGTATATAATGAACTGTGCATGACCCGGTTTATTAATGTGTAATAAACTGCATGGACGGTTTGTGTGAGAAACCCGATCCTGTGTGCCGGAATATCACGGCCAAGTGAGTGTCCCCCAACACACTCAGGAATGCCGGTTTCAAATTTGCGGTTGTGTCCGCAGAGTTTCTGACGCATACATCTGCATGTGTCTTGATTTCATATCTTTTACATTGTGGATGCAGGTACATACGTTTGCATGCGTTCGCCTGCATTTGCTTACACATGCGTCGTTTCGTGATGTGCGGCGGGGCACGGCTAACGCACCATGTTGCAATTTTTGAGGCATCAAATTTCCGCCGACATACGCATGTGGACGCTTGCGGAAGGAGTGCGTCAAAACAACACATAACAGTCAATGGGAATGCATAGGAACCCAAGGACATGAATTCGCTTGCGTTTGCGTACGCATGCGTTTTCTGAGTAAACAAGTACAGAAACTGATTAAAGACACCCCCCAAACAAAGATGTATAAAAATAAGGTGTGGGCACTAGAAGTCCATTATCTCCTGACTCTGTGCAATTGGAAGCAAGCTGATTCTGTGGGAAGACTCTGCTATTATTACAAAATGTGAGTATACAAGCTAATGTCTGCCTTTTTTTTTCTTCCTGCAGTCTGTATTCATTTCTGTCTCTTTCTTGCAGCATTCATCACCATATCACCATGGCCTCAAGTCCAGAGCGCACCGAATACACCGGACAGGACACTCAAGTGAGTACATTTGGTAGTGTGGCGCCCCAGGGTCCTGGTCATCACAGTGGCATTGCTTTCCTCACGGGGAGAGTGATGTTACATTTGGAAGCGATGAAAGATATCTTTTATCAGGTAATCACCATACACACAACATGTTCACACTCCAGGCCACAAGGGGAGCTTTTGATCCTTTTTCTAGTTGACTCCCCTGCATAAGCAGATATATTGTGGTTTGGAGGGAAGTTAGTCAGATTCTGTCAGAGGACAGAGGAGAAAGCAGTCAGACATAGAGTGTTGGAAGGACTAAAGGAGCCGTGTAGCCAGAGTCGCTACAGCTCCTAAAGAAAGAGAATTAAGAAAGAAAGGACAGCTTGTGGAAAGTGTGCAGGAGAGTGAAGCACAGGAGAGTGATATCAAGGGAGACCAGCTGCGAACGAGCTGCCTCTCTCTGAAGCGCAGATAACTGGTAGCCAGAACACCGAGGTTGTAAGGGACCCTAGGACTTACAGCAGAGACCAGCAGGACAACTGAACTGCAAGTTACCTGTCCATGACACACACCTGAAGACACAGTAACACCTAGAGCCCGGGGCGTGATAGAGTCCCTGTAAAAAGGCTCGAGTTACCTGTCATACAGGTATTGTCCTATCCTATATGGGGGACAGAGAAGAACTGTGAGGACTAGTGTTGAGCGATACCGTCCGATACTTGAAAGTATCGGTATCGGAAAGTATCGGCCGATACCGGCAAAGTATCGGATCTAATCCGATACCGATACCCGATACCAATACAAGTCAATGGGACTCAAGTATCGGACGGTATCCCTGATGGTTCCCAGGGTCTGAAGGAGAGGAAACTCTCCTTCAGGCCCTGGGATCCATATCAATGTGTAAAAGAAAGAATTAAAATAAAAAATAGGGATATACTCACCCTCCGACGCAGCCTGGACTATACCCCCGTATCCGGGAGCCGTTGTACCTAAGAATGCGCACTTGAAGGGCCTTAGATGAGGTCACTGCGCTCTGATTGCTCCGTAGCAGTCGCGTGACCACTACGCGACCAATCACAAAGCAGTGACGTCACCTAAGGTCTTTCAAGCGCTTGAAATACCTTAGAAGACATCCGCAGCTTCTGATTGGTCGCGTAGCGGTCGCGTGACCGCTACGTGACCAATCACAAAGCAGTGACGTCTTCTAAGGTATTTCAAGCGCTTGAAAGACCTTAGGTGACGTCACTGCTTTGTGATTGGTTGCGTAGCGGTCACGCATCCGCTACGGACCAATCAGAGCGCAGTAACCTCATCTAAGGCCCTGCAAGCGCGCATTCTTAGGTACAATGGCTCCCGGTTACGGCGGTAAAGTCCAGGAGCCGCCGAAGAGGTGAGTATATCCCTATTTTTTATTTTAATTCTTTATTTTACACATTGATATTAATCCCGATACCGATTCCCGATACCACAAAAGTATCGGATCTCGGTATCGGAATTCCGATACCCGCAAGTATCGGCCGATACCTGATACTTGCGGTATCGGAATGCTCAACACTAGTGAGGACCTTATCAGATGCCATAGGCAGTAAGGGACTACAACACCACTGCGCTTTGAGGAAGGCTTTTACCTCCACCTGGTAAAAGGGACTCTGGATTCGCTTCCAAGCCGGACGGACTCTGCCTGCCCTGTGATCTGAAAAATAGTCCCGAAGACATATTAATTCTATAACATTACCATGCATATAGTAGCATATATATGCTAAATTGCATATTACAAAGGGCAAACCGACTCAAATATATCTAATAAAAAAGGAGGAAAATGAGTCAAAACTGCTATTATTTTACAAAAATGAACAAACTTTATTAAATATTGATGTAGATAAAAATAGAACTGTTAATGTACATACATACAGTTCTTAGAGCAATCAATGTATAATATAACAATGTAACAGTAAGAGGTGCATAACAAAACTCCAACTAAGTGAGTGCCGGTACAACCTGCCTGCATGAATGGGTTCTCATTAATAAAACAAAATGTCCAAAGTGGCTGTGGTGCAGATATATGCAGCATAAATGCCTGCAGTTACATTAATGAACAAGGCTGAGTCGTATACTGCATAGAAATGAAGGGCTTGAGAGCAACTGCAGATCTCAGTGAACTCTGCCGCTCCTAATCATACCCACTCTAATCAGCCCAGAACATGTTAAGTCAGTGACAGCCATTCTACCAAAGCTGCTATCATCAGCAGCGTAACCCACAGCAACTAAAAAAGATTACAAACAGTAGTTACCCATTAGGTGACAGGCAGGCGTGACCGGACCTCACTCTCCAACGCACGTTTCGGTGCGAGTCCACCTTCTTCAGGGGGCGTGGCTTTGAAGGTAAGTAGACCTTCCCTATATATATATCCAGCATGCATGATCATGTGGTACTGTTTGTACCAATACAAATGGTATAATGACACAGGCGCATAAATCAGCTCAAGCGAGCAGACGCTCATCCACGTCTTCATCGCAGCTGCAGGGTCACGTGGGGTGGCCGGCATCAGTAAACCCCACAGCAAGACAAGCGGAGAGGACACGCCGGTGAGCGGCGGCCATCGGAAGTGAGGGCATAGAGCGCATGTGCCGACAAAGTGTCTTAGCGTGCACACAGCCATCATAAACCTGTGGCACAGCAAGGCAGTAATCTGCTCACGCAGGCGCACAACCCAACACCAGCGAGCAACCCCTTATCCATGTAACAACCACCACTGCAAAATCACGTGGGGCGGCCGGCGTTGACACCCGTCCCACGGCAGAGCAAGCAGAGAAGACACAATGGAGAACGGAAGCAAGCCGACCAAGGGCCTAACGCGCATGTGCCAGAGCGTGAGTCAACAGCATCAGAGAAAACAGATAAACAAATATGTAAACCATAAATAAACTGGGACAGAAATGAGTCCAGCATAGATACCCAAACCATATATATTATACAGATTTCATGGCAAACACAGCGTGCAATTATGCACACATACAAACGCACCCACCCACCCTGCAGGCCAGGTCACGGTGGAGTGGCCAAAGCCTAGCCCCTACCACACACCAAGCCAAACAGGGTAGGCAGCAGGGAAGTGCGCCAGGCTGCGAGTGCCATGAATCACATCAAAGATCACACATAATATACAGCATAATCAATATATGAGTGAGTACACATACAGTACATGAAGAGACAACATAGTCTCAATATAAGTCCCTACATCAAATATTTAACTGAAATGACATAAGCTCAATCATACAAATTACAATAGAATGATGTGATTGTACAATAATATGTCCATGCTGGAGTCTCACACCTCCCAAATGTGTAACAGGTTGAATATATTCAAAGACGCCTCTTCATATGCTGCAGAATAAGGCACACTACATCAACTGAACATAGGGGTACGTCTTGAACGGATATGTCATAGATGATGAAATAGTATATTGTATATAATAGATCAGAAGAATAGAAGAGATAAAATAAGAGACATAAGTATCCATTAAAAACAATAATAAAACAAAAAGCCATTAAAAAGGCACAAAACAGCAGACGGTAAGGCAGGGAAACGCAAAGCAACAAGTTATACGAAATATAACTAAAAAATGGTCAAAGGAATGAAGCAAATCCCTGTGACTCGTTGAGACCATGGGGGGACATAGTGCCCAAGACAGTGATCCATCTACACTCTTTTTGGGCAAGTAGACGCTTAATGTCCCCACCACGGATCCCAAGTTGGATGTGCTGAATTCCCCTGACCATAAAGGATTTTGGATCGCTCTGGTGAAACAATCTAAAGTGCCTTGGTATAGTTTTCAACAGGGTTACATCTGTGGCTGAGGCTGATGCTAGTATATCACGCACATGCTCACGAGTGCATGTTTTTAACTGTCGAGAAGTCAGACCTATGTAGATCTTATGACAGCCACATGTAGCAAAATATATCTCCTGTGTGGTCGCACAGGTGATATGTTGTCTAATGTTAAAATTCCGTGCACTGTCGGATGAGGTGAAGGTAGTCGTTTTCAGAATATTCTTGAATGCTATACATCTACCGCAGGGAAAATAACCCTGTGGCGGTCCTCGGGAATTGAAAGGATTTTTGACCTCAGGAACATAATGGCTATTAACTAGCATATCTCCCAAATTTTGGCTTCTCCTAGCTGTCATTAATGGATCTGTGGGTAAGTATTTGGACAAAATAGGATCTGTCTGAAGTACCCTCCAGTGACGCCTAAGACTTTCCCTCATCTGCGTCCACTGACCATTGAATGTGGATATAAATCTAATATGATCTTCATATTTTTTAATTTTAGATTGGCCATGTAACAGGGTGGGGCGGCTACTTGTTTTTGCCCTTAGATATCCTCCTTTTATGCAGCGTTCGCTGTACCCACGCATCCGAAACCTGCCCTGTGATCTGTTGCCCTGGACTGTGGCTGCCTGAAGACTTTAGTAAACCAGGTAAAGAGACTGCAAACCTGTGTCCTCATTCTTTACTGTGTTAAATATTAATTATTAATTGAATTATTCTTATTCACAATTCTGTACTGAGCACATTGCTTCTTGCTGACATTACAAAAAGCTATTTCTGTGTATGTAGCTCAGAATATAAGTCAACACCATATAAAGGGGAATATGTGGTCTGTGGGACATATAAACAACGTCTCTTAGGAGGGTGTGGGGCCTTTTGTCACGTGGGGCTTGTCACCTCCTGCCTTCACCATCATTCTCCATGGACATCAGACAAGTCACACAAGGAAGCAACAGCTGGTAACGGTAGCCATGATAACTTCAGTCTTCACACAGACGGTTTTTACCATTCAGAACTTTGGGAAAGATGAGTAACAAGCGCTGATATTTACACATGGACAATCTATTCGTAACTATTTCATCTATTTTTATGCTTCGTTGCAATGTGGTTTTTCTGTGGACAATTCAATAAACCACTACTTTTTTATGAGAATATCATGACATTTTTCTTTAAGAATAATGCACCTGGTAAAGTCTAATTAAATAAATGTTTTTTGATTTTTTGTGCTATTTTTGCGTGAATTTCCTTTATCTTGCACACGGGGGAAGAGAGAAGAGCTTCGCTAGCTGTTGTGCAAGTTTTCAGGAATTCCACTTCAAAACTTCAAGTCACAAAGATCTCACAAGAACCTATGAGTAAGGAGACTTTAACAGGTGTCAGACGGATTGACAAGCACTAGCATTGGAAGTGCTGAAAATAGACGCGCTGATGATCGGAGCCCAGAGTTGTCTAACAAAGAAATTACAAGCTAAAACATTTCAAGGTAAGAAAAATGGATTTAATTAATACATATTCTAAATCAAGTCAGATGGAATTTGTAAGTTTGTACAAATCTAGTTGAGAAATTTTCTGGCTTAGCTTATTTGCAGAATGCAAGATAGCAAATCTAAAGTTATATTCTAAGCTAATATCTAGGAAAAAAGAAAAAGAGCAACTGGAAAAATATATTACATATGGTTTATGTATTTAACGAGTTTGTTACAGAGAAGTCCAAAATAGACTGTGTAGAAAGAATTTCTAAGGAAATGGAAATTAATGAAGTTCCCAAGATTGACTGTAATGTGGAGAGTGAGGAAGATGTGACACATGTGTCTGTTTTGGCCACCCAAGGTGACTTTGTGTCTCATGATGAAAAACAAGATGGAGGAAACGTAGGAGACATGACAACTGACAAAGAAGATGTACAAGGGACAGATGTAGAAGGGCCACCAAAAATAGAAGATGACTCAGAGGCCCAACTCCAAACTAAATCTAGGAAAATCTTGTTAAAATTAAGCAAAATCATTCCTGCATATGACACAATCCATGTGTGCAGAAATTCAGAGATATTTGAGAGTTTTGCTGATAAGTTTGATTTGACTAATGAGGAGAAAAATCAGTTGTTTAAAATGGGGCTTCCAGTAACTTTTTCCAGAAGGTTCTCATTAAAAATGCAGAATGATGAGTTCCATGAAGAAATGACTGATGTAGAAAGATTAAAAATTTTGATATTTTGTGGATTAAAAGAAAATTATCCAGATATTGATATTCTTCTAAAATTGAAGATTGGCCGGAAAGAATGTACTTTTACATTCATGTCCATATTTGAAAGGTTGTAAAAAACGGTCATTGCGAATTTCAATAAACAATCAATGATAAATTGTTTTGTAAACAAATTTGGATTCCTAAATCCTGCATCTCTTGTTATAGCGTCACAAAAAGATTCTTTATTTGAATGTGCGCAATCCCTTGATTTTTCTAGGAAACATGAGAATCTTGAAAGGAAAACAAATCATACTAAGTTTTTTTAAAACAGACAGAATTATATCTTATGAGAAACCAAAATCAAAATCTCCAAAACTGACCCAAAATCAAATCTATGAAGTACGAAGAAAATTACATATTTGCTACAAACCCTATGAATCCATTAAAGAAGTTGCTCTGAATGGGTTAAAAGTTGACGGGCCAGATCTGTCTGTAAAGATGGCGGAAATCGACAGACAGAAGCAGGTGAGCATGAGTATAAGAAGTGAGCTGAATACTTCATTATCACAGCTCATAAGTCTAAAAATGACCTTATTAAATAGAGCTTTTCAACAGGTTATCGACAGAGAGTTGAATTTTGGTTTAGAAATTGGCTAAAAATGTAATTATATTATATCATCTGTAGATGAGTTATACAATGTATTATTTATTAATATGTAATTATTTTATACAATATAATTTTGCAGTTATATATATTAATATAGTATACAGTAAATACTGTAGCATATTTAGAGATTATATTAACTGTACTTTTAAATGTGTAGTGAAATAATTAGAATTTACTCCAGTAATAATAATTAGAATTACATTAAATACATTTATTAAATATATACATATGTATAACATTTTTAAATTATTTTGTTTCTGAATAAATATGAAATTAATCTTATTTTTTATTTTTCCTTAAGAGCTTTCATTTCAAAGCAGGAATTGAACAAAAAACTTCTTACATGAATTTATGTCTTTATCTACACAGGAAGTTATAATAACTGCATGATTTTATATATTTAACATTTAAGGGAAAATACATAACTAACAATCTAAAATTTGTGTACTGTAATTTTTTCCTTTGCATGGTAATATAATATTTTTTTCCTCCACTGCATGGCATGACATGTCACACCCCTGTTTCAATTTAGAGCTGTAAGAAGAAGCTTTAGAAGTTCCAGGCCTTGTAACAAACATAGCTGTAAAACAAATGCTTAAGTTTCTTATGGATGAATTATATATATATATATATATATATATATATATATATATATATATATATATAATGTTCTAAAAAGAGCTAGGAATATGTATTTGGGGAATATTCAAAGAAATATTTAAATATTATATTTAATAGTTTACAATGTGCATTGATAATTAGGATACAATATTTTGGGTTAATATACATGTATTCTTATTCTTTGTATGTGAAATGTGTAGTCTCAACTTATATGTGTGTCACAGTCTGAGTGACAGATGACAGATGAGCGTATGAGCAGCTGCTAAGAGTGAAGTTAATGTAAGAGTGACTATAGCGTGGAATGTACAGTATGAAAGAGGCCTCATGATTTATGGTATGTTGGAAAAGAGAAAAAAAAAAGAAAAACCTTGTGTTTATGAGAAAATAAGATTCAGTTAAATTATTAGAATATTAAGATATACTTAACCCCTTCATGACCCAGCCTATTTTGACCTTAATGACCTGGCCGTTTTTTGCAATTCTGACCAGTGTCCCTTTATGAGGTAATAACTCAGGAACGCTTCAACGTATTGTAGCGATTCTGAGAATGTTTTTTCGTGACATATTGGGCTTCATGTTAGTGGTAAATTTAGGTCAATAATTTCTGAGTTTATTTGTGAAAAAAAATGGAAATTTGGCAAAAAATTTGAAAATTTCGCAATTTTCACATTTTTAATTTTTATTCTGTTAGGTATGTGACACAAAATAGTTAATAAATAACATTTCCCACATGTGTACTTTACATCAGCACAATTTTGGAAACAATTTTTTTTTTGCTAGGAAGTTATAAGGGTTAAAATTTGACCAGTGATTTCTCATTTTTACAACAAAATTTACAAAACCATTTTTTTAGGGACCACCTCACATTTGAAGTCAGTTTGAGGGTTCTATATGGCTGAAAATACCCAATGTGACACCATTCTAAAAAACTGCACCCCTCTAGGTGCTCAAAACCACATTCAAGAAGTTTATTAACCCTTCAGGTGTTTCACAGCAGCAGAAGCAACATGGAAGGAAAAAATGAACATTTAACTTTTTAGTCACAAAAATGATTTTTAGCAACAATTTTTTTACTTTCCAAAGGGTAAAAGGAGAAACTGGACCATGAACGTTGTTGTCCAATTTGTCCTGAGTACGCTGATACCTCACATGTGGGGGTAAGCCACTGTTTGGGTGCACAGCAGGGATCGGAAGGGAAGGAGCGCCATTTGACTTTTTGAATGAAAAATTGGCTCCAATCTTTAGCGGCCACCATGTCATGTTTGGAGAGCCCCCGTGTGCCTAAACATTGGAGCTCCCCTACAAGTGACCCCATTTTTGAAACTAGACCCCTCAAGGAACTTATCTAGATGCATAGTGAGCACTTTAAACCCCCAGGTGCTTCACAGAAGTTTATAACGCAGAGCCGTGAAAATAAAAAATAATTTTTCTTTCCTCAAAAATGATTTTTAGCCCGTAATTTTTTATTTTCCCAAGGGTAACAGGAGAAATTGGACCCCAAATTTTGTTGTCCAGTTTGTCATGAGTACGATGATACCCCATATGTGGGGGTAAACCACTATTTGGGCACATTCTGCGGCTCGGAAGTGAAGTAGTCACGTTTTGGAATGCAGACTTTGATGGAATGGTCTGCGGGCATCATGTTATGTTTGCAGAGCCCCTGATGTACCTAAACAGTGGAAACCCCCCACAAGTGACCCCATTTTGGAAACTAGACCCCCCAAGGAACTTATCTAGATGTGTAGTGAGCACTTAGAACCCCCAAGTGCTTCATAGAAGTTTACAACGCAGAGCTGTGAAAATAAAAAATAATTTTTCATTCCTCAAAAATTATGTTTTAGCAAGAATTTTTTTATTTTCTCAAGAGTAACAGGACAAATTGGACCCCAATAGTTGTTGTCCAGTTTGTCCTGAGTACGCTGGTACCCCATATGTGGGGGTAAACCACTGTTTGGGCACATTCTGCGGCTCGGAAGTGAAGTAGTCACGTTTTGGAATGCAGATTTTGATGGAATGGTCTGCGGGTGTCACGTTGCATTTGCAGAGCCCCTGATGTGCCTAAACAGTAGAAACCCCCCACAAGTGACCCCATTTTGTAAAATAGACCCCCCAAGGAACTTATCTAGATGTGTGGTGAGCACTTTGAACCCCCAAGTGCTTCACAGAAGTTTATAACGCAGAGCTGTGAAAATATAAAATAATTTTTCATTCCTCTAATATTATGTTTTAGCAAGCTATTTTTTATTTTTTCAAGGGTAACAGGAGAAACTGGACCCCAATAATTGTTGCCTAGTTTGTCCTGAGTATGCTGGTACCCCATATGTGGGGTTAAACCACTGTTTGGGCGCACGTCGGGGCTCGGAAGGGAGGGAGCACCATTTGACTTTTTGAACACAAGATTGGCTGGAATCAATGGTGGCGCCATGTTGCGTTTGGAGACCCCTGATGTGCCTAAACAGTGGAAACCACTCAATTCTAACTCCAAAACTAACCCCAACACACCCCTAACCCTAATCCCAACTCTAACCATGACCCTAATCACAACCCTATTCACAACACACCCCTAACCACAACCCTAACCCTAATCCCAACCCTAACCTTAATCCCAACCCTAATTCTAGTCCCAACCCTAACTCTAACCCCACCCTAACCACAACTTTAACCCCAACACACCCCTAACCATAACCCTAACCACAAGCCTATTCTTAACCCTATTTCCAACCCTAGCCCTAATTCCAACCCTAACTCTAATTCCAACCCTAAGGCTATGTGCCCACTTTACGGATTCGTGTGAGATTTTTCCGCACCATTTTTTTTAAAATTCGCAGGTAAAAGGCACTGCATTTTACCTGCGGATTTACTGCGGATTTCCACTGTTTTTTGTGTGGATTTCACCTGCGGATTCCTATTATGGAGCAGGTGTAAAACGCTGCGGAATCCGCACAAAGAATTGACATGCTGAGGAAAATACAATGCAGCGGTTCCGCGCTGTATTTTCCGCACCATGGGCACAGCGGATTTGGTTTTCCATAGGTTTACATGGTACTGTAAACCTGATGGAACACTGCTACGAATCTGCAGCGGCCAATCCGCTGCGGATCCGCAGCCAAATCCGCACCGTGTGCACATATCCTAATTCTAACGCTAACTCTAGTTCTAACCCTAACCCTAACCCTAACCCTACCCCTAACCCTACCCCTAACCCTAACCCTACCCCTAACCCTAACCCTAACCCTACCCCTAACCCTAGTTCTAACCCTAGTGGAAAAAAAAATATTTTCTTTATTTTATTATTGTCCCTACCTATGGGGGTGATAAAGGGGGGTTCATTTACAATTTTTTTTATTTTGATCACTGTGATAGGTTTTATCACAGTGATCAAAATGTACATGGAACGAATCTGCCGGCCGGCAGATTCGGCAGGCACACTGCGCATGCGCCCGCCATTTTGGAAGATGGCGGCGCCCGTGGAGAAGATGGACGGACACCGGGAGGCTCGGTAAGTATGAGGGGGGGGGATCGGAGCACGGGGGGTGATCGGAGCACGGGGGGGTGGGATCGGAGCACGGGGGAGCGGGCAGGAGGACGGGGGAGCGGACAGGAGGATAGAGGGGAGCACGGGACAGAACCAAGGACTGGGGAGGTAATCGGTGGGTGTGGGGGGCAGATTAGGTTTACCAGCCATGGTCAATGATATTACAGCATCGGCTATGGCTGGATTGTAATATTTCACCAGTTTTCATAGTGAAATATTACAAATCGCTCTGATTGGCTGTTTCACTTTCAACAGCCAATCAGAGCGATCGTAGCCACGGGGGGGTGAAGCCACCCCCCCTGGGCTGAAGCACCACTCCCCCTGTCCCTGCAGATCGGGTGAAATTGGAGTTAACCCTTTCACCCGATCTGCAGGGATGCGATCATTCCATGACACCACATAGGCGTCATGGGTCGGATTGGCACTGACTTTCATGATGCCTACGTGGCGTCATGGGTCGGGAAGGGGTTAAATATTATTTACTCAACATATATTTCTATATTTCTTTAGCAATTATTATTTCTTGATTTAGTTAATAGTGAATAAGTGCAATCACACATCAATATGGTTTATCAAGAAAATCTACATTTAGAACATTTTTCCAAATGATAATTTTATGATATTCAGTGGTTTTTTTTATTAACCCCTTCCCGACCCATGACGCCACGTAGGCGTCATGAAAACCCGTGCCAATCCGACCCATGACGCCTATGTGGCGTCATGGAATGATCGCGTCCCTGCAGATCGGGTGAAAGGGTTAACTCCTATTTTACCCGATCTGCAGGGAGAGGGGGAGTGGTGCTTCAGCCCAGGGGGGGTGGCTTCACCCCCCCGTGGCTACGATCGCTCTGATTGGCTGTTGAAAGTGAAACTGCCAATCAGAGCGATTTGTAATATTTCACCTAAAAAACTGGTGAAATATTACAATCCAGCCATGGCCGATGCTGCAATATCATCGGCCATGGCTGGAAAACCTGAAGTCACCCCCCCCACACCCACCGATCGCCCCCCCAGTCCTCCGTTAGTCCTCCGGTCCCCTCCGTCCGCCTGCCGGCTCCCCCGTCCTGCTGTCCGCTCCCCCCTGTGCTCCGATCACCCCCCCTGTGCTCCTATCACCCCCCCCTGTGCTCCAATCCACCCCCCCACCACCCCTTCATACTTACCGATCCTCCCGGTGTCCATACGCCTCCTCGCTGGGCGCCGCCATCTTCCAAAATGGCGGGCGCATGCGCAGTGCGCCCGCCGCATCTGCCGGCCGGCAAAGTACATTTTGATCGCTGTGGTAGGTTCTATCACAGCGATCAAAATAAAAAAATAATAAATAACCCCCCCCCCCTTTATCACCCCCATAGGTAGGGACAATAATAAAATAAAGAAAATATTTTTTTTTCTTTTTCCACTAGGGTTAGGGTTAGAACTAGGGTTAGAACTAGGGGTAGGGTTAGGGGTAGGGTTAGGGTTACGGGTAGGGTTAGGGTTAGGGGTAGGGTTATGGCATGTGCACACAGAGCGGATCGGCCGCGGATCCGCAGCGGATCGGCAGCTGATCGGCCGCGGATCCGCAGCGGATCGGCCGCGGATCGGCAGCGGATCGGCAGCGGATCGGCAGCGGATCGGCCGCGGATCGGCAGCGGATCGGCCGCGGATCGGCAGCGGATCGGCCGCGGATCCGCAGCGGATCGGCCGCGGATCCGCAGCGGATCGGCAGCGGATCCGCAGCGGATCGGCAGCGGATCCGCAGCGGATCGGCCGCGGATCCGCAGTGGATCGGCCGCGGATCCGCAGAGGATCGGCAGCGGATCCGCAGCGGATCGGCCGCGGATCGGCAGCGGATCGGCAGCGGATCGGCCGCGGATCCGCAGCGGATTGGCCGCGGATCCGCAGCGGATTGGCAGCGGATTGGCCGCGGATCCGCAGCGGATTGGCCGCGGATCCGCAGCGGATTGGCCGCTGCGAATTCGAAGCAGTTTTCCATCAGGTTTACAGTACCATGTACACCTAAGGAAAACCAAATCCGCTGTGCCCATGGTGCGGAAAATTCCGTGCAGAAACGCTGCGTTGTATTTTCCTCAGCATGTCAATTCTTTGTGCGGATTCCGCAGCGTTTTACACCTGTTCCTCAATAGGAATCCGCAGGTGAAATCCGCACAAATAAACACTGGAAATCTGCTGTAAATCCGCAGGTAAAACGCAGTGCCTTTTACCTGCAGATTTTTCAAAAATCGTGCGGAAAAATCTCATACGAATCTGCAACGTGGGCACATAGCCTTAGGGTTAGGGTTGGAATTAGAGTTAGGGTTGGAATTAGGGCTAGGGTTTGAAATAGGGTTAAGATTAGGCTTGTGGTTAGGGTTACGGATAGGGTTAGGGGTGTGTTGGGGTTACAGTTGTGGTTAGGGTTGGGATTAGGGTTACGGTTGGGATTAGGGTTACGGGTGTGTTGCGGTTAGGGTTGTGGTTAGGGGTGTGTTGGGGTTAGGGTTAGGATTAGGATTGGAATTAGGGTTACGGGTGTGTTGGGGTTAGGGTTGTGGTTAGGGGTGTGTTGGGGTTAGGGTTGTGATTAGGGTTATGGCTACAGTTGGGATTAGGATTAGGGGTGTGTTGGGGTTAGTGTTGAAGTTAGAATTGAGGGGTTTCCACTGTTTAGGCACATCAGGGGTCTCCAAACGCAACATGGCGCCACCATTGATTCCAGCCAATCTTGCGTTCAAAAAGTCAAATGGTGCTCCTGCCCTTCCAAGCCCCGACGTGCGCCCAAACAGTGGTTTACCCCCACATTTGGGGTACCAGCGTACTCAGGACAAACTGGGCAACAACTGTTGGGGTCCAATTTCTCCTGTTACCCTTGCAAAAATAAAAAATTACTTGCTAAAACATAATTTTTGAGGAAAGAACAATTATTTTTTTATTTTCACGGCTCTGCGTTATAAACTTCTGTGAAGCACTTGGGGGTTGAAAGTGCTCACCACACATCTAGATTAGTTCCTTGGGGGTCTAGTTTCCAAAATGGGGTCACTTGTGGGGTGTTTCTACTGTTTAGGCACATCAGGGGCTCTGCAAATGCGATGTGACGCCCGCAGACCATTCCATCAAAGTCTGCATTTCAAATGTCACTACTTCCCTTCCGAGCCCTGACGTGTGCCCAAACAGTGGTTTACCCCCACATATGGGGTATCAGCGTACTAACAACAAACTGGGCAACAAATATTGGGGTCCAAATTTTCCTGTTACCCTTGTGAAAATAAAAAATTGCTTGCTAAAACATCTTTTTTGAGGAAAGAAAAATGATTTTTTATTTTCACGGCTCTGCGTTGTAAACTTCTGTGAAGCACTTGGGGGTTCAACGTGCTCACCACACATCTAGATAAGTTCCTTGGGGGGTCTAGTTTCCAAAATGGGGTCACTTGTGGGGGGTTTCTACTGTTTAGGCATATCAGGGGCTCTGCAAACGTAACATGATGCCCGCAGACCATTCCATCAAAGTCTGCATTTCAAAACGTCACTACTTCCCTTCCGAACCCCGACTTGTGCCAAAACAGTGGTTTACCCCCACATATGGGGTATCAGCATACTCAGGAGAAACTGGACAACAAGTTTTGGGGTCCAATTTCTCCTGTTACTCTTGCAAAAATAAAAAAAAATCTGGGCTAAAAAAATATTTTTGAGGAAAGGAAACACATTTTTTATTTTCACGGCTCTGCGTTATAAACTTCTGTGAAGCACTTGGGGGTTCAAAGTGCTCACTACACATCTAGATAAGTTCCCTTGGGGAACTTGTGGGTCTAGTTTCCAAAATGGAGACAATTGTGGGGAGTTCCTACTGTTTAGGCACATCAGGGGCTCTGCAAACGCAACCTGATGCCCGCAGAGCATTCCATCAAAGTCTGCATTTCAAAACGTCACTACTTCCCTTCCGAACCCCGACTTGTGCCAAAACAGTGGTTTACCCCCACATATGGGGAATCAGCGTACTCAGGAGAAACTGGACAACAACTTTTGGGGTCCAATTTCTCCTGTTACCCTTGGGAAAATAAAAAATTGTGGGCTAAAAAATCATTTTTGAGAAAAGAAAAATTATTTTTTATTTTCATGGCTCTGCGTTATAAACTTCTGTGAAGCACTCGGGGGTTCAAAGTGCTCACCACACATCTAGATTAGTTCCTTGGGAGGTCTAGTTTCCAAAATGGGGTCACTTGTAGGGGAGCTCCAATGTTTAGGCACACAGGGGCTCTCCAAATGCGACATGGTGTCCGCTAATGATTGGAGCTAATTTTCAATTCAAAAAGCCAAATGGCGTGCCTTCCCTTCCGAGCCCTACCGTGCGCCCAAACAGTGGTTTACCCCCACATATGGGGTATCATCGTACTCAGGACAAACTGGACAACAACATTTGGGGTCCAATTTCTCCTATTACCCTTGGGAAAATAAAAAATTCTGGGCTAAAAATCATTTTTGAGGAAAGAAAAATTATTTTTTTATTTTCATGGCTCTGCGTTATAAACTTCTGTGAAGCACCTGGGGGTTATAAGTGCTCACTATGCATCTAGATAAGTTTCTTGGGGGTCTAGTTTCCAAAATGGGGTCACTTGTAGGGGAGCTCCAATGTTTAGGCACACAGGGGCTCTCCAAATGCGACATGGTGTCCGCTAACGATTGGAGCTAATTTTCCATTCAAAAAGTCAAATGGCACGCCTCCCCTTCCGAGCCTTGCCGTGCACCCAAACAGTGGTTTACCCCCACATATGAGGTATCGGCATACTCAGGAGAAATTGCCCAACAAATTTTAGGATCCATTTTATCCTGTTGCCCATGTGAAAATGAAAAAATTGAGGCTAAAAGAAATTTTGTGTGAAAAAAAAGTACTTTTTCATTTTTGCGGATCAATTTGTGAAGCACCTGGGGGTTTAAAGTGCGCACTATGCTTCTACATAAGTTCCTTGGGGGGTCTAGTTTCCAAAATGGGGTCACTTGTGGAGGAGCTCCAATGTTTAGGCACACAGGGGCTTTCCAAACGCACTTTGGTGTCCGCTAACGATGGAGATAATTTTTCATTCAAAAAGTCAAATGGCGCTCCTTCCCTTCCGAGCCTTACCATGTGCCCAAACAGTGGTTTACCCCCACATGTGAGGTATTGGTGTACTCAGGAGAAATTGCCCAACAAAATTTAGGATCCATTTTATCCTGTTGCCCATGTGAAAATGAAAAAATTGAGGCAAAAATAATTTTTTTGTGAAAAAAAAGTACTTTTTCATTTTTACGGATCAATTTGTGAAGCACCTGGGGGTTTAAAGTGCTCACTATGCTTCTAGATAAGTTCCTTGGGGGGTCTAGTTTCCAAAATGGGGTCACTTGTGGGGGAGCTCCAATGTTTAGGCACACGGGGGCTCTCCAAACGCGACATGGTGTCCGCTAATGATTGGAGCCAATTTTTCATTGAAAAAGTCAAATGGCACTCCTTCCCTTCCGAGCCCTGCCGTGCGCCCAAACAGTGGTTTACCCCCACATATGAGGTATCAGCGTACTCAGGACAAATTGGACAACAATGTCCGTGGTCCAGTTTCTCCTTTTACCCTTGGGAAAATAAAAAAATTGTTGCTAAAAAATCTTTTTTGTGACTAAAAAGTTAAATGTTCATTTTTTACTTCCATGTTGCTTCTGCTGCTGTGAAACACCTGAAGGGTTAATAAACTTCTAGAATGTGGTTTTGAGCACCTTGAGGGGTGCAGTTTTTAGAATGGTGTCACTTTTGGGTATTTTCAGCCATATAGAACCCTCAAAATGACTTCAAATGTGAGGTGGTCCCTAAAAAAAATGGTTTTGTAAATTTTGTTGTAAAAATGAGAAATCACTGGTCAAATTTTAACCCTTATAACTTCCTAGCAAAAAAAAAATTTGTTTCCAAAATTGTGCTGATGTAAAGTAGACATGTGGGAAACGTTATTTATTAACTATCTTGTGTCACATAACTCTCTGGTTTAACAGAATAAAAATTCAAAATGTGAAAATTGCGAAATTTTCAAAATTTTCGCCAAATTTCCGTTTTTTTCACAAATAAACTCAGAAATTATCGACCTAAATTTACCACTAACATGAATCCCAATATGTCACGAAAAAACAATCTCAGAATCGCTAGGATCCGTTGAAGCGTTCCTGAGTTATTACCTCATAAATGGACACTGGTCAGAATTGCAAAAAAACGGCTAGGTCATTAAGGCCAAAATAGGCTGGGTCATGAAGGGGTTAAATAGATGGGCACACATCTTCAAACAAATATAAGTCATAAGGCTGATATGACAGTTAAAAAAATTTATTATTTTTAATTTTGGTTTTTACAAATTAATTTTTTTCATAAAATAATAATTTTTGGTAATAAGGGGGAAATGTGTTTTTGATCTTGATTACATCATCACATTTCATCAATACCTCTTTTTCACACATTTTAATAAAGAAGAAATTTGAATAAGGTACTATTTGGTATAATAACATTAAGTATTATAAAAGTATTTTTTTTCTCTAATGAAGGATATTATATGCAAAGTTGCATAATTTCAATATTTTGGTAATCCAAGGTTATGACAACATCTAGATAATGAAAATATTAAGGAAATGTGTTACTGAGACATAACCTCTCTATTTATCATCAACATATAAGGCCTTATTTTTCTTCTTATTTTTATTCTCATTTTTATTTTTCATTTTTCATTTTTTCTTCAATTTTTATTCTTAATTTTTATTTTTTATCTTAAGAAAAAAAAATCAATATTTAATAAAGTAATATCTAATAAAAGAATATTGCTTCATTAAATATAGTGATCATAAGGTTTCATTATAAGAGAAATGTTTCAATTCTGGGTTGAATACAACAATTCTTTCACTCATTCATTTATATATATATATATATATATATATATATATTCTTATTTTGGTTCATGGCTACACATTCTTACATATTATTGGTCTAATAAATATAGATTATTAATAAAGTTTTAATAATAAAAATGAAAACATTTGTTACATAAAAAGACACACTGACATCTATGGGTTCAAAAAGAACTTACACCTATGACATAAAAATGTCTTATCACAAGAAGAATATGGTTAATAATGTATTACTTTATTTTTCCAAATATAAATTCCATATTAATATCATTTAATAATTATATGGATATTATTGATTGCTATGGTAAGCTATGATATTATAGGTTAGGAAAATTACCAGATTTGGTATAGAATAGGGAATGAAGACTTCAATCAAGATACTGAAGTTACGTTAATAAAGACTTTTCATATTTGTAAATTCAATTCATTCTTAAAAGTTGCAAGAAGAAAAGCCGTTATCCAGAAGTTCCACAAGGTAACAATGCTATGATTTCTGAATAATATTAGACTGTCAAATACAATTCATGTCACCACTCACAACTACAGCATCCATCACTGACAACTATGAGTACAGTATCTAAACTGCCAACCATGGAGAGGACGATGATTCTATGATGCTAAAATGAACTGTGTTATTAAGTTTTTATCATGTTTCAGTGGTTTCCTATCACCTATAAGACTTCCATGAAAGCTGGTGAACAATCAGGTAATTGTCAGGACGCTACAACTCTGACATGTGTCCTGTGCACTAAAGACTCGTTATGGTGCTATGTTTAGCAAGGAAGAGTCAATGTAACCCTTGTTGTGCTGACCAAAGACGTCACACCTGTTCTAAGACCAGTGCGGATGATATGGAAGGATTCCAGATCCGAGGCGAGCCAATGTAAGTCCAGGTCTTTAAAGGTGACACTGCACAGATATTAAAGCTACATTTCATCATTGAAATTTGTTTTCTTATCAACATTTGAATGTATGGACTTTGACACATGACACACAGTCTCTACAATATCTACATGCTATCATCTATTTCAAAAGAATTGTAATAAAGATTGTTTTAAAAGAACCAAGAAGACGACATCCAGATGAAGACCAGATTACATCAGATGATGATCAGACCTGAGATGCTTCAAGTAGATATAGGGAAGTTTAATATATATTTTATATAAATATTAGTCACGGCTTACCATAACATGAATTTACATATCATTATATTATTGAGTATGTATGACAATATTATTATTATTATTTATATTATTATTTACTAAATTATTTTGCCAAAGAAGAAGAAAGGAAGAAAGAAGATCTTATTAATATATTTTATTTCAGGGTTCCAATCAATGTCTGTCACCCTCAAAAGGGTGAATTGTTAAATATTAATTATTAATTGAATTATTCTTATTCACATTTCTGTGCTGAGCACATTGCTTCTTGCTGACATTACAAAAAGCTATTTCTGTGTATGTAGCTCAGAGTATAAGTCAACACCATATAAAGGGGAACAAGTGGTCTGTGGGACTTATAAATAACATCTCTTAGGAGGGTGTGGGGCCTTTTGTCACGTGGGGGTTGTCACCTCCTGCCTTCACCATCATTCTCCATGGACATCAGATAAGTCACACAAGGAAGCAACAGCTGGTAGCGGTAGCCATGATAACTTCAGACTTCACACAGACGGTTTTTACCATTCAGAACTTTAGGAAAGATGAGTAACAAGCGCTGATATTTACACATGAGCAATCTATTCGTAACTATTTCATCTATTTTTATGTTTCATTGCAATGTGTTTTTTCTGTGGACAATTTAATAAACCACAAATTTTTAATGAGAATATCATGACATTTTACTTTAAGAATAACACACCTGGTAAAGTCCTGATTAAATAAATGTGCGAAAATAAGCATATTTAACACTGTGCCATTCACCATCTTCCATCTACATACTGGGAGCCCAGGGGATATACTTCCATTGTGGAAAATTGTACCATCTAGCTGCCATAACATCACCCCAGAGGACCCCGTAAAGCAGCGTCGGTTCCCACTGACCGAATACCACAGGTGGCATCACGAACATAAACTTTATTCAATTTCCCTTTTACATGGTCACCCAGGGCCACGGAATGGGTCTCCATCACAGTCCCCTGTGAAAACCGGACCCGGTGCCGGTTACCCCACGGCCGTGGCAGGCGACTCATTTTGGCATCACAAACAGGATGGACCGACCCTGAGAATCGGGTCATGTGCGCCTAAAAGACTGTGATGTGCTGAGAGACTGTTGCTTGTGAATTGCTGCCAAAATTGCCGCCATTATAGCATCATGAGGAGCGCTGGAAAAGAAAAGTGCGCCATCGTGGGCGGGGACTAGTTGCATGGTGCGAAAATCATGGCCGCCCACTCCAAATACTTCTGTACCATGCGGACATGCCCATTAGCAACTGAGATCTGCCTCCTGATCCTGAATGGTGGGAGAAAGAGGAAAAAGAAGCTCCGCCACCACAGGAGAGAGCAGAAACCAGACGAGGACACAGCAAGGAATGTGGATGACGCCATGGCGCACAGCCCGGACCCAGCGCTTGGGGTAGAAGCTGAGGAATCCCCCAGCCACCAGGATGGAAGCCGCAGCGTGCCTTCACCAGCAGTCCCAGAGTTCCTGCAAGAAGAAGTGGAGGAGCTGAGTGACCAATTCCTGCGGATGCAGCTGAGCTCTGAGACCAGGTGGAAGGCAGCTCTGGGAGTAAAACTGCAGGAGCAGCATCCTCTATGGAGGCCCCTAATTCCAGTGGAGGAGACCGGCACTGGAGACACTGTAGTGGCAGATAAGGAAACTGATCCTGCCCCGGTAGCCGAGGATCTCCTATCCTAGTGGGCCCGCTAGCTGCACCACCATGCTATGGATCCGGACGTATTCAAATCCTGGGAGAATGGGACCAGGCCACGGGGATGGAGAGCCACATAAGAGCCCCGATCCAGCCCACCAGTATGCCCGGTGAAATATACGCCGAAAAGACTGTATACCGCTAGGTAAACCCTGGGGCAGAGCTGATGGGGTTCCCCGGGATGGAAAGGAAAGAAGGGGAGGTCATGGAAGTCCTTAGCTGGGAGGAGTAACAACAGCAGCTCACCTATAAGTGGAGTACCAGGCTGGGCGCAGAGCCTTTGATGAAAGGGATATATGCGCTAAGGCTCAGGCCCACAAGGACAAACATACCTAACAGGCCCCGCTGAGGCAGGGCACTGTAGTGGCCTTCAAGATAAAAAGAGACTGGGGGTTTCTTAAGGAGCCAGGCCTGTATGCTGAGGTATTCGTCAATAGGAGAGATGTAGAATCCCATCTCAGAGAAGGACACCCGGACAGGGATCTGTATCCTGGTGACACAGTGACTTACAGCAGGCATTTTGGTGACAAAGGGTGGTACGCCTTAAACGTCAGAAAACTCAGAGAGACTGTTCCAAAAATAAAGGAAATCAGACCAAAAACATCACCATCGCCGCCTAGTGGCCCAAGTTCTAGTGGCAAGACGGCATATAAGTATTCTTGACTGTTTGTATTTATTATTGACTGATTTTTTATCTTGACTGTTTTTTGTTTCTCTTTCTTTTTTTAAATGGTTTTATTTTTCCAACATTAATGTCTTTCATTCATTTATAGGCTCCACAACGGGAGGAGGAATTCCTGGATAACGACCTCCTTATCACACTAGTGCAAGAGCGAGTTGCGTTGTGGGAAACCCGGGAGCAGCAGCACTCGGACGCTGTGGTGATTCGGTGGCTGTGGAATGAAGTGGCCCAAGCGCTGATGGATGACTGGGAAAACTCCACGCCACGAGTCACAAAGGAATTTCGTAAATATTGCAATGTTGTCTGATGCGGCAGTGAACCTGAAGGCTGGGATCACACAACCGTGTGTGATGCGATAAAGTCCCACAAGTTTCTCGCATCACACACCGGTTGTGTGATCCCAGCTTAAAGTGCATTGCTTGTTAATTTCCCCCCCTTCACAGTGAACAAAGTCAAAACCCGTTGGCGTTCGATGAAGGATCGCTTCAACAAGGACCTGATACAGGAGATCCAAGTTTGCAGTGGTGCTGCAGCAAGGATCGGGAAATATAAATACTAGTGATGAGCGAACTTGCTCGCCACTACTCGGTACTCGCCCGAGTATCACTATGCTTGGTGTACTCGGCTTGCCCTGAGTATTTCCAGGATTATTCGGCGGGAGCTCGGGTCTTAACTCTGCAATTCTGGAGCTCTTTAGAGCACCAATGGCAGTGCAGGGATTGTCTGCCATGCACTGCAATGCTTCAGCCATCTTAGTTGTGGTCGTGCAGTGATTGGCTTGGCCGCACCGGACTTAGCAAGTGAAGAGAGAGCTGCTGCTGAGATAGGGTCAGAATCGCAGTTTTAAGAGTTAGGCTACTTTCACACACAGCATATTTGCTGCGTATTTTTACGCGCGCGTATTTTGCTGCTGCTTTACCTGCGTTTTTTTACGCAGGCAAAAAACGCAGCTGCTTTCACACACAGCGTTTTTTGCTGCGTTTTTTGCAGCTGCGTTTTTTTCAGCATTGTGTACTGAAAATAAAGTTTGTTTGAAAAAAAAAAAAAAAGGGGGAAAAAAAAAAAGAGTCATTGAGGTCATTTCCTGTCTTTATGACTCAGAATACAATACACACTGGAGTTAACATCATGTCGATTCTGCCAGCTGCAATGGCCTTGAGCCAAAGACGCCTCAGCAAGCGGAACAGACATCAGCTGGGGTTTACTAACCCCACTGTCACTAACCCCAGGTTACTAGGGCAGGCGTCAGTCAGACGCCCCCCCTCGTAACCCTGTACGGTAAGGGTATGTTCACACGATCCTGATTTCAATCCTTTTTTTTCAGGACAAAAACCGCAGCTCTTGGCAGAAAACGCAGGTGCGTTTTTGGTGCGTTTTTGATGCGGTTTTTAGTGCGGTTTTTTATGCAGTTTTCTCTGCAGATTGTCTGTGTTTGACACAAATAAAGCTTTAACTGCAGTGGGGGAAAAAAAAAAGAAATGATGTCATTTCCTTGTCCAACCCTTTTCTTCTTCCATCCTCCATTTTGGGACTAAACACCAAAATGAGTGGACGTGTTTTGAATGACAGCGCTCCGCAGAGTGCTGAGCGTAGGCCAGATCACAGCCCGCGGATCCAGCTCTATCTAGCTATTTAAGTCTACGTTCACATTTGCGGTCTGCGCCGCAGCGTCGGGCGCCGCATGCGTCATGCGCCCCTATATTTAACATGGGGGCGCATGGACATGCGTCGCACTTGCGTTTTGCGCCGGCCGCATGCGTCACTGCAGCGCACGCATCCGGCCGCAGAGGACGCAGCAAGTTGCATTTTTGCTGCGTCCAAAATCAATCAAAAAAAGGACGCATGCGGCGCACAACGCAAATGTGAACATAGCCTAAGTGCCACGTATTTAAGTGCCACGTATTTCAGTGCCACGTATTTCAGTGCCACGTGCCACGTATTTCAGTGCCACGTATTTCAGTGCCACGTGCCACGTATTTCAGTGCCACGTGCCACGTATTTAAGTGCCACGTGCCACGTATTTAAGTGCCACGTGCCACGTATTTAAGTGCCACGTATCACGTATTTCAGTGCCACGTATTTCAGTGCCACGTATCAAAGTGCCACGTGCCACGTATCAAAGTGCCACGTGCCACATATTTCAGTGCCACGTATCAAAGTGCCACGTGCCACGTATCAAAGTGCCACGTATCAAAGTGCCACGTGCCACGTATTTAAGTGACACGTGCCACGTATCAAAGTGCCACGTATCAAAGTGCCACGTGCCACGTATTTAAGTGCCACGTGCCACGTATTTAAGTGCCACGTGCCACGTATTTAAGTGCCACGTATCACGTATTTCAGTGCCACGTATTTCAGTGCCACGTATTTAAGTGACACGTGCCACGTATCAAAGTGCCACGTGCCACGTATTTAAGTGACACGTGCCACGTATCAAAGTGCCACGTGCCACATATTTCAGTGCCACATATTTCAGTGCCACGTGCCACGTATTTAAGTGACACGTGCCACGTATCAAAGTGCCACGTGCCACGTATTTAAGTGCCACGTGCCACATATTTCAGTGCCACATATTTCAGTGCCACGTGCCACGTATTTAAGTGACACGTGCCACGTATCAAAGTGCCACGTGCCACGTATTTAAGTGCCACGTGCCACATATTTCAGTGCCACATATTTCAGTGCCACGTGCCACGTATTTAAGTGACACGTGCCACGTATCAAAGTGCCACGTATCAAAGTGCCACGTGCCACGTATTTAAGTGACACGTGCCACGTATCAAAGTGCCACGTATCAAAGTGCCACGTGCCACGTATTTAAGTGACACGTGCCACGTATTTAAGTGACACGTGCCACGTATTTAAGTGACATGTGCCACGTATCAAAGTGCCACGTGCCACATATTTCAGTGCCACATATTTCAGTGCCACGTATCAAAGTGCCACGTATCAAAGTGACTGAGCGCCGGCCCTAAAGTGAAAGTGAAAGCAGAGCGGTGATGTCACCGCTGTGCTGTTAAGGCCGGAGCTCAGTCAGTGTCAGGAAGCAGACGCTGGGGGACGCGCAGGTGAGCATGTACTGTTTGTTTTTTTTACTTTTACGCTGGTAACCAGGGTAAACATCGGGTTACTAAGCGCGGCCCTGCGCTTAGTAACCCGATGTTTACTCTGGTTACCCGGGGGCCTCGGCATCCTTGGTCGCTGGAGAGCGGTCTGTATGACAGCGACGCTGCAGCGATCGGCATCGTTGTCGCTATCGCTGCAGCGTCGCTACACACACACACACACACTCCATGCTGCTTCACTGGGGGGCGGGGGCTTCCCTCTTCCTGTCCGACGTCACGTCCGGTCCTGGGTGTCAACCCCTCCGTACAAAGACGCCGACACCCAGGACAAAGGCGCTGTGTGTGCACGTTAATATGGGGCCCTAGGGGGATACGCAGACACGCCGCTGCGTAAAGAATTGACATGTCAATTCTTTTTACGCCGGCGTGTTTGCAGACAAAAGCGCCGCGTTTTTTTGCGGTGTGTCTGAACGGCAAAGTGAATTTCTCATTCACTTTGCCGGCAGACGAAAATGACATTGCGCATTTTTGAAAAGCGCCCGCAAAATAGCGCTCAAAAATGCGCTATGTCTGAAAGTAGCCTTAGTGTAGATCTGCAACTGTTAATTCCACAACTCCTGAGGAACCAACAGTCCTTTTTAGAGCTAATTAGGGGTCCTGAGATTTTAACACTAGGTAGGCAGGGGAGTCTATGTGAGTCTGCAGGCAGTGTATGTGCGTACATAGCTTTCATTGCATACTTCCCAAAGCTCCAAAACTGTCTGCTGCTGCTGCTTATTTACTATATTCCTAGCTGCAGTTTTCATTGGGTTTTTCTTTTTTTTTTTTCAAAAATTCACCAAAAAACAAAAAAAAATGTATACAGTTTGTTATGTCAGACTGAGGCCTGGTGTATCTGTGTTTTAAAAATCATATTTACACAGGCATACGTAGCATAGTTCTGTGTGCTAGCCTTGTTCTACACTAAGACATAAATCATCAATTTACCGGGACGAGTGTGTGGAATAATACTGTCTTTTGTAACCCCTTACACCATGTGATGATTTGGGCTCTACAGTCCGTATGTGCTGTTTTTTGAGTTTGTATCCCCCATTTTTATACAGACTCATATATATTCACAATCTGTTTATTCCAATGGCTTTTGCTTTGTTATAATACATTTTATCATTGATATTTTATTTTGGTGTGTAATATAGGTGATATTGCATAATAATTTATTAAGTGCCATTTTAGATCTACAACTAACATTTGTCCCTTGACACTGCTGAACATTGACACTGTCATGTGTCTTGTTTGTTTTTTTTTCAAAAGAATACACTATGCACTATAAAAGTACAACCATTTGTCGCAGTCACACCAGGTTTCTGATCTGATGAAAAGTTTCTGCAAGACCTCGAAACGCATTGACCCTGTAAATCTGTTTTATGAATACATTTTTATCCATTGGTAACCATTTTGGATTCATCAGCAGCAGTGGCGGACTGACATCTCCCTCCTGATCGTTTTATATGAGTATCATGTTGCAGAAGGCACTCATATGTCAGGTAGATATGAGCAAATATTTCACTGCTCGGCTCAGATTACGATTGCTGAATTTGCAATATTCACCAATTATTTTGTCGAACATTCGACGAACATGCCTGCTGTATGATGTTAGTAACAAAAGTATTTTTATGGGGCCTGTGGATGAGGCTTCCATAACATAGACTAGATGCTACAAAAAATTTGAAAGTGAAATGTTCCTTAATGTATGACGTTAGTAACACAATAAATATATTTGGGCCTGTGAATGATGCATCTATAACATGTACTAGATGCTGCAAACAATTTCAAAGTGAGATATCCCATACTGTACAACGTTAGCAACTGATCAATTTGCTTTTTATTGTGGATGATTGTGGATTGTGGGGCCAACAGGGTCAGCGCGCCACTGGGCAGAGCACTTTTCTAAGAGCGGCAGTGACACAGGTAATATGTACAAGGCATAGGGTACTTGCTAGTTTATTCCTTTATACTCACTATTGGCACATTTCTTAGTAAGTCCGAGCCTCGTAGGTATAATGATGTGGGTGGCATGTTGGGCTCATTTGAGTTTATAAGGATTGCATGCAGGGCCGGACTGAGCATAGGGCACTTCTGGCAAATGCCAGAAGGGCCGGTGCCTGTAGTGGGCCACACAATCCGCGCATGCTGACAAGTACCAGCATCAGAGAGTGGAGAGAGCCAGCAGCACGCAAGATGAAAGGTAATACCTGCTGGTGGAACTGCTTCCCTAGCTCTCCCTGGAAGCACACAGTCAGCAAGGTGACATTATCTCCTTCTCTGATCTGCTTTCATTCCCAGAAGAGGAGAGCCCGGGGGAGGTGCCGGGAACAGAGTTGCTCTGAGCAGGAGAACCTGAAAAGCTGCACATGGACATCAGCCTCCCCTGCACCACAGAAGTGTGTGTGTGTGTAGTCCGTGAGTGTGTAGTACATGAGCATATGGTATCTGCAGTGTGTAATGTGTGTGTTATCTGTAGTCTGAGTGTAATCCATGTGTGTATGGTGTGTGTAATACTTGTGTATGAAGTATCTGTAGTGTGTCTGTGCAATTTGTGTGCGGTATCTGTAGTGTAACACTTGTACATGAGGTATCTGTAGTGTGTGTGTGTGTAATAATGAGTAATGTGTATGTATTGAGCCTGTGTTGCCCAGCATGTATGCTGTGTACATGTATGATGTGTCTGTGTGACTATATGATGTGTATGTAATGAGTCTGTGTTTTCCAGCATGTGTGCGGTGTACATGTATGATGTGTGTGACTATATGACATGTATGTAATTCATTGTATGTGGGCTGGTGAATTTTTTTTATGCCAGGGCTGCTTTTTGGTCCCAGTCCGGCCCTGATTGCATGTAATCATATGCACCTGTTCCCAGCTTGCTTGGGTTCAACCTTTAACTCCTGTTATTGCCTGTCCATATAGCAGTAGTTTTTAAGTTTAATTGTATTGAAAGGTTGCTGTTTTTTTTTTTGACAAGGAGTTCTCATATCATCTCATGTGCAATACTTACATTAATCATCACCTGTGTATTTAGTATCTGTCCAGCTCTAGCTCATCATGTGTATGTAGTTTGTTTGAGGCACCTTATTCTATGTTTGTTTGTGGTTATATGTATTGTGTATTTTATATTTCTAATAAAGATTCATATTGTTTTTATATATGTGGCACTTCTCTTGACCGCAGCTCTATTTGCTACGGGATAGTTATGTTGTAGATATTGTGGATGATGCCTGTATCACCTAGAAGATATGCTCCAATTTCAAAATCAGATTTACCCTGCTGTATCACGTCTTGCAACAGAAAAAAATTATAATTTTTTTTTATGTGAATTAGGTCTGCAGATAGCCTCATATCACCGCCACAAAATTACAACGTGCGATATGCGCCAGTATCATGTTTAGCAACAGAAAAGATTATATTTTTTTAATCTGCATGAGCTATGCAGACTGTAGAATTTCACCGCCACTAAATAACAAGGTGAGATATGGCATGGTGAATCATGCTAGCAACTGCTCCCAAAAAATATTTCTTCATGTAGAACAGCTCAAATCACAGAACAATGTCACCACAGCATTAAATGACAATGTTGGATGCAGCAGGCTGTATGACACTTAGCTAGTGAAAAAATATTATTTACAATGCTATACTCGTGCATGGAGCACAATAGAAGCAGTGCACAACACACTTGTAGGACACGTGCCCTGCTGGCTTTGTCTGTGGACCTCAGTATTGGCAAAAAAAACTGACTGATAAACAACCGCCTAACTAACTAGCTAAAATCTTGCTGCTAACACTGCCAGCATCAGGAGCAGCCTCTCTGCGCTGTTACAGTGTCAAAATGGTGCTAAAACAAGATGTCCGCTATTTATATGGGGAGGGACGTGATTTCAGCAGTCAATGACACAAGCCGTAGTGTCAGGGCATTGTGGTTGTTTCTTGCGCCCTGATTGGCTAGCCACAATGTGCACACATAAAGTTAGGAAAAAAAATGACTGTTTACAAGAACGCTGCGCCTCTCAGCTCTGCAAACCCTCTCCCCTCATCAAACATGTGCCAAACATGATACACCACCATTATCGTCGCTAAAGTGCTGAAAATACTTGTGTGGCAACGCAAATCATTCTGCGCAGTTTTACCGAATGTTACTGATGTTATAACAATTTGCTCATGTTTCCGATCATGAATCCAAATGTGCCATATTCGTCCCAAATGTATGCTTGTTTTTTTCGAACAAGTTTGCTTACCACAAGTAGTTTACACTTTCCACTGCACTCCCCATGCCACATATCATCTGCATTTCCAGCAGCATCCTCAAACTGTTTTCCTCTCCATAAGATAACATGCCGTTGTGGTGGCCATGTTGAAAGCATCTGGAAAGGAACACTGATTTCAACGGAGGAGGCAGCAGTAGGAATACAAAAGCCCCCTGGTAGGTAGAAAGACTATGACTATGTTTGTGGCTATGACTATATATAGTCATTTCCCTCCCATGGTGGAAGGTAGATTTAAGGATCAGGTTTTTGCTTTTTTATGCATTCATTGCGGCAATCCATAGAGTATTTTTGTATTTTTTTTCTTATTAAAGGAAATATGTCAGCAGGTTTTTGATATGTAATCTGACATCAGCATGAAGAAGGAATAGAGACCCTGATTCCAGTGATGTACCACTTAGTTTACTGGGTGCAGCAGCTATGATAGAATCACAATTTTCTCTGCTACAGATCTAGCAGAGCTCAGAATGCTGAGCTTTGCATAATCCCGCCCACACCACTGATTAACATTGTTCTGCGCTTATTATTTATTGACAGAAAATTGCCAATCATTGCTAGGGGTGTGGCTGGACGAGACACATAGTCCTCCAGTGATAATCTCCTGTTGATAAAACACTGAGTTTTATTGAAAGAAAAACTCAAAGCCCAGACAGTGACACATCAGTGGAATCAGGCTCTCAGCCCTTACATCATGATGCTCTCAGATTGCATAGCACATAGGTGCTGACAGTTTCCATTCAAGAACATTTATAAAGCAAAAACTGTAATTATGCTGTTCTTGTTTGTTTGTTCACTTTTTTACAACATTCAGTTTGAGTAGTTGGTGGAGTGATGGGCCTACAGATGCAGATGGGACCCTCTGACTACCCACCTGTGGTACATACACTGTCACTATTGGTCAGGGCATGTTAGCTGAATATAGCTGGGATATTTTGGCTTTGATGAGGTTCAGGACAGCTCTGCACATGCACACACAAGGTCGTGGTGCCCATTGTGACTTCATGACATTGCAAGCTTTCATGGTCTTGTGCAGACCCCTCTGGGCCTCATCAGACCTGGAAGTCTCAGCTTAGTGTGAAAGGAAAGATCTTGGGATTTCAGTGCTTCTGGTAAGGACCAGTACATAGGACGAGGTGCAGAAGAAGTGATGAGGACTGGAGGGGTGACAGTGAGGAGCGGAGGGGCTGAAAAAAGAGTGGTAAGGTGAGTATAAGGACTTTAAAAAAAAAAATGTAAACATTACATCTCTCCGGAGAGATCCCACATTACAATAAGGCACATTAAAATTAGGGAAAATAATATCTCTGCAAATCGACTCTCCCAGGAAAATCTGCGCTAATAGGTGTATTCAAATTTTGCCTGATCCGCTCATCTGTCATTGTGTGCCAGACAAACAATCAATGCTGTATTATTCGCCAGTGAAAAAAAGAGTTAACTATCAGTTGGATTAGAACATAAAAAATGATAATATTTGCTCATAGCTTGGCTCTTTCTCCCTCAGGGGATGACAACATTGAAAGCTGCAGGGAGATCGGAAGGATTTATAAGCTGCTATTACTGAGCAGGAGATGATCTGTCACAGAACCCAACACCCCACACAAGGTGTGATACATAATGTGCACACACAGGTATGTACGAACACAATGACAACTTTAGTTTGGAGCATTTTTTTCAGAAATGATAGCATGAATTGGTTAATAATAAGAAAAATCTAAACTTCTCTTCATTGGCCGTGTACCCATGGAGTGTTTTTGCTGAGTTTTAGAAGAAGTCAACTGAGCAGAAGCTTCAAGTTTTTTAGTTATTTTGAAATGTTGAGGATTATTTTTAGCGTTTCTGCTCAAAAAACTGTGTGCACAAAAGGTTCCAAATTTTGTTGATTTTTTGGGGTGTAAATTGGCACATACAGTATGGCTTTAGACCTATTTCTTATGTGCCCAAAACACCATAATTCTGTCTAAAAGGAACATGTCTTCATGCAAAGAATATGTGTCTGCTCCGGAATATTGTGCGACCTAAACAAGTCATTGAGTATCAATCTGGGCCTAAAGTTAGGTGCAAAAAAGTGCAAGGTAAGCCACCCTAGAAGGTGTGCAAAGGTGCCCCAAAGGCTCTAGCATGAGCCAATTTGAAAGGGAATGCATAATGAGAAAATGACTAATCATTTACATTGTGTTGGTTTTAAATGTATTTTAAAAAAATATCAATGTATTTGTTTTCCATATTACAATCTATATTAAAAATAACATATCAGAAATATAGTAATTTTTCCACTACCATTTAGGATATTTTAGATTCTACCTCCCTATTATTTCAGGAAATTCACATGTACATTAGCAACAATAGATTGACTCTGACCCTTTCTTTTACATTGAAGCATCTAATGAGCGTGTGGCAGAAAGACCAGGGTCAGCTGTTATATCCTCTATTGTGACTGACGGATAGTGTGCTAACAGGTGCACGTAGAGGTCTCACCTGTCAGTTTAATCCTGTCTTTGTTGATAATGAGCCTGCTGAACAGTTTTCTTCAGCTGCCACTGTGAAAATGGAAATATTGCAAAATTTGTTTTCAATACAAATTGTGTTACGAAAAATGGTGAGGCGTCTTTTACATTTTCTGCAAGGTTTAAGGTATTTATTGTGTATTTATTATCCATATTGTGTGAGAGGTAGGTTGTAGGATGCATTTAGATGTTTATAATTTCACTTATCTAGCAATTCTTCAGGAATTCAAATTGTATTTAACTATGTGCTTGGAAGTATATTTTAATAGAACCTGATGAAGATTTTAAGATTTTTTTCAGGTTAAAATGCGTTGCTAAAAAAATTCTCAACAAGTTTCAGAAAAATCCATGGTATTATGCTATTAAGGTCCTGCACATTGCAGCGCCTTTAAAGCACCGCCCGTTTAGTGTTTGCGAGTTTGTACTACTTTTGTGAGTTTTAATAAAAACACATGCAAATTGCCTCTTCATCGAGGAAGAGGACTAGAACTCTATAATGCCACCTGTTGGAAGCAGCGATCCTAGAAGTCATTATCGACCCTTTAACAAGTCTTGCAATATGACTCAGGATAGAGGTCAAATGAGAATCTCAACTTGTAGGCACGGTGTTTCTCTCTTTTGACGCTCGTCAGTGCAAAGTATAAAATCTAATTTAACTAGGTGAGAGGCTTTAGACTGAGGTCTCAGGGGTAAGGTTTCTCTTTGTGGTGATTTACATGCCTGCCCTGGTATGTCCGTGTGAGGAGTCTTATTTTCCGTGCAATGCTCCTCTGGGAAATTAAACATGCAAATCACCTCTTCAGAGAGAAAGAGCATTAGATCTCTATAGTGATCTTAAAAGTCACTATTGACTAATTAACGAGTCTTACAATACGACTTAGGATAAAAACCAGAATCTCAATTTGCAGACACAGTATTTGGGGTTATTGCCCCTCGTCAGTGCAAAGTATGAGATCCAATTTGGGCTAGGTGAGAGGCTCTGGACAGATGTCTAAGTGGTAACGTTTCTCCTCGTGGAGAGTGACATGCGGCACTGGCATGCCAGTGTAAGGAGGCTTGTTCCCTGTGAAATGCTCTTCTGGGAAATTAATATGCAAATTGCCTCTTCAGAGTTCTAGTTCTTTTCCTCTCTGAAGAGGCAATTTGCATATTTAATTTTCCAGAGTAGCATCGCATGGTGAATAAGCCTTCTTACACTGGCATGCCAGGGCATCATATCATTCTCCACAAGGAGAAACATTACACCTTAGACCTTCAAAAATACACGTTATCTAAAAATCTGATTGAAGCGATAAATTATTTTCTAATACACCTCCTTTAAGTCATATTGTGTAACAGTTTTAGCATATTTGCTCAAAAAAATTTTTGTTTACATTTTTATGGAAATCTGTATGTTCTTAAAAACTTTAAACTGTGAAAAATATATTCAAAGGACCAATATTGCAATGTGCAATACAGCAACCAGTAGTTCTTTGAAAAAATGTTTACAACACATGTCAACTCTGAAGAAGAGTTGCTCATACTTCAAGATTATTTCAAAAAAGTTTTTTTTCCCTTGTTTTAAAATAATTTATTACAATTTTATTCTATATGCAGCAGCAGCTGGAAATAGATCAAGAATGAAGATAAACTTTCACAATATCAGTCATGGCACAGAGTTGCTTCTCCTTGGGTTTTCAGAACTTCCTGACCTTCAGTTGTCCCTTTTTGCTGTCTTCCTCCTCACATATCTTCTCACTGTTTTAGGAAACCTTATTATAATTATGGTCATCTGCATGAGCCATGAACTGCACAACCCCATGTACTTTTTTATCAGTAACTTGTCGTTTCTTGATATATCTTACTCCTCTGTTACTCAACCACAGCTTCTCTCCATTCTCGCAGCAGGTCCAAGCGAGATCTCATTCGCAGCTTGCATCACCCAACTGTATGTTTTTATGTCGTTAGCGTGCACTGAATTTATCTCTTTGACGGCCATGTCTTATGACCGTTATGTGGCTATTTGCAAGCCATTACACTATCCAATTTTAATGAACAAGAAGACATGTTTACTCCTGGCAACCACCTCTTGGGTGGTGGGATTTTTAGATCCATTGGCACACACAGTGGTTATATCACAACTACCTTTATGTAGACCCCGTGTCATCAATCATTTTTATTGTGACTTGTCAGTGTTATTGAATTTATCCTGCATTGATAAGCTTTTCATTGAAATCATGACTTATGTTGTTGGCTCGGTGGTGGCCCTTCCAGCCTTTTTGCTTACACTAATTTCATACATTTTTATCATATCCAGTATCCTTAAAATTGCCTCTTCAGCTGGAAGGCAGAAGGCCTTCTCTACATGTGCATCTCACTTGACTGTTGTAATTCTCTTTTATGGATCTGTACTTATCATGCACATGAGACCTTCATCCCAGTATTTGCTTTCTGAAGACAAACCCTTGTCCGTGTTATACACCACCATCATCCCTATGCTAAACCCTCTCATTTATAGCCTAAGGAACAAAGATGTAAAAAAAGCACTGAGAAAGCTGGTAGTTTATATAAATCACTAGATGGTGATTTATATAACCACCGGGTATAACGCATCGGGTATTCTAGAATATGTATGTATATAGCAGCCACATAGTATATAGCCCAGCCCACATAACACAAACAGCCACGTAGTATATAGCACAGACACGTAATATATTGCACAGCCACGTAGTATATAGCACAGCCACGTAGTATATAGCAAAGAGACATAGTAAATAACACAGCCCATGCATTATATAACATAGGCCACGTAGTATATAGCACAGCGATGTAGTATATTGCCCAGCCACATAATATATACCACAGCCCACATAGTATATAGCACAGAGATGTAGTATATAACACAGCCCACGTAGTATATAGCAATGTGGGCAACATATCCCTGTTAATAAAAGAATTAAAATAAAAAATAGTTATATACTCACCCTCCATTGGCCCCCCAGATCCAGCCAAGGCATTTACTGATGCTCCTCGCGATGCTCCGGTCCCAAGAGTGCATTGCGGTCACACGAGATGATGACGTAGCGGTCTCGCGAGACATTGGCGCAGGATTTAAATCATGCTTCGCTGATTGGTCACGCCCAGCCGGCGCGACCAATCAGCAACATTGGCGCGGGATTTAAATCATGCTTCGCTGATTGGTCGCGCCGGCTGGGTGCGAGCAATCAGCGAAGCGCAATTTAAATCCCGTGCCAATGTCGCTGATTGGTCGTGCCGGGTGGGCGCGAGCAATCAGCAAAGCATGATTTAAATCCTGCACCAATGTCACTGATTGGTCATGCCGGCTGGGCACGAGCAATCAGCGAAGCATGATTTAAATCCCGCGGCAATGTCGCTGATTGGTCATGCTGGCTGGGCACGAGCAATCAGCTAAGCGGTGGGACGGGAGCATCGCGAGCTGTAGGAAAAGATGCTGCGGAGGCGACGGAAGGTGAGAATATCACGATTTTTAATTTTTTAATTATTTTTTAACATTATATCTTTTTACTATTGATGCTGCATAGGCAGCATCAATAGTAAAAAGTTTGTCACATAGGGTTAATAGCAGCATTAACAGACTGTGTTACACCGCGTTATGTCGCGGTGTAACGCAGTCAGTTTAATGGACTGCTACAACACTATGTGGGTGGCAGGCGCTGACTGGGGGGGAGTATAGAGGGGGCACTGAGTGCAGGGGAGTAGGGAGCGGCCATTTCACGGCCGGACTGTGCCCGTCGCTCCCAAGAGTGCATTGCGGTCTCGCGAGATGACGTAGCGGTCTCGCGAGACCTCAATGCATGGACCTGAGTGTCGCTAGGAGCGGGAAAGGCCTTATCTGTATCCAGGGGTCGACAGAAGGTGAGTATATAATGATTTGTTATTGTTTTATTATTTTTAACATTAGATCTTTTTACTATTGATGTTGCATAGGCAGCATCAATAGTAAAAAGTTGGTCACGCAGGGTTAATAGCAGCGTTAGCAGAGTGCTTTACACCACAGCATAACGCGGGCCGTTAATGCTGCCATTAACCCTGTGTGAGCGCTGACTGGAGGGGAGTATGGAGCGGGCACTGACTGCAGGGAGTAAGGAGCGGCCATTTTGCCATCGGACTGTGCCCATCGCTGATTGGTTGCAGCCGTTTTGAGCGACCAATCAGCAACTTGGGATTTCCGTTACAGACAGACAGAAAGACAAACAGAAAGAAAGACAGAAGTGACCCTTATACAATTATATAGTAGATGACCTATAAGTAGTGTTGAGCGATACCTTCTGATATCCGAAAATATCAGTATCGGATTGGATCGGCCAATATCCAAAAAATATCGGATATCGCCGATACCGATACCAGAAACCAAAGCAAGTCAATGGGACACAAATATGGGAATTAAAATAAACCCTTTCTTTCCTTGTAGGTTAATTCTACATGAAGCAAAATAACTAAGAATAATGTAGGATGTATTGGGGGAGGTGGAGGAAACATTAAAGGGATAGAGGTTTAGCCCAATCAAATGGAATAGCAGGAATTTTTTTTTTTAAGACATTCGGAGTTACAAAGATATTAACTATGTTAAGCTTTTTTATATTTTGTCAGATATTTATGTTTCACTACTTCCATGCTCTTCACCTTCTTTTTTACTTCTCCCACACTTTCTTCTTCATCATCCTCAGCAGCAGCATCTTTTTCATCAACTTCTTCTTCACCTTATTCATCTTCTTCTTCTTCACCTTCTTACTATTATTATTTTTTTTACATTCTTCATATTCTTCTTATTCAACTATTATTTTTCTTCATATTCTACTTCTTCATCTTCTTCATATTCTTCTTCTTCATCATATTCTTATTTGTGACAGGCATTCCTGTAGTTGCTATCTACAAAAGTTTGAAGATTACACCTTCCGTTCGGCCTGTCACAAAAGATTTACAACAGCCCGCGTTCAGTTTGGCCTGCTGCAGCATGTTTTTTCCAGGGGCACCATGAGGAGGAACGGACTCACCCTCATACACTGCTTAGTCTTCTTCTGCTTATAATTTAGATAATATCTTTTGCTCTGATTTTTAGTCTTATGCTTAATGTTCTTCTGCTTTTTGTTCTGCATCTTCTTGTTCTTCTGCATCTTGGTCTTCTTCGGGGTGGTCTTCAGGGTCGTCGTCTCCAGGGTCGTCGTCTCCAGGGTCGTCGTCTCCGGAGTCGTCGTCTTCTTCGGGGTGATCTTCAGGGTCGTCATCTCCGGGGTTGTCGACTCCAGGGTCGTCGTCTCCGGGGTCGTCATCTTCTTCGGGGTGGTCTTCAGGGTTGTCGTCTTTAGGGTCATCGTCAGGGAGATCCAGAGTGATTTCCAAAAACCATTTCAAAAAGCTTGAACTTGGAAATGTAGCAGAAGGTACAAGAAGGCTGAGGAACTGCCAAGAACTAGCTGACGGTACTGGAACCTGGATGGGTAGCAGAAGGTACAAGAGCCAATGGAACTACTGAGGACCAGCTGATGGTACTGGAACCCGGTTACTAAGCAGGAGGTACCCATGCCAGAAAGCACTACCAAGGACCACCAGACATTGGTGGAACTCAGATACCGAGAAGGAGGCACCTAAGCCAAAGGCTCTGCCTGGAATCAGCTGATGGTACTGGAACCAGGATGGGTAGCAGAAGGTACAAGAGCCAAAGACACTGCCGAGAACCAGCTGACGGTACTGGAACCTGGATGGGTAGCAGAAGGTACAAGAGCCAATGGAACTCCTGAGGACCAGCTGACGGTACTGGAACCCAGTTACTAAGCAGGAGGTACCTGTGCCAGAAAGCACTACCAAGGACCACCAGACATTGGTGGAACTCGGATACCGAGAAGGAGGCACCTAAGCCAAAGGCTCTGCCTGAAACCAGCTGATGGTACTGGAACCAGGATGGGTAGCAGAAGGTACAAGAGCAAAAGACACTGCCGAGAACCAGCGGATGGTACTGGAACCTGGATGGGTAGCAGAAGGTACAAGAGCCAATGGAACTACCGAGGACCAGCTGACGGTACTGGAACCCGGTTACTAAGCAGGAGGTACCCATGCCAGAAAGCACTACCAAGGACCACCAGACGTTGGTGGAACTCGGATACTGAGAAGGAGGCACCTAAGCCAAAGGCTCTGCCTGGAACCAGCTGACAGTACTGGCACCCAAGGGGACCTATTCAAGATTGACTTCTAAAGAACCAGCTAATGGTGCTGGAACTCAGATAGTCAGCAGAAGGTCCACATGAGCAAAAAATTGCAAAGCCGCGAGCCGGCCGTAGTTACTGAAAACCCACAGTCCTACAGGAGGAGCTTGTCCTATTGGCACTACGGAACCAGCCTTGATTGCCAGATCCCGCAGCCTACATAGGAAGCACCTAAACTGCAGGCATCATAGAGTTGGCTAACCTGACCGCAACCTGACAGGACAACGTATTGGAGGCAAAGTGACCTTAACACTACCCGGAAACAGCTGGCGTGCTGGAACCAGGCTGGGCAGAAGGGAATACCCGTGCCAAAGACACTTCTGAGCAGCAACTGGTGGTGTTGGAGCCCAGGGATTACAGGAGAAACAGAGTGTAGGCAGAGGCCTAATATGTAACTAAAAGAGCCATCTTGTGCAGCACTAAAGCTGCACAAGGAAAAGTTGGCTCTTTTAGTTATGCTCCTTGCACACGCTGAAGTCAACACTTATAAAATGTGCCCCCTCATACCGTAAAACCGTCCCAGAGGCAGGACTTTCCTTAATGAGACGCAGCACAGCCATCATGCATACCCCCTTGGCGCCGTGCAACGCCTTCTCAGCGTTGTTTGAATCTGTCTTGGAGCCCGCGCTGTTATGTTATCCCTTGGGCCCCACAGTGTGAATAAATCAGAAGACACTGCGGGGTGGGATCTCGGGCAGCGCGGCCCCACAGTCGCAGTCAGCCTGACATCAAGTGAGGTCAGAAGACGGGCAGCACTAACTACACTTGGCCAAGGGAAAACATAACAGCGCAGGCTCCATGACAGATTCAAACAACGCTTAATAGGCGGTGCATGGCGCCAAGGGGGTATGAATGACGGCTGTGCCGCATCTGATTAGGAAGGAAAGTCTCGCCTCCAGGACTTTTTACGGTATGAGGGGGCACATTTTACAAATGTTTAGTTCAGCGTGTGCAAGGAGCATAACAAAAAGACCACCTTGTCCAAATGCAGCATTAGTGCTGCACAAGGTGGCTCTTTTATTTACAGACACCTTTTGGGGGGGACAGGTTCCCTTTAATATCTGTAGTAGTGTGAGTGTGGAGGGAGCAGAAGAAATTGCCGGATACACAGCAGGAGAACAGCTGACATTACTGAACCCCAATAACATGGCAGCAAGTGTTGACTGTGCAGACGGCACTTCCGAGCAGCAACTGGCGGTGTTGGAGCCCAGGTTCAATGCTAGAAACAGAGTGGACAAATTGCCGCACACACAGCAGGGGAGCAGCTGGCGTTAATGAACCCCAATAACAGAGGAGCAAATGTTGACTGTGCAGATGGCACTTCCAAGCAGCAACTGGTGGTGTTGGAGCCCAGGGTCAGACAGAGTGTAGGCCGAGGCCTAATTGGACCAAGTTTAATATCTGATGTAATGTGAATGTGGAGGGAGCAGGAGACATTGCCGGACACACAGCAGGGGAGCAGCTGACATTACTGAACCCCACTAACACAGGAGCTAGTGTTTTTCTCTGTGCAGACTGCACTTCTGAGCAGCAACTGGTGCTGTGGGAGCCCAGGGTCAATCAAGGTGTAGGCCGAGGCCTAATTGGAGCAAGTTTAATATCTGATGTAATGTGAATGTGGAGGGAGCAGAAGACATTGCTGGACACACAGCAGGGGAGCAGCTGACGTTACTGAACCCCACTAACACAATAGCTAGTGTTTTTCTCTGTGCAGACGGCACTTCTGAGCAACAACTGGTGGTGTTGGAGCCCAGGGTCAATCAGGGTGTAGGCCGAGGCCTAATTGGAGCAAGTTTAATATCTGATGTAATGTGCATGTGGAGGGAGCAGGAGACATTGCAGGACACACAGCAGGGGAGCAGCTGACGTTACTGAACCCCACTAACACAGGAGCTAGTGTTTTTTTCTGTGCAGATGGCACTTCCGAGCAGCACCTGGCAGTGTTGGAGCCCAGGGTCAATCAGGGTGTAGGCTGAGGCCTAATTGGAGCAAGTTTAATGTCTGGTGTGTGAGTGCGGATGGAGCAGGAGAAATTGCCGGATACACAGCTGGGGATCAGCTGACGTTACTAAAACCCAATAACACTGGGTCATGTGTTGACTGTGCAGATGGCACTTCTGAGCAGCAACTGGCGGTGTTGGAGCCTAGCTATTACAGTTCAGGTGGTAGAAACATGAACACAACAGGAGACTTGGATACTGTTGGCAACCAATTATTTAATTTGGAAGAGGAGTGGCAAAATCCTGCGAGATCCAGGCCTTGTTCATTTTCAGAAAAGTTAGCCGGTCAACGTTATCGGAGGATAGTCGCATGAGACGGTCTGTTAGTACACCACCTGCGGCACTAAAGACGTGTTCTGATAATACGCTAGCAGCAGGGCAAGCCAGCACCTCCAATGCATACTGGCTAAGCTCTGGCCATGTATCCAGCTTAGAGACCCAAAACTTGAAGGGGGAAGAGCCGTCTGGGAGTACACTGAGAGGGCAAGACATGTAGTCTGTCACCATCTGACAGAAATGTTGCCTCCTGCTGACTAGAGCCGCCTGTGATGGTGTAGACATTTGTGGCGGGTACACAAAACTTTGCCACATTTGGACCATACTGGTCTTGCCTTGTGCTGAGGCACTGCTTCTGCTCCCTCTTTGTGCAGAGCTTCCTCCACTGCCTCGATGCACTGAGCTGCTTTGTAAAGCACTAGCAGCACTGCTCTCGGTTGGAATGGAGAACATGATTGAATGCACCAGTGTGTCTTGGTACTCCCGCATTTGACACTCCCGGGTCAACTGTGTTATGAGGCTTTGTAAGTTGTCCCGATAGCGAGGATCTAGGAGGGTGTAGACCTAATAATCAGCCGTGATGAGAATGTGGGCGATGCAGCGGTCGTTTCTCAGGAACTGCCGCATGAAATCAACCATGTGATGCAGACTGCCAACTGGCCAAGAAACGCTGTCCCCTGTTTGAGGCGTCATCTCTGCCTGCTCTGCATCACCCCACCCTCGCTCTACATACTGACTACTAGATCATTGTGTAACTCTGTCCTCTAGACAGATGTCTTCCTCCTCCATTGACTCCTCCTCATCCTCCTCACAAAGTGTCCCCTGCCTAGGCCTTTGTGAGGAACCATGTTGCGCAGACTGTCCAGAAGCAAATGGCGAATGTGACTCCTTATCCTCCACCGCTTCCACATCCTCCTCCCTTAGTGCTTGCAGTGTTTTTTCAAGCAGGCAGATAAGGGGGATAGTCATGCTGACTAGTGCATCATCTGCACTCGCTATCTGTGTGGAATAATCGAAGGCACGCAAAACATGGCAGATGTCCTTCACAGAGGCCCAATCAGTGGTGGTGAAGTGTGAACGGCGCGCAGTGCGACTTGTTTGCGCCTGATGCAGCTGGTACTCCATTACTACTGCCTGCTGCTCACACAACCGCTCCAACATATGTAACGTTGAATTCCACCTGGTTGGTAGGTCACATATGATGCGATGTTCCGGAAGGCGGAATTGGCAGTGCAGAGCTGCAATGCGTGATCTTCCATGCTGGAATGCCGCAAGTGAGCGCACTCTAGGCGGACCTTGTGCAGCAGTGCGGATCCGGATAGTCCCTCAAAAAATTATGCACAACCAAGTTGAGCACATGTGCCAGACATGGGATGTGAGTGAGGTTGCCTAGGCCCAGAGCTGCCACCAGATTTCGGCCATTGTCACACACTACCATGCCTGGCTGGAGATTCGCTGGCACAAACCACACATTACTCTGCTGCTTGATTGCATTCCAGAGCTCCTGCGCTGTGTGGCTTCAATTCCCCAAATAAATTAATTTCAATATGGCCTGTTGACGTTTGGCCATGGCTGTGCTCATATCGGTCGTAACAGGTAAACTTTCACGGGTCCATGTGCAGGTAGACTGTGACGGCTCCTGCAGCGGTGATTCAGAGGAACTGGAGTATGAGGAGGAGTCAATGTGTACAGACTGGATTCCTGCAATCCCTGGCATTGGCAGAACACGTACAGCGCCACTCTCAAGATCTGTCCCCGGCTCCACAACATTTACCCAATGGGCAGTGAGGGAAAGGTATTGTCCCTGTCCATGGTGACTGGTCCACGCATCGGTGGTCAGGTGGACCTTGCTACTTACGGTGTTTAAGTAGCGAATGTTTAATTTTTCCCTCCACATGCTTTTGCAGGGCAAGGACGGCTTGCTTGCTGAAACAAAAGCGGCTGTGCACGTTGTATTGTGGGACTGCCAATGCCATGTAGTTACGGAAGGTGTCAGTCTCCACCAGCCTGAATGATAGCATTTCAAGAGAAAGTAGTTTTGCAATGCCAGCATTCAGAGTCTGTGCTCGGGGGTGGTTTGCCGAGTATGGGTGCCTTTTCTCCTATGCCTGTGCTACCGATGGCTGTAGACTGGCCTGGGAGTGTGAGGATGACAGGGTGCTGTGGGTGGAATTACACTGTGTCTCTGTCCAACAGTGCCGGAGGTTCTTCCATGGCGATCCTGTGAGGAAGCCGAACCAGCTGTGTGTGAGCTGGAGGAAGAGGCTACAACATGAGCTGAAGAGGTGGTAGGTGCCACTGTAGGTTGGCCTAGGTGTTCAGTGTGTTTTTGTAACTCCACCACGTGCTTCATTCACACATGTTTCCACATATTTGTGGTATTGAGGTTGCTGACACTTTTCCCTCTTTTGACTTTCTGATTACACAGCTTGCATTTGACAAAGCAAATGTCATCTTCAACTGTGTCAAAAAAGGACCAGGCACTGCAAGTCTTGGGAGCGCCCGTTTTGGCTTTTGGAAGAGGCATGCTCCTAATGGGTGCCGAAGTGGAGGCTACAGGCAACGCAGTCTTCCCCCTCCCTCTCCTTCCTTTTTGGGCCATTCAGGGAATCTCTTCCTCAGAGCTGCTCGCACCACCTTCCTGTACCTCACGCCATGATGGGTCAAGAACCTCATCATCTACACTACCCTCTTCCAACAACTGCTTCTCCTGGGTAGTCTCAGCAGCACAGTACGCACCAGAAAGTGGCACCTGAGTCTCATCATCAGATGTGTACTGAGGTGTGCTGACCGTAGGCACTGGCCCAACTGCCTCTTCGGATTCAGAGAGACAAAGCAGTTATTCGAATGCTGCTTGGCTGGCCCCCTCTTTCCAAGCCAAGAGATTCAGAGAACAGAAGTAGAGATGGCTCCTGCCTGTCCTGGGCTCTCTGACTGCCTGGGCAATTTGGCAGGTGGTGAAGAGACAGATGGGTGCTCTTAAGCGCTCTGTGCCTGAGAGGATGTGGCACTAATTAAAGTCAATGCATTAGCTGCCATCCTTCCCACAACGGCTTCAATTTGTTCGTCCCGCAGCAGTGGGGTACGGCGAGCTCCTACAAAGCTTCTCATGAAGGACTGTTCCCTGCTAAAACTGGGGGATGATGAGTCACCGGTGCCCGCAGCAGGCACAGAATCCCCACGTCCTCTCCCTGCAGAAACTCCACGCCCACGACCACGTGCCTTACTCCCTGCCTTTTTCATCTTGGTAGACTGATAAAGAAAAGAAAAGTACTAAAGGCTTAGTGTGCTTATTCCTGAACAGCTGCTAAAAAGTATAAGAAACACTAATTTTATAAAGTGTGGACTAGACTTTAATATGATCTAATGTGGCTTACACAACTGTAAAGTGGAGTGTTTGGTGAACTTTATTAACTTTTAGTTTTTTTTACAAAAAGACACTGGATGTGCCCAAAGATGTAAAACCGATAGTATCACAAACTTTTTGTAGCGATTGCAATGCAGGAAGGTAACTTACAATGCAATAGATGAGGTTCCAAAAATAGGCTAATACTAATCTGGCTGGGGCTGCAGGGCACAAGGCTGCAGAAAGGCTACTCTATGTACTCCTATATAGTGTTTTTCCGCAATCTAGCAGGATACGGATGGAAACCCACTAATAGGATAAATCTGGCAGCAGGCAGCACTAATTGAAAAAAGGACAATGGAACAGTATGAGGCCGTGACGCATGCTGAGCTGACTACAACCAGCTGTGGCTGCAGAACAGACTACAGCATGAGCTGCACTCACACAGAGACCTTGCAGACAGCCGTGAACAGCGCTGCAAGGCCAAAAAAAGCTCCTCTATGTACTCCTACATAGTGTTTTTCCACAATCTAGCAGGATACGGATGGAAACCCACTAATAGGATAAATCAGAAAAAATGTGCAGCAGGCAGCACTAATTGAAATAAAAGACAATGGAACAGTATGAGGCAGTGATGCACACTGAGCTGACTACAACCAGCTGTGGCTGCAGAACAGGCTACAACGTGAGCCGCACTCACACAGAGACCTTGCAGACAGCCGTGAACAGTGCTGCAAGGCCAAAAAAGCTCCTCTATGTTTTCCTATATAGTGTTTTTCCACAATCTAGCAGGATACAGATGGAAACCCACTAATAGGATAAATCAGAAAAAAAGTGCAGCAGGCAGCACTAATAGAAAAAAAGGACAATGAAACAGTATGAGGCAGTGACACACGCTGCGCTGACTACAACCATCTGTGGCTGCAGAACAGGCTACAGCGTGAGCTGCACTCACACAGACACCTTGCAGACAGCCGTGAACAGCGCTGCAAGGCCAAAAACAAGGTTCTCACACAGCGGTTGCTAAATTAGCCTGGGTAAAGCACTATGAAGCAAATCGCTAACTCAAACTATCCCACAGTCAGAACAGCAGCGTCCTGTCCCTAACTAAATTCACAGCAGAGTGAACCCAAAATGGCGGCAGCGGCTTTTATAGTGCATCATGACATCATTTCAGCAGCCAATCACAGCAATGCCCTTAATTACATGCCTAACATGCATAACAGGATGTGCCCACATTTCTTAGGATTCCTCATTGGCTGAATTAAATCAAACTGGCTCATTGCACTATGGGATCTTCCGATTCCGGTATTCGACATACTAAAAGTATTGGAACTCAGTATCGGAATTCCGATACCGCGAATATCAGCCGATACCCGATATTTGTAGTATCGGAATGCTCAACACTAGGGTTGAGCGACTTTTATTTTTTTAGGATCGGGTCGGGTTTCACGAAACCCGACTTTCTCAAAAGTCGGGTCGAGTGAAATCGGCCGATCCTATAAAAAAGTCGGGGTCGGGGTCGGCCGAAACACGAAACCCAATGCAGTGCAATGGGATACTATGGTTCCCAGGGTCTGAAGGAGAGGAAACTCTCCTTCAGGCCCTGGGATCCATATTAATGTGTAAAATAAAGAATCAAAATAAAAAATATTGATATACTCACCTCTCCGGAGGCCCCTGCACCTCACCGCTGTTAACCGGCAGCCTTCTTTGCTTAAAATGAGCGCGTTTAGGGCCTTCCATGACGTCACGGCTTCTAATTGGCCGCGTGCCGCTCATGTGACCGCCACACAACCAATCACAAGCCGTTACGTCATTCTCAGGTCCTAAATTCCTAGAATTAGGAATTTAGGACCTGAGAATGACGTCGCGGCTTGTGATTGGTCGCGTGGCGGTCACATGAGCGGCACGCGACCAATCAGAAGCCGTGACGTTCATCTAAGGTCTTTCAAGCGCTTGAAAGACCTTAGATGAACGTCACGGCTTGTGATTGGTCGCGTTGCGGTCACGTGACCGCTCCGCGACCAATCACAGGCCGCGACGTCATCTAAGGACTTTCAAGCGCTCATTCTGAGGTACCGAAGCTGCCGGTTACATCGGGCTGCATCGAAGAGGTGAGTATATCAATATTTTTTATTTTTATTCATTATTTTACACTTAAATATGGATTCCGATACCGATTCCCGATATCACAAACATATCGGAACTCGGTATCGGAATTCTGATACCAGATTCAGAAGATCACCAACCTCATGGCCGACCCCACACAGGGGTCGGGTCGGGTTTCATGAAACCCGACTTTGCCAAAAGTCGGCGACTTCTGAAAATGGCCGACCCGTTTCGCTCAACCCTACTCAACACTACCTATAAGTCAATTTAATGCATTACACTGATAAGAATAAAGTGACAAATCATGAAAAAAAAGGGTCCTAAGTTTTGTGCAAAAATGTAATCCATTTAATTAATTAGGATAGTCTGATCCTCTTGCAGTCAGGAAGATGGCTGGCTGGGAAGCAGTGTGGCTCTTAAACAGAGAAGATGGTACAACCCTTTTAAATTTTTACAAATGTAAGGAGTTTAAGACACAGATATTTGTTTTTTTTTACCTTGAGAAAGGCGCCAGTCCAGAGCCGAAATGCATTGGGACAATAAAGAATCATTTTGGAACACCTTCTCATGAACCGCAGAGCAGCCCGTTCAACGTGTTATTGCTCTCGTATAATAAACCACAGATAATGTACACTTTAATCCCTTGGGTTAGGTTTACAATGTGTTTTAGCTTAGTTATTGGCTCCATTGGGGCTTACGTCTAAAGCCCTGAAAAACAGGATTGGCGGTAAGCACTGATGGGCCATAGACTGTAATCATGTAGATGGAGTCCCTGTGATCTCTGTCAGACATAATTTTTGGTCTATATGTCTATATGACTTTTGGGTTTTTATTTGCTGTAAGCCATAATCATCATCATAAACAGAAATAAACACGTGAAATAGATCACTCTGTTTGTAATGACTCTATATAATATATGAGCTTCACTTTTTCTATTGAAGAACTGAAATGAATTAACTTTTTGATGATATTTTAATTTTGTGAGAAGCACATGTATGTTTATTCAGCACATTTTTTTGTTGAAAACTGTTTTTTTCCCATTTACTGCATAGTGTATTGCATATTTACAATTTATTAAAGTTTTTTTGTGTTCTAAAGTTGTATTCCAATAAATATACTTTATGCTCTGTCTAAATAGCTTGATTATTGTATCATAGGGCTGATTAAAAGCCTGATGTTACCATCTCACAACAGTCAATTTATCACTTAAACATGATTAATATATGAGGGAGTCGGAGTCAGGAAAATTGAGAAGTCGGGGTCGGAGCTTTGACTTACTGACTCCACAGCCCTATCAGTAACCGTGTTGGTAAGGATATGGGTGATATGCTTGAACACTTGCTGGTACAAGGAGGCAGGAACGCCACACTGGGAGAAATAGTGGAGGCTGGGGACAGAGTAACGAAGGACATCTGTTGCCATGAGTCGGCAGAAAATCTCCACCTATACAAGCCTAATGGCTATATTTCCACCGCAAGCAAATTAGAAATGTGCTCATTTAGCTTTTGGGCCTGTGGGTGAGTAGCTGGGAACTTTCTTTTTTGTTCCAAGGCCTGAGGTAGGGACAGCTGAATGCTGTGCTGGGAAAAGTTTTTTTAAGTGCCTGATGATGCTACCTAAGAATCTGCAAGGACAGATGCAGGGCAGAAGGCATCTGTGCCAGTGTAATTGACAGGGGATTAAGAAGCACCTATTACAGGGGAAGAGGCAGTGCTGTCCCCCCCTGGCACCAATCGTGGACCAAGGCGTTAGGCCCACTGAGTTGGGTGCTTAGATGACATGTGCCTGATCATGCTGGTGGTGGTTATGCTCTTAGTGGTCATGCCCCTGCTAATCTTGGCATGGCAAAGGTTGCAAATGACCGTTTTTTAAAATCTCAGAAATCTCTTTAAAAAGTCTGGGGAACACCTAACTGTGTTGGTGCTCTGCGGAACAGTTGCCTAACTTCTCCCTCTGATCAACCCACTGCATTTTCCTGCCTGTTTCAGTGCTGGTGATCCCTCCCCCTCAGCACTGCTGGCCTCGTTCTGCATGCCAACTTCCCATGTTGGATTGGTGACTTAATCATCCACCACCTCGTCTTCCACTGCCGCACCCTGGTCCTCTTGACTTGATGACTTAACAACAACTTTAATTATCTGCATCTTTGTCTCATCATCATCTATCTACCTTCTTAGAAAAAATAGTCGTTCTCCACCATCATCTTCTTGTGATCTTGGCCGCTGTACGTTTTGTGCATCACTAAACAACATTTCCTACTGTTGGAACATGCATTGTCATATGAAACAATCAAGAAATTATGTTGGAAAGAGCTCCTTGCAGTGTCTTTGTGTGGGATCATTGGTCTACTGGAACTCAACATGATTAAAGGAAGGAGGATCAGGGTGAGGATAAAGAAATCCAGACTGTTGGCTAGAGAGACTGGACCGTATGGAAGACTAAGTGGTGCTGGCAAGCATGAGGAAGATTTATCTGCTATCCAACCAACCACCTGTTTGCACTGGTGTGGATACAGAAGTGGTATCCATGGGGCTCCCTGCAGAGTGGGACAGGAAGCTACGTGTCATGGATTTGTATGCCCCACGTTCTCGGCTTCTGTGTGCAACATCACCAGCACTTCCCCATCCCTTACTGCACGCCTTACGCATTTTCCAGTTATGAGTTCTCTTGAAACCAAGTTAATTTTTAATTTAAAAAAATGGTCACCTGCAGTAGGCAAAGCGTTTCTTTGGAGTTTAATATACCACTGTAATGTAACACAAAGCATGTTACACTGTATGGATTATTAATTCAATCCAGAAAGATGTTTTAAACTTTTATTGGAGGTTAATACCACAGTAATGTAACACTAAGCTTGTTACACTGTATGTATTACTAATTCAATCCAGAAATATTTTTGAACTTTTTTGGAGGTTGTGTGGAGACGCAAGGGTCAGTTGGTGCTCTCGTCCACTGGCCTGGCTGCCTTTAGAAAGATTGCATGGACCAAAGTTCATCCCACTGAATGCCTGTACTATTTCCCCTTGGGCTAATACTTCTCAGACAAGAAAGGGTGAGGGTAAAACAGTGTGTCAGTACTTTAGTGAACCACTAACAGACTATAACATATAGTAAAATTCAAGCAAATACACAAGATGGTGCAAATTACAGAGTATCACCTTTATGCTGGCTCTCTGGGATTAGAGCAGTTGCAACTTCGGGGCTTCCAGGGTCAACTACCCCCACAAGTGGCACCTCTCTTTTGATGGGCACCCCAGAGAGGAGATAATGACAAGCTTAGAAAGCTGACAGTTCATTGCGGTATTTGGTCAGGTGACCTGATTGTCCCAATCTGTCTTCTCCAAATTTCTCCATGGATCCAGGTGACCAGATAATTCCAACATGGCTTCTTCGAACATGTCCATGGGGCCAGGTGACCGGATGGTCCCAACTTAGTTTCTCCTAAAGTTTCCATTGGGCCATAAGACCTCATTGTCCCAATCTGGCATCTCTCAACATCTTAAGGGTACAATGATGGTCAAGAAAACAGATCTGTATTTCTCCAGCTGGGGCCTTGATCCCTTAAGCTAACTTCCTGTGGAGTGTCTCAAATCTGTATGCTTTCAGCTTGAGCCATGGTGTCTTGGCTACTGTCATACTGAGTCTCTTTGCACAAGGATAGAGTTCACTTTTTATGCCCACATCTGTCCTTCAGGCCATCATACACAGGTCAGGGGGAAGGATGAGGTCAACTATTATTGTTCTAATATTCAATTAATCTTCATAGTTTGTCCTTCACTGTTTACAGGTTAACAAGCTGTATGGACTAATACAATGACTAATCAACATATTAGCAATCTTTGATTGTTCAATTACCCTGCGCCCCTGTCTTCCAATGAAAGTAACACAATAAGCTGCAACAAACATCAATCCAAGACTCAACGTTCAAGCTCAAATGAACAATGGTCTTTTTCTTTGGGCCTACTGAATTTATGTTTGGCATGATTAAGAATAAACATGGAACACACGTGGGAGTGGAGGAAGGGGAATAAACCAAAGTAGATGAGGGAGAGAATAACCACACTTACAAACCTTGCAACAGTCACAGATAACTCCTCCAGAACTCCTTCTCATATGAACTCCTCTCCTCCTAAGCCATGCAACAAATGCTAGCTTTGACATGGATTTGAATCATGAGCCAGATATAAAGAGAATAGGATTGGCTAACTGAGCTAATCTGAGCAACAATCAACCCCTGTTCTGCCAAAAGGAATAAACACCATTAAAATTAAGGAGAATTGCTTTTTCTTAGTGCAGGAGAAGGAACAATCAGATGCCATGGTCTCCTGGCTCCTCTCTTTTAGGGAAACCCCATGACAGTTTTTTGGGAGGCTAATGTAGCACTAAGCATGTAATAATAGAAGAAGAGTAAAGAAGCCACTATAGGATATGCACACCACCCATAAAATCTTAAAAACAGGCAAGCTTTATTGATAACAATGATAAAAACAATTTAAAAACAATACAAAACTCTCCCTCATTAATCTTGCTCCCATATAAATCAATGATAGTGTAAAAAATTACCACTGAATGAAACACATGGCAACCAGGAAATCACATGAATTTGCTAAAGAATACAAAACACGGATGGCACATAGTTTGTCGTAGTAAATAATAGGGCACACAGAAGACCCCCCCAGGCACAGCAAAATGAAGAAATAGCCCCCAATATAAATATATTCAGAGTAGAGCAAGGAATATAATAAGACCTGAAGCCAAGAGTATATGAACAAGCCACCTGTGGGTTTGCAGGATCTAATCCACGGGGCAGGGGGCTAATGCTCAAAAGTAACCAGGTGTCCTTCTGGAAAAAATTACATACTGGAAAGCCAGTGGAAGAGGCAGGATATGGCAGAGGGAGGACCCAACCAGGACAGCTTCGTCAGGGGAACACTGTGAAAAAAACTTGTTGCATCATTCCCAAGAGGACTCATGGCTGAACTAGCTCAAAAGGATGCTTCTAGCCAATACTGACCAAAGGGTTTGAATACTTATGACCATGTGATATTTGGTCTTCTGCAGCCACTCACAAAGATGGCCACACACTCGACCTCATCTTCACCCGCCTCTGCTCCCTATCTAACCTCTTTAACTCACCTCTTCCTCTTTCTGACCACAACATGCTTACATTCTCTTCCCTCTCCATGTCCATAATCCCCACCCCACAAACTTGCACACCCTCGCAGAAATCTCAAACACCTCGATCTACACTCACTCTCTGAATCTCTTCTCTCTCTTACATACATAAGCTCCATACACAAAGCGGACGTCGCTGCCACTTTGTATAACACCACAGTAGCTACAGCTCTTGAATCGGTTGCCCCTCTCACACATACCAAAGCTCCTAAAATCAACAGACAACCCTGGCACACCAGCCTGACCAAAGAACTGAGGCGGGCTTCCAGGGTTGCTGAGCGGTGATGGAAAAGATCACTCTCCAACGAGGACTTCACCGCGATCAAACAGTACCTCACTAATTTCAAGACCACACTCGCTGCATCAAAACAAACCTACTTCTCATCTCTCATATCCTCCCTGTCTCAAATCCCTAAACAGCTATTCAACACCTTCAATTCTCCCCTCTGTCCCCTAGCATCTCCTCCCTCTCCACTCTTCTCAGCTGAAGACTTTGCTTCATTCTTCAAACAGAAGATTGGTAACATCAGAGAAAACTTTGGCCTTCAACCCCCACAACCCCTATTCCTAACTACTCAGCCCTCCTCCTCCAAAACCAGCTTCTCCATCATTATAGAAGAACAACTTTCCACCCTACTCTGAAGATCACATCTCATAACCTGTGCACTTGACCCGATCCCAACCCACTTTATCCCAAACTTCACCACAGTCTACATCCCAACTCTAACCCATCTCTTCAACCTATTAATAACAATTGGTGTTTTCCCCTCATGCTTCAAACATGACTCAGTCACACCTATCCTCAAAAAGCCCTGGCTTGATCCATCCTCTCTATCTAGCTATCACCCAATATCTCTTCTCCCCTTTGCCTCAAACCTACTGGAACAACATGTCCATTTCGAATTGTCCTACCACCTCTCTTCCTGGTCTCGCTTACAATCCGGCTATTGGCTGCATCACTCTACTGAAACTGCCCTAACTAAAGTCACCAATGACCTGCTGACTGCCAAAGCCAAGCGACACTACTCTGTCCTCCTTCTCCTGGACCTGTCCTCTGCCTTTGACGCAGTGGACCACTCCCTATTACTACAGACCCTCTCATCTCTTGGCATCACAGACTTGGCCCTATCTTGGATTGCATCATACCTAACAGACCGGACATTCAGCATCTCCCACTCACACATCACCTCCTCACCTCACCCCTATCTGTCGGAGTCCCGCAAGGTTCAGTCCTAGGGCCCCTGCTCTTCTCCATTTACACCTTCGGACTGGGACAGCTCATGGAATCTCACGGCTTGCAGTATCACCTCTATGCTGATGATACACAGATCTACCTCTCTGGACCAGATATCACCTCCCTACTAACCAAAATCCCACAATGTCTGTCCGCTATTTCATTCTTCTTCTCTGCTAGATTTCTAAAACTTAACATGGACAAAACAGAATTCATCATCTTTCCCCCATCTCACTCAACTCTCCCAACAAATCTATCCATTAAATAAATGGCTGCTCACTCTTTCCAGACCACAAGCTCGCTGCCTTGATGTAATCCTTGACTCTGATCTCTCTTTCAAACCACATATCCAGGCATTTTCCACCTCCTGCCGACTTCAACTCAAAAACATCTCCCGGATCAGTACATTCCTCAACTGAGAATGTGAAAAAACTCTAGTGCATGCCCTCATCATCTCCCTTCTTGACTACTGCAACCTTCTGCTGTGTGGCCTCCCCTCTAACACTCTCACGCCCCTCCAATCTATCTTAAACTCTGCAGCCTAACTAATCCACCTATCCCCCCGCTATTCCCTGGCCTCTCCACTCTGTCAATCCCTTCACTGGCTCCTCATTACCCAGAGACTCCAGTTCAAAACCCTAACCATGGCATACAAAGCCATCCACAACCTGTCTCCTCCATACGTCTGTAACATCGTCTCCTGGTACCTACCAGCACGCAACCTTTGATCCTCACAAGATCTCCTTCTCGACTCCTCTCTTATCTCTTCTTCCCACAATCGCATAAAAGATTTATCCCACGCATACCCCCTCCTCTGGAACTCTGTACCCCAACATATCAGACTCTCGCCTACTGTGGAAACCTTCAAAAGTAACCTGAAGATCTACCTCTTCCGACAAGCCTGCAACCTGCAATAACCACTGATCTACCAAACCGCTACACGACCAGCTTTGCTCTCACCTATTGTATCCTCACCCATCCCTTGTAGATTGTGAGCCCTCGCGGGTAGGGTCCTCTCTCCTCTTGTACCAGTCGTGGCTTGTATTGATAAGGATTATTGTACATGTTTTTTTATTATGTATACCCTTCCTCACATGAAAATCGCCATGGAATAAATGGCGCTATAATAATAAATACCGTATATACTCGAGTATAAGCCGACCCGAGTATAAGCCGACCCCCCTAATTTTGCCACAAAAAACTGGGAAAACTTATTGACTCGAGTATAAGCCTAGGGTGGAAAATGCAGCAGGTACCGGTGAATTTCAAAATTAAAAATAGATACTCCATACCGTTCATTATGGCCCCATAGATGCTCCACATAAAGCTGTGCCATATATACAATGCTCTGCACCATTGCCCCATAGATACTCCACATAAAGCTGTGCCATATATACAATGCTCTGCACCGTTGCCCCATAGCTGTGCCATATATATAATGCTCTGCACCGTTGCCCCATAGCTGTGCCATATAGTGCTCTGCACCATTGCCCCATAGCTGTGCCATATAGTGCTCTGCACCGTCCATTATTGCCCCATAGCTGTGCCATATAGTGCTCTGCACCATTGCCCCATAGCTGTGCCATATAGTGCTCTGCACCGTCCATTATTGCCCCATAGCTGTGCCATATAGTGCTCTGCACCATTATTGCCCCATAGCTGTGCCATATAGTGCTCTGCACCGTCCATTATTGCCCCATAGCTGTGCCATATAGTGCTCTGCACCATTATTGCCCCATAGCTGTGCCATATAGTGCTCTGCACCGTTGCCCCATAGCGCTCTGCACCATTGCCCCATAGCTGTGCCATATAGTGCTCTGCACCGTTGCCCCATAGCTGTGCCATATAGTGCTCTGCACCGTTGCCCCATAGCTGTGCCATATAGTGCTCTGCACCGTTGCCCCATAGCTGTGCCATATAGTGCTCTGCACCATTGCCCCATAGCTGTGCCATATAGTGCTCTGCACCATTGCCCCATAGCTGTGCCATATAGTGCTCTGCACCGTTGCCCCATAGCTGTGCCATTTAGTGCTCTGCACCGTCCATTATTGCCCCATAGCTGTGCCATATAGTGCTCTGCACCGTTGCCCCATAGCTGTGCCATATAGTGCTCTGCACCATTGCCCCATAGCTGTGCCATATAGTGCTCTGCACCGTTGCCCCATAGCTGTGCCATATAGTGCTCTGCACCGTTGCCCCATAGCTGTGCCATACAGTGCTCTGCACCGTCCATTATTGCCCCATAGCTGTGCCATATAGTGCTCTGCACCGTCCATTATTGCCCCATAGCTGTGCCATATAGTGCTCTGCACCGTTATTGCCCCATAGCTGTGCCATATAGTGCTCTGCACCGTCCATTATTGCCCCATAGCTGTGCCATATAGTGCTCTGCACCGTCCATTATTGCCCCATAGCTGTGCCATATAGTGCTCTGCACCGTTCATTATTGCCCCATAGCTGTGCCATATAGTGCTCTGCACCGTCCATTATTGCCCCATAGCTGTGCCATATAGTGCTCTGCACCATTGCCCCATAGCTGTGCCATATAGTGCTCTGCACCGTTGCCCCATAGCTGTGCCATATAGTGCTCTGCACCGTTGCCCCATAGCTCTGCCATATAGTGCTCTGCACCGTCCATTATTGCCCCATCGCTGCTGCTGCTGCTGCTGCAATAAAAAAAAAAAAACACATACTCACCTGTCTTGCTTGCAGCTCCTCGGCGCCATCTTCCCGGCGTCTCTCGGCACTGACTGATCAGGCAGAGGGCGGCGCGCACACTATATGCGTCATCGCGCCCTCTGCCTGAACAGTCAGTGCGGAGAGAGAGACGCCGGGAAGATGGCGCGACACCCGGCGTGTGGAACGAGGACAGGTGAATATTACATACTTACCTGCTCCCGGCGTCCCGCTCCTTCCCCCTGCCTGTCTTCGGTGCTGCAGCCTCTTCCTCTGTCAGCGGTCACCGGCACCGCTTCATTAGAGGAATGAATAGGCGGCTCCGCCCCTATGGGAGGTGGAGCAGCCTAGTCATTTCTCTAATGAGCGGTCCCACGTGACCGCTCAGGGGAAGAGGCTGCGGCACCGAACACAGTGTGACAGGCAGGGGGAGCGCCAGGAACGCCGGGACTAGGTAAGTATATGACAGTGCTCACCCGCCGACCCCACCACCGATCATGACTCGAGTATAAGCCGAGAGGGGCACTTTCAGCCCAAAAATTTGGGCTGAAAATCTCGGCTTATACTCGAGTATATACGGTAATAATAATAATAAATAATATTTCAGATTTTCTATATTGATAAATTTGCAAAAATTACCACATTTCTGCTTTTTTTTCAGTCAAGATGGGGTGCAGAGTGTACATTAATGAGAAAAAAATGAACTTTTTTGAATTTTCCAAAACGCTGCAATGAAACATTGTACGTATTTTATTATGTTCAATAAATGTTGTATCTTATAAGACCTAGCACTACATTCTATGTTTGTATTAGATGTTTTATGATTTTAAACTGCAACCAAGTACATGGTGATTCTAAACACATCATAATGTTAGGTAGGAAAGAGCTTGGCACTTGCTTTAACCTAATGGATTTCTTCTATGGAAATATGACATTGCAATTTACTTGACTATCTATACATATTTGGTTCATGCTGGCTCTGCCACTTTATTTCTATGCTTGCACTTAACTATAAGAATAATTTCTATTATGTAGTTGTTTCTGTTCTGCACCATTTATGCTTACTTTATTTGGGCAATCCCTGCTAACTTTAATCATTTTTTAATATATTCATATAAAATTTGTATCTTTTAATCATAATTAAGGCATGGGTCTCTTCTTTACCATAGATGGAAGTTCTCAGGTAGTGTGGTGTATTATCAAGTTTGAAGTGTTATGCACATTATTATTTTTTTGAGGATTGTGTTTAACGATTAAATGAACCTGTCACCCCCCAGGGCGTTTTAAGTAAAAGAGCCACCTTCAGAAGCACTAAGGCTGCATTCTGTGTAGGTGGCTCTTATGTTTAGCATTCCTAGGAATGCTGAAATAATCACTTTTATAAATTTTGCACCATACCTGTATTGAGTCCGGAGGTATGTCTTCTCCCTCAGTGTCAACCGCCTCCGAGATGTCAATCATCCCCCTGGGATGCCGCCTCCTCTCTGTCGTGACATCACCGGTGCCTGCAGTGTGTTGTGATGTATTCACAATGCGGAGCTGGGAATCTGGCACCTGCTCAGTGGAGCGGGTCACCGTGCTTCATTGAAGAGAGTGCCGAAGTCTCGCGAGACTTCACAAATCTTGCGAGACTTTTGCACTATCTTCAATGGAGCACGGTGACCCGCTTCACAACACAGGTGCTAGATGCCCAGCCCTGCAGTGTGAATACATCATAACACACTGCGGGGCAGGATCTGGGGCATCCATTGTGCAAAGGTGCGATCTACTTACATCGCTTGATGTACAGTAAGTTCCAGGGCAGCACGCATGGCGCATGTCCGAGAAATAATTGTAGAGCACAGGCGCCGATGATGGCACAAGACAGAGAACAGGCGGCACCCAGTGGGATGGGATGATGGATGGCTGCGAGGTGGCTGAGTCAGGGGAGAAAACGTACCCCCGGAATCTATACAGGTATGGCGCGCAATTTATAAAACTGAATAGTTCAGCATTCCTAGGAATACTAAACATAAGAGCCACCTTCACAGAATGCAGCCTTAGTGCTGCTTAAGGTGGCTTTTACTGAAAAACCCCCTGGGGGTGGCAGGTTCCCTTTAAGCTCTTCTCTTCATTTGTTAAAATTAGCTTTTGTAAAGTTCCAGGTTTTTGCATTCCCCTTTTAAATGTTTTATTAAAATTACGTTGAAACTTACCATATAATGGTCGCTACATCCCAAGTGCTTCCGAGCCTGTACAGTTGCATGTAAAAGTTTGGGCACCCCTGGTTGAAGTTATTGGTATTATGAATAGTTAAGCAAGTTGAAGTTAGAATGATCTCTAAAAAGCCTAAAGTTAAAGATGACACATTTCCTATGTAGTTTAGGCAAAAAAAGGTCATTTTTTACATTTTAAAAATTACGAAAAGGAAAATAGGCTAATGCAAAGTTTTAGGCACCCAGCAAGGTTAGTACCTAGTAGCACCCCCTTTTGAAAGTATCATAGATTGTAAATGCTTTTTGTAGCCAGACAAGAGTCTTTTAATTCTTGTGTGAGGGATTGTCATTAGTGTTGAGCATTCCGATACCGCAAGTATCGGGTATCGGCCGATACTTGCGGGTATCGGAATTCCGATACCGAGATCCGATACTTTTGTGGTATCGGGTATCGGTATCGAAACAACATTAATGTAGAAATGTGTAAAAGAGAGAATTAAAATAAAAAATATTGCTATACTCACCTCTCCGACGCAGCCTGCACCTTACCGAGGGAAGCGGCAGCGTTCTTTGTTTAAAATTCGCGCTTTTCTTTCCTTTACGTGAAGTCCCGGCTTGTGATTGGTTGCGTCGCAGTCACATGGGCGACGCAACCAATCACAGCAAGCCGTGACGTAATTTCAGGTCCTTAAGGATTTTAAAATTACGTCCCGGCTTTGTGATTGGTTGCGTCGCAGTCACATGGGCGACGCAACCAATCACAGCAAGCCGTGACGTAATTTCAGGCCCTTAAGGATTTTAAAATTACGTCCCGGCTTTGTGATTGGTTGCGTCGCAGTCACATGGGCGACGCAACTAATCACAAGCCGTGACGTCACGGGAGGCTGGACACGCGCGCATTTTAAAATGCGCGCGTGTCCAGCCTCCCGGCTTGTGATTGGTTGACCGCGACGCAACCAATCACAAGCCGGGACGTCACGGGAGGCTGGACAAGCGCACATTTTAAAATGCGCGCGTGTCCAGTCTCCCGGCTTGTGATTGGTTGACCGCGATGCAACCAATCACAAGCCGGGACGTCACGGGAGGCTGGACAAGCGCGCATTTTAAAATGCGCGCGTGTCCAGCCTCCCGTGACGTCACGGCTTGTGATTGGTTGCGTCGCCCATGTGACTGCGACGCAACCAATCACAAAGCCGGGACGTAATTTTAAAATCCTTAAGGGCCTGAAATTACGTCACGGCTTGCTGTGATTGGTTGCGTCGCCCATGTGACTGCGACGCAACCAATCACAAAGCCGGGACGTAATTTTAAAATCCTTAAGGACCTGAAATTACGTCACGGCTTGCTGTGATTGGTTGCGTCGCCCATGTGACTGCGACGCAACCAATCACAAAGCCGGGACTTCACGTAAGGAAAGAAAAGCGCGAATTTTAAGCAAACAACGCTGCCGGTTCCCTCGGAGAGGTGAGTATAGCAATATTTTTTATTTTAATTCTTTCTTTTACACATTAATATGGTTCCCAGGGCCTGAAGGAGAGTTTCCTCTCCTTCAGACCCTGGGAACCATCAGGAATACCGTCCGATACTTGAGTCCCATTGACTTGTATTGGTATCGGGTATCGGTATTGGATTGGATCCGATACTTTGCCGGTATCGGCTGATACTTTCCGATACCGATACTTTCAAGTATCGGACGGTATCGCTCAACACTAATTGTCATCCATTCTTCCTTGAAGAATTCATCCAGTTCTGTGAAATTCCTGAGTTGTCTTGCATGCACTGCTATTTTGAAGTCTAGCCACAGATTTTCAATGATGTTTAGATCAGGAGACTGTGAGAACCATTGTAAAACCTTCAGTTTGCATCTTTTGAGGTCGTCTATTGTGAATTTTGAGGCGTGTTTAGGATCATTATCCATTTGTAGAAGCCATCCTCTTTTCAACTTCAGCATTTTTACAGATGGTGTTATGTTTGCATTAGCAATTTGTTGAAATTTCATTTTATCCATTTTTAACTCTACCCGTAAAATGTTCCCCATGCCAATGGCTGCACCACGACCTCAAAGCATGATTGATCCACCCCCATGCTTTTCCTGAAATTTTGTGCCCTTTTTTCTCCACACATACTGCATCTATAATGATTGTGACCACAGAGTTCTAGTTTAACCTCATTGGTCCATGGGACTTGTTTCAAAAATACATCAGGCTTTTTTAGATTTTTTTTGCATACTTCTGGTTCTGAGTTTTATGTGTGAGAATGCAAGAGAGGTTTTCTTCTGATGACTCTTCCATGAAGGCCATATTTGTGCAGGTGCCTCTGAACAATAGAACCAGGGTCGGACTGGGGTGTCGGGGGCTCACCAGGGGACTCTAGGGGCCCACCCTACAGCTATAAGCAAATATCTGTCAGTCATTATCCCCATTATAGTGGAGGCTGTAAAACACATCTACCTTGCGCCCCCATAACTGGGATGTATAATTACGATAGTTTACACTAATGGGGTTCTTTGGTTAAAACAAGTTATCACCGATCCATGGGCTCCACAGGATAGGTGATCACTTAAGTCCGACCATTATAAACTGCACAGATTGGAATAATGAGGAAATTTTATCGTTGATAGGACACTTATCCCCATTTTAAAATGGAGCGGCAGGTGGGATATCTGACCGCAGCTTCATTTATTCTCTTTGGGACTTCCAGAAAAAACAAGTGCAGCCACTGACGGAATGAATGGATCAATGATTGAGTCGTACATGCCACTTCAGTCTGTTGGGGATAAAAAGTTCCACATTCTGCCGATTGGGTCCAAGTAGTCAGACCCCCACCAGTCAATACGTTATCACTTATCCTGTGGAGAGGTGATTACTTTTACCCCTGTATATGCAACTCTGCCACTGTGTATCAAGTATTTAATCTTTAATGGAAATAAAGAATCTTCTCCTAATTAATATCAGAGAGAACAAATGACCGCCATGCACAACACAATCCACTATACCAAGACCAATACTACCACATACAGGGGAAGAAATACCACCACAATATGACCAGACCACATACTGACTGAATAATAATACACACAAGGGACAAATACCGCCACACCATGACCAGACCACATATTACCACCACATGGTGTTCGAATAATATAACATATTACCAGCATATAGGGACCAAATAATACCACATACTAGGAGAAATACTGCCACACCGTGACCACCGTGACTACCGTGACCAGACCACAAATTACCGCCACATAGTGACCAAAACAGCCCATACAAGGAACAAATACACCACACCATGATCAGACCATATAATGACCGAATAATATGACATATTACCAGCATATAGGGATGAAATAATTATACAAGGAGAAATACTGCCACGCCGTGACAAGACCACAAATTACCACCACATAATGACCAAATACTACAATACTGATCATGAATACAAACCACAATACTAACACTGTTATTACGACCAGTGACATTATACACAGGAGCTCAGTATATAGTGTCAGTGCACAAGTAATACAGTGATCACCAGTGACACTTTACACAGGAGCTCTGTATATAGTGTATAGTGTACAGGTAGTACAGGGATCACAAGTGACATTATGCACAAGAGCTCTGTATATAGTGTCAGTGCACAGGTAATACAGTGACATTATACACAGGAGCTCTTTATATAGTGTCAGTGTACAGGTAATACAGTGATCACCGGTGACACTATACACAGGAGCTCTATATATAGTGTCAGTGTGCAGGTAATACAGTGATCACCAGTGACATTATACATAGGAGCTCTGTATATAGTGTCAGTGTACAGGTAATACAGTGATCACTGGTGACATTATAAACAGGAGCTTTATGTATTGTGTATAGTGTAAAGGTAATACAGTGATCACTAGTGCCATTATACAATGGAGCTCTGTGCACAGCATATAGTGTATAATCTGCATTTACATGTAATATACTGACTCACCAGTGATGTCTGTAGTTGAAGTCTTTCATCTTTGCTTTTCTTCTTCAACCAGCACAGACCGCCATCACTTCTTCCAGCCAGGACTCGTCTCTGCAAAAAATAACACAGTCATCAATAGCTGATCGCTTCCAAAGCACATTCCCCACTTTTTTCCTGACTTCTACACTAAGTCAGATTAAGAAAAAAGCAACCTAACGCTGCCCTGCACAGTAACAGGACCCCCATATTTCTCCCTACATGGAAAACAGTTTCCTAAAAAGTAAATTATATTATAGTAGTAATAATGTCCCTAATTGGACGCTAAAGAAATTATGTTCCCCACTTGTCACCATAAACTAATATAGTATGTTTCTCATTCTGGCCCTCAAACAGTAATTTAGTCCCCTTTATTTATTAATCTCACCCAGCCTGCCCCCTATGTCCCCTGTCCGGCCTAGGGCCCATATATCCATCCTGCCCCCCTAGCTATACATACTGGCCCTCATATTTCCCTTTACCTGCCCCCCATATATCTTTCCTGGACCCCCATATATCCATCCTGGCCCCTTGTCCTGGCCCCTCCGTGTATCCATCCTGCCCTCCATGTGTCTCCATCCAGGTCACCCCCATGTGTCTCCATCCTGGTCCCCCATGTGTCTCCATCCTGGTCCCACCCCCTTGTGTCTCCATCCTGGTCCCCCCTCATGTGTCTCTGTAACAGCCCAGGGTCCTGGTTGTTACAGTTGCATTGCTTTCCTCACGGGGAGAGTGATGTCGCGCTTGGAAGCAGGGAAAGATCTCTTCTATCAGGTAAACACAAACATGCAATAGTTCCCACTCCAGGCCAGAAGGGGGAGCTCTGATCCTGCTTATGGGTGGCTCCCCTATATATAAATTCTGGTCTGGAAGGAAAGACAGTTAGTGAGTGCCGGACAGCAGATTGGAGAGGTGCTGCAGCTCCTGGATAGTGACTTACAGAAGGAAAGAACAGTTTGTAGAGAGCATGCAGGAGAGCAAAGCACAGGAGAGTGACAACTGGGGAGGATAGCTGTGACTGGGCTACCTCCCTGCTGAGCGCAGATTCCCGGTAGCCGGAGGACCGAGGTTGTGTCGGACTCTAGGAGACACAGCAGAAACTGGCAGGACAGCTGGATTAAACATCACCTGTCTGCCCTAATACCCAGGAGGCACAGTGGCACATAGAGTCTGGGTCATGATAGAGACCTTATAAAAAGGCTCGAGCCACCTGTCATACGTGTTTGTGTCCTAACCTTCATGGAGGGCGAGAGAACTGTGAGGACCTTGTCAGAAGCCATAAGCAGTAAGGGACTACACCAAAGCCCTGGTAGGAAGGCTTTCATCTCCACCTGGTAAAGGGGACTCTGCACTTGCTTCCAAGCTGGGAAGACCCTGCCTATACCTGTGACCTGGTGCCCTGGACTGTGGATACCTGACGTCTTCAGTAAACCAGGTAAAGAGACTGCACACATGTGTCATTGCTCTTTACTGCACCATTCACCACCTTCACCTACACACCGGGAGCCCTGGGGACCTACTTCACCTGTGGGAAGTTATACCATCTAGCTGCCATAACATCACCCCAGCGGACCCCTGAGGCCTATGGAGTGAAGCATAGTGAGAAGGAGCTGGTGATCCACAGTGTCAAATGCGGCAGAGAGATCCAGGAGAATCAGGAGAGAGCAATGACCTTTGGATTTAGCTGTTATTAGATCATTAGAGACTTTAGTGCGTGCAGTTTCAGTGGAGTGTAAAGAGCGGAAACCAGATTGTAAGGGGTCTCCTCATGTGTCTCCATCCTGGTCCCCCACCTCATGTGTCTCCATCCAGATCCTCCACCTCATGTGTCTCTTTCCTGGTCCCCACCTCATGTGTCTTCATCCTGGTCACCCACCTCATGTGTCTCCATCCTGGTCTCCCACCTCATGTTTTCCATCCAGGTTCCCGTCATGTGTCTCCACTATGGTCCCCCTCTCATGTGTCTCCATTCAGGTCCCCCGGTGTGTCTCCATCCAGGTCCCCCTCTCATGTGTCTCCATCCAGGTCCCCCCATGTATCACCATACAGGTACCCCTCTAATGTGTCTCCATCCAGGTCCCCCTCACATGTGTCTCCATCCAGGTTCCCCTCTCATGTGTCTCCATCCAGGTTCCCCTCTCATGTGTCTCCATCCTGGCCCCTTGCAGATAGAGAGAAATAGAGAACAAGAAAAAAAGAAAAAAAAAAAGATTCCTCTTACCTTCCTGCGCTCCCAGCGCCGTGCGGCGTCCTCATCCACTTCCTTTGCAGGTCGGCGCACACATAGAAAAAGGCCGCCGACATAGCAGAGGCCTGCAGTGAACGTGTGTGCAGGCCGCATGTGGCGCATGACACTGACGTCATACGCCGGTGCCGACGGGCGCACACTGTTCAGTATTGATCGGGACGTGCGCCGCAACGGTTCAAGTAATGAACGCTGCATGCACACGTCCCTGCACATACTTTGCCTGCGCTTTTAAAGGACCCACGCCCCTAAAAACCGCATATACTTTTTTTCTTTCCTTCTTTTTCTTCTCCTCCTCTCCTGCCCCCAAAGACAAGGGCCCTCCGAGGATTTCCCCGATACCCCGCCAGGCCAGTCCAACCCTGAAAAGAACAATGTGTCATAACCCCAAAGTCTACTAAATCTTTCTGAAGGTTTTTTTGCTGTCAAGCAGAGGCACTGATTTGCCTCTCTAGCAATCCTATGAGCAGCTCTCATTGAAATTTTGCTTGGTCTTCCAGATCTTCTTTTGACCTCCACTGTTCCTGTTAACTGCAATTTCTTAATTACATTTCAAATTGAGGATCTTCAACATGAAAATGCTTTGCCATCTTTTTATTGCCTTCTCCAGCTTTCTGGTCCTCCGCCACTTTCTCAGAATGCTAGGCAAATGCTTATAAGAACCCATGGCTGCTGTTTTTTGGCATAAAGTTAGAGGAGACTGTTTTTTTTTTTTTTTTAAACCTGGGAAATTTTCATCACCTGGCCTAACAGTGTACAATCCATAACCCTAACCTTATCTGAGCACAGAAATCTCCAAAGGTACCCAAACTTTTGCATTGACCCATTTTCCTTTTTGTAATTTTTCAAATGTAAAAAATGACAATATATATATTTTGTTTTGTCTGAAATACAAGGGAAACGTGTCATTTATAACATTAGGCTGTTAGAGATCATTTTAACATTAACTTGCTTAACTGTTCATAATAACAGTAATTTTGACCACATGTGCCTAAACTTTTAGATGTCACAGAAGATTTGAAATTATATCTGGTCTGGTCGACTAGCTTCCATGCACAGTGCTTACAAGCTAGAAAGTAGCGGTCTCTTAGACAATGAGTTGTAAGGTTAAGAAAAGTGTTAACACCTAAAGAATTACTAATTATTTAGTCCCCATTGGAGAACACAAAACTATGATATTTTGATTACTTGTTGTAAATGAAATACCAAAACTTGGCTTCACAGGGTTACCAACATGGCATGCATGTGTTACCTGCAAACTGCCAGCTGTTTCTTTTGTGAACAGTCAGTTATTTACTCCAATGCAGTGTAAACTTAGCCTAAGCACTCCTTTAAATCAATACATTTCATTTCAATTTGACAAAAAAATTGGGGAGACGTTTCTTAAAACATTGCCACCCTGAACACTGGTAATGATTGGCTAATTTGTAGCATTTCCAATCAATAGTTAAGAATTGAGTCTCCAAACGCTGCAACAAATACATAATTATTTTGTAGACTACATCCACTTGGGAACTTAACAATAATTACTATATTAAAAAAAATCTGCTATGAACAATATATGTGGCAGATATTAAGGCTTAAAGTCCATTTCCATTCAGAGTCCTTGTGGAGAATAAGAAGACTCTAAAGTCAGAATTAAAGACAGAGAAATTAGAATCCTAATGTACAGTAAATTACTAGAAATGTAAAGGTAACGGTAAAGTATGCAACATGAATATTGTGGCAATAAGTGAAGTTATTTATTCTACCAACTAGTTCCCTTAAAATGATCTACAATCACAAATGATAGAATGCAGAAGAAAGAGAAAGATAATTCCAAAAAGAAATAATAGAAACCAATGTGTTAAAAAAACACCATATTCTTTTTAAACAGTTGGAATCTGATTTGTTGTGATGGACAAATGCCCCACTCCCAGTAACCCCTTTTCTTCCAAGTCCTAATATCCTGAATATCCAATCTGGAAATCCACTGCTTGAGCAATAACTTGATTATCACTTGGTCAAAGTTCAAACAAGAACATTGTGCAACATTTTTGTAGGTATTTTATGTATGTCTCTATTTTTTTACAGTATCACAATAGCATAATTAGAATGTTTTATGTTTTTATTTTTTTAAATCGAGAAGTCGAATTTTAAATAATATGAGTCTTTAAAATAATTCTGAAAGAAATATAAATAAAATGTGTTCAATTTATTGTTGACAGGAAATGGTCTTCCAACAATAGGATCAATGGATCATATGGAAAAGGTTGCAAAAGTTACAAGGAAGTTTGCTGTATCATGAACATTTTATTTCCAATAATATTATAGAATACATTGCAGAATGTATGCAATTAATGTAGATAATTGCACCTCAGTAGCTGACTTTGTTTTGGCTGGCCTGGAACTTCAATCTGATCTTCAGGTGATTCTCTACTTGAGTTTGCTGATCATGTACATAATAGGTTTGGCAGCTAATCTGTCTATTATTATTATTCCTATTTTCAACCCCACTCTCCATACACCCATGTATTTTTTCTTGTACAACTTGGCTTTTCTTGACATTTGTTACTCATCAGTAGTTGTTCCTAAGATGTTTGCAGACTTTATGTCTCAGAAGAAGATGATCTCATTTGGTGGTTGCATGTTACAAGTCCATTTCTTCCACTTCCTGGGTAGCGCAGAAGTAGTTCTCTTCTCAGCTATGTCTTATGACAGATATGTGGCTATTGCACATCCTTTGAGATACACAACCATCATGAGTTACAATGTCTGCTTTGCTTTAGCCTCATGTTCTTGGGTTATTGGATTTTTTCATGCATCGGTACACAGTGTAATGACTGCAAGGCTTCCATTTTGTGGACCAAAAATAGTAAAACATTTCTTCTGTGATGTTAAACCTTTGCTTAATTTGGCCTCTGCAGATGTTTCTCTAAATTTCAAGCTTCTTATTAGAGTGACCGGAACCCTAGCGACAACAACCTTATTGCTAACTATCCTTTTTTATGCCCTCATTAGCAAATTTCTGATAAAAATAAAGACCTCACAAGGACGAAAACGTGCCCTATCTACATGTAGTGGACATTTTACAGTAGTTACTCTCCAGTATGGAACAGCAATTTTTACCTACATGCGCCCTTCTTCAGAAGAGTCTTTAGATCAAGACAGATCAGCCGCAATTATGTTCTCTGTTATAACCCCAGCGTTAAACCCAATTATTTATACATTAAGAAACAAAGACATGATAAAAGCTTTGAAAAGGTTGTTTAAAAAATCTCATTAAAAAATGTATGAAAATTCTAAACCAAAAATTCTAATATACTGTACTACTTATAAAACATCAAGTAATTGTCACATGCATGTAATGGTATTCATATAAATAACAAAATGAATGCATAAACAATTTCTTAATCCCTTCATGATCACATGTGTGTAGCAGAAATGTTCACTTCCTATGAGCGCCGATCACAGGATGGCACTTATAGCAATATGGCAATGACAACCATAGAGGTCTGCTTCAGACCTCTGGTTATCATGCTGACCCATCGGTGAACCACAATCCAGTGACGGGGTCACTGATGGGCGAGATTTCTGACATGCTTCCGGTAAGCACGAGTTAAAGACCACTGTCAGAGATTTACAGCAACATTTAACAGGCTAACAGCCACGGGTGGATCACGATTCTTCCTGCTGCTGTTAGAGGCACATGTCAGTTGTTCAAAACAGCTGACATGTGCTGAGAACGATTTGGGCTCAGCACCGGAGCCCACATCAAAGGGAGGAATTCCGACGTGGGCGTATTATTACCCTCAAAGATGAAAAGGCGTTAAAATTGAAAAAAAAGTTTTAGTTCTGTTAATTTTATATTAATAAAGGTACTTTATTCAAAATAAAATATTATTTTTATATACAATAGGCAAAGAATTTGTATATGTTTTAGCCTATCTTCACATCCAGACTACTGTTGCTATGCAAGAAACTTTTTACTTGCAAGGGTTCTCCAAGAATGTAATTTAATGGCTCCGGTCAGTTGAAACAGCAGTCTGTCATAGTCATGTGTCAGGATGGGCTGAAATCTAAAGACCTGTGTCTCACCGACAGAGGAAGTGCTATCGCAAACACACATGGTAGTGATCTGCTGGAGAAGAGCTGTGACAGGGGGAGACTGAGACTGGTGAAAAAATCCTTTGTGTTCTTTCAACCCAGGAGAAGATTTATTTTTTCCTGTTGTCACAGAGCTTCCTCTGAGCTCATGGAGATGCATGTGCTTATGAAAAAGCTCCTATGTCAGTTGAGAAACAGATCTTGGAGCTGTGTTTCTTCACACTGGAAAACATACTGACACATAACTCAGACACGCTGTCATTTGAATTACGTGCCATGAGGCCGTTTTGTTATATTCTTGTAGAACCCTTGTAAGAAGTATTATTAATATATTTTAATGCATTTTTCCATTTTTTTGCCAAGATAAGCATTTGGCATTTTATTTTTATATTATATTTTTTTATTTGTCTACACATAAAGGTTTGTTTATTCCAGTCTTGTGCATTAAGTGAAAGTATACAGTATTTGATTAAATAAAAAACAAAGAAACTAATTAAAACAAATAATGGCAATTTTTGTTTATAATGGCATTTTTCCCTATTTTATAGAACTTTTTTTATTAAGTATCAGAAAGATAAGTACGCAAAATTCACAAAAAGAGTCTGACAGACTCATCCACCGCCCCTGTTTTCTGTAATATTATTGAAAATTAGTTTAGCTTTTTGCCAAGTTAAAATGCTTAATACGCTTGAATTATGGCTCAAGTTCTGGCTAAACTCATGCAAGTGTATTTTCGGTACGAATGATGTAAGTGGAAAAACTGCCCTCATGCAAATAATACTCAGACCAATGTAATGCAATTGAATTGCTCAGATGAGATTTTTTTCACATGGACTTTTGGTCATTGCATGATGCAAGGTTGCTGCGCCCATTGTGACATCACCACGTCGTGACCTTACACACAGTGACCACTAAGGCCCGATCATGGTTAGAAGCTCCCATCTATAGCGAATAACAGGCAAATGAGGCACATGATGGATAAAAGAAGAGGCCTTGAAGGCGAGATGGTGGGCAGCGAGCAGGAGAGGCAAGCAGTGAAGTATTACTTTGCACTTTACGGTTGACCAAAACATTTTTGTGACCTTCAGAGCATTTCAATTCGTATGGAAGTGCAAGTTTCAGAAGATTCAACTCTAACTAAATCATCTGTTGATCGATCCACTAACCTTTGCTGCTTATATATAAAAACTCATGCCATATGCACACAAAAAATGGACATGCAAATAGCACAAGGATTTCATACGGGTGGCAGTAGAGATGAAAAATATACTGTGATTAAAAAAAAGTAGAGAGAAGGTATGATTACTCTTGAATTTATTATTCATTTTGGCTGCTGTCATTGAGATTCACTTAGGATTCTGTTTGGTCTAAAGACCCAACAGAAAAATATAAGAAGGTTTTAGATTCATGTAGTTGTCCTGATGTAGGAGTCAAATGGACTGTGAAATGCGCTGATAGTAAACCACATTTTTTCCTGAAATCTCTTGGATTGTATTTAAATCAGCAATGCATATCAAAATCCACCCCACCCCGGTATCTCCCTGAAAACACTCATGGATATTGCAGCAACTGACAATTTTCGCGTCATCAGTGTTTCTCACTCACCACCTTTTCAGGTGAGCTTAAACCTATTTTAATCCTCCCTAATTTACTTGGATAAGACCCTATTGTGATTTACGTTTTTTCATCTTAGGCTACTTTCACACTAGCGTTAACTGCAATACGTTAAAATGCGTCGTTTTGCAGAAAAAAAGCATCCTGCAAAAGTTTTTGCTGGATGCGTTTTTTCCCCATAGACTTGTATTGGCGACGCATTGCGACGGATTGTCATACGTCGTGTCCGTCGTACGACGTATGCAACGAAATTTGGCGACACGTCGTCGGCAAAAAACGTTGATTGTAACGTTTTTTGTCTCCGCCTAAAAAACGTGTCGCGACGCATCCTGCAGCATGCGTCGTTGGCTACAATGGAAGCCTATGAGCGATGGATGCGTTGGGACACGTCGTACAACGCAATGCAGCGCTGCAATACATTTTTTTACACTGAGCATGCTCAGAAGCTGGATTTTGTTGCCAATTGGCCAGACACCCCCAAATCTATATAAACCTGGCCTGGGCCTTCAACCCCACATATGCCAGCAAGAAGACAGAGAGGAGAAGACTGCCAGCAAGAGCCAGCCTGCCACAAGACTCCAGCCAGCCTGCCACAAGACTCCAACCATCCTGCCACAAGACTCCAGTTAGCCTGCCACAAGACTCCAGCCAACCTGCCACAAGACTCCAGCCACCATAGAGCCAGTGTGAGTATTGCCATTTTTGTGTGCGTCTGTGTGCCTGTGCATTTTTGTGTGTATGAGGTACTGACTACAGCAAGAGCTTAAAACCTGAAGAAAACCAGAGGCCTGCCATTGTCCAGCAACAGCCAGTGCCATGCTAGAGTCCAGATCCACCCTGATGCCAGCCACTGTGAAGACCTGCAGCTACAGCCAGAGGATTGTCAGCCTTTTTTTACGTGTGTGTGCGTATGCGTCTTCTGTTTGGGTCCACCTTTGTGCCTTTGTTGTACATATGTGTATTTGCATAAAGCTTATGTGCTTTTGTGTGTGTGTGTGTGTGTGTGTGTGTGTGTGTGTGTGTGTGTGTATTTTTGTACGGCTGTGTGCTTTTGTAAGTATGTCTTCATGTGCCTGCACCTTATTATGACTTCGCCAATCTTATGCCTGTTCATGTGGGAGGGTATGTGTCCACGTTCAGAATTGCATCAGGATTTGGTCAGTATTTTACATCAGTATTTGTAAGCCAAAACCAGGAGTGGGTGATAAATGCGGAAGTGGTGCATGTTTTTCTATTATACTTTTCCTCTAATTGTTACACTCCTGGTTTTGGATTACAAAAACTGATGGAAAATCCTGACCAAATCCTGATGCAATCCTGAACGTGGACACATACCAGGCATGTTTCTGTGCGTCTTGTTGATTGCATGTGCATTTGTCCATGCCTTAATTGGTTAATTGCCTTTTTCTGATGTATTTACTAAGTATAGTGGTGTGTGCAGCATGTGGTTTAAATGTGTTTTTTTTTGTTTTTTTTCAATTTTTTTTTTTAAATCGGATGTATTTTTGCAAAGTCTAGTAGTCTGCAGCTTGTGGTTTGAATGTGTGAGCGTGCTTTTTTTTTTTTTCTATTTAAAAGTGTTGATTTTCTTATTACTGTTGAAACCATTTGCAGTTGATGTACTTGTATTTAAAATAAAGAGCATTTCAGCTCCTAATTGTGATGTTAAAAAAAAAAAAGAAAGAAAAAAAAAAAGAAAATAATAAAATGTTTGTTAAAAAAAATGTCCGTAGTATCATTTCAGAAAGGTAAATTTAAAACTGGTGTATGTACCAATGGTTACACATGCAATACAGAGTTGGTTGAGGGCTTTTTTAATAAAGGTTATACTTTAAAGGTTTTTTGGGGGAGGTGATTTTTGAAAATAAAATGTGGTAAATATATTTTTAAATGCTGGGTTCACATTTAAAAATATTTTTTTGGGGACATGGAAATGAATGGTATAACATGCACCTGTTTTTGGGTTTTGGTGTTCACATTTAATGAACTTTTCTCACATCATTTTAGCAGGGTGTTTATCGTTAAACATTACCTAGTTCAGGGGGTGGTCTAACTATAAATCCATTATACTTATTATAGATACACCAGGGACCAGGACCACAGCCGCCACCTGTGTTCCCCACCAGGACCAGCCCACCAGGACCACAGCCACAAATCTTGAAATGTAAGTTTTGAAGACCCCAAATCTGCTACTTCAATGTGTAGAGCAGATTGCAAGTGTCTTTTAACTTACAGAGACCCCAGGACCACAGCCGCCGCCTTTGTTCCCCACCAGGACCAGACCACCAGGACCAGCCCACCAGGACCACAGCCACAAATCTTGAAAAGTAAGTTTTGAAGACCCCAAATCTGCTACTTCAATGTGTAGAGCAGATTGCAAGTGTCTTTTAAATTACAGAGACCCCAGGACCACAGCCGCCGCCTGTGTTCCCCACCAGGACCAGACCACCAGGACCAGCCCACCAGGACCACAGCCACAAATCTTGAAAAGTAAGTTTTGAAGACCCCAAATCTGCTACTTCAATGTGTAGAGCAGATTGCAAGTGTCTTTTAACTTACAGAGACCCCAGGACCACAGCTGCCGCCTGTGTTCCCCACCAGGACCAGACCACCAGGACCAGCCCACCAGGACCACAGCCACAAATCTTGAAAAGTAAGTTTTGAAGACCCCAAATCTGCTACCTCAATGTGTAGAGCAGATTGCAAGTGTCTTTTAACTTACAGAGACCCCAGGACCACAGCCGCCGCCTGTGTTCCCCACCAGGACCAGACCACCAGGACCAGCCCACCAGGACCACAGCCACAAATCTTGAAAAGTAAGTTTTGAAGACCCCAAATCTGCTACTTCAATGTGTAGAGCAGATTGCAAGTGTCTTTTAACTTACAGAGACCCCAGGACCACAGCCGCCGCCTGGCTAACGCAACAATGTCCTCTTCTGACAGCCCTCCCCCACAGCAACAGCGTGTATCGGTAAGTTAACACAAAAAATGTTGGGTTTTTTTGGTTGTTTTTTTAATTTACACTTTTGTTGATCACTACATGGATAAATTATTTTTAAACAGGAAGCTGAATCAGATGAGGAGCTGTCAGAAGGGGGCGAGACGGGTGGAGAGATGCAAGTGGAGGAGGAAGTGTAAGTAGTGGTGAAACAGTTGCTTCACACATCACACTGCACCATACACAAAACAGATTTTCATACATAACTAAACACAGAAAACATGCCTACATTACAGAGAATTTGTTTCCTTTATTTCAGTCTCCTGCTGCTCCTGCTGCTGCTGCTGCTTCTGAACAGTCAGCAAACCGTGAAGGTTCTCCCAGCCGCTCCCAGAGTCGGCGGAATCGTCGCTGCGGTCGGCCATCAGTGAGTTTTTTTTGGGGGGGATTCTATTGGTACTTTTGTGTTTCAGTGTACTAATTTTTTTGTTTTTCTACTTCTTTTTTTTGCACAGGCTTCACAGCGTGCTCCCGCCGAAGACTTTGACGATGATATTGACATCGACAGTCTCATTGAGGAGGTTCGCGAGTGGGAGCCGCTGTGGAACATGGCTGACCGCAGGCATGCTGATACCAGTGTCACCCGTCGGCTCTGGGGGGAAGTATGCCAGAACATCTTTCCAAGGTGGGAGGACCTTCATCCACAGCAGCAGAGCAAAATATGTAAGTATTCACTTTTCAGTGATGTTTTGAGCTGAGTGTAATGTATTGCATTTACCAATTTTTTTTTTTCTTTTCATTCTTGTCTTCACAGGTGGAAAGGTTAGGAAGCGGTGGCGGTCACTGAGGGATCGCTTTAAGAGGGAATTTAACGAGGAGATGCAGGCCCCGAGTGGCTCAGCAGGAAGGAAGAGGAGCAGATATAAATATGGCACGGCCCTCTCCTTCCTGAGGCGAACCATGCTGAGCAGAGTGTAAGTATTCTACAGCCCACTAATAACCATGTTAACCTGTCTAACTTAGTTTGGTTTCAGTCAGGGCTTTTTCATATCAATATATTAATTGTTTTTGTTCTTTCTTTCACAGCACCTTCTCCAGCCACCGGGCGCCTGCATCTTCCTCTGCACCCTCTGGAGCGATCCTTCCTGAGTCCGCCACCGAGAGCCACGTTGGTAGGCCCCACACCTCTGACCCCTCCTCTGACCCCTCTGTCCCCTCCACTTCATCCGCCCCAAGCAGTGGAGCATTATTGCAGCCTTCCTTGCTTGCATCTGATGCTCAACAGATAGCGTTCCCTTTACCCCACTCCTCTGATCCTGCCACCTCTAGACCACCATTAGGTTCGTGGCGGCAGCGACAGAGGGGTCAGGAAAGGAGCTATGCTCCTGAGTTCTTACATCTGAATGCATCCTTCCAAAGCTCTTTCAAAATTTTGGGAGAGCAAGTGACTGCTGGTTTCAACATGGTGCAATCACGCATCAGTGAAACAAGCCATGAAACCAGCAGTCGCTTGGATAGGCTGCATTCAGATGTAAGTCAGTCTCCAGCCAATCTTTTTTTTCAATCCATGCTCAGGAGCATGGAAAAGCTTTCTTTTGAGCAACAGATGCGGGTAATGAATACCTGCCATAATGCTCAACTGAAGTCCCATCACGAACCCCAATCTACCCCTACACCTCCCCACACATCCACTACAATTCCACCCCAGGCCCCACCCCAGGCCCCATTTCCACACCATGCCCCACCCCAGGCCCCATTTACACACCATAACCCACCCCAGGCCCCATTTCCACACTATACACCCCAATACCCACACCAGCCCCAATACCAAACCCAGCCCCATCCCCACACCAGCCCCATTACCAAACCCAGCCCCAAACCCCACGCCAGCCCCAATACCCAACCCAGTCCCAAAACCCAACCCAGTCCCAATACCCAACCCAGTCCCAATACCCAACCCAGTCCCAATACCCAACCCAGTCCCCATACCCATCCCGGCCCCCAAACCAAATTCCTTCCCCAATGTTTTCTTCCTTGCCCAGCTTTTCTTCCCCAGTAAGTATTCCCCCTACCCCAACACCACCCCCCTCTGGTCAGCCTCCTGCTTTTACCCCCCCTTCCACTGCACCTCAACCAAGTAGGGTTTCCCCACCTATCGACGTGGTCCAACCTTCCAGCCCCTCCTCCCCTTGTATCTCCACCCCACAGTTTGAAGACTTGTAAAACATGTTATTATGTTGAAGTTTTTATTAATGTTATAAAAAAAAAATTGAAAATAACTAATCTATTTCTATTTTTTTGGCAGAAAAATAAAATAAAAAAAGTTAAAATAAAATTAAGTATGATTTAAATTCTACTCTTTGTGTGTGTGGATTCATTAAGGTAATATGGTAACTAATAAAAAAGGTAAAATCAAAATAAACACCAGTCATGTGAAAGGTCTAACATATTGGTTTTATTACCAAGAAAACCACGCTTTTGGACCTTTTTTTTGGGGGGGGGAGAAACACATATTTTACATAAACAAAACACATGGAAAACATGTCACACAATCATGTCTTGCCATGGAATCCGCCCGACTGGTGACACAAAATAATCCGCAAACTGGTCCCTCATCCTGGTAACAGAACCTGTGGAGCGAACAGAGCTGCTGCGGTAATCCCACAAGGTTGTCTCCAACTCTTCGTCATCCAAGGAAACGGGCTCCTTTGAAAGGACAAAGTTATGGAGCACCACACATGCCTTAACAACCTCGTCTACAGTTGTGGTTTGCAGTTTGATTGCCGTCAGCAGAACTCTCCACTTTGCCGCCAATATGCCAAAAGAACACTCGACTACTCTTCTTGCTCTAGTAAGGCGGTAATTAAATAGCCGTTTGGTACGGGTTAAGTCCCAGCTACTATATGGTTTCAGTAGGTGCGGCGAGAGTTGAAATGCTTCATCACCTACACAAACATATTGCATGGCTGGTTCACTTGTTCCTGGGAGTGGTCTGGCTGGCGGGAAGTCGTACGTCTCTCCATACAGGCAACGACCCATTGGAGAGTTTTTAAAAACTTGAGAATCGTTGGACCGGCCATACGCTCCTATGTCCACAGCAAGGAACTTGCAGTTGGCATCTGCAATAGCCATGAGTACGATTGAGAAATATTTCTTGTAATTGTAGTACTGCGACCCTGTTCCTGCCGGTTTTGCAATCCTTATGTGTTTCCCGTCAACGGCACCAACACAATTTGGGAAATGGCAAATTTGCTGAAACTGTTCTGCACTTCTCAACCAGATGTCCATGGATGGTTGGGGGATATACTCCGGCTGTAAAATGTCCCAAATAGCCAGACATGTCTCCTTCACTATTCCGGAAATAGTGGAAATGCCCAGCCGGAATTGGTAATGGAGCGAAGTCAGAGAATCACCCGTAGCTAGGAAGCTGAAAAAAAAAAAAAAAAAAGGTTAGAAAAAATTGCACAGACCAACAACCTTTTTTTTTTTTTTGGTTTCCTGGTAAAGTTTCAATAAATGGCACTGTGAACATTTTTTTAAGGACGGGACACACAATAAAACCTGCATGAAACCGGTGTAAAATAGTGGAATGGCCTCAAACAATACAAAAATTACATGCTGCCGAAAATGGTACGCAATGTGTCAGTGCAGTATTGTCTGCAGCATGTAATATGACATTAAATATGAGCAATGACATAAAAAAAAGCAGTTGCATGTCAACAAACAAAAAAAAAAAACATTCTGCAGAAAATGCAACGCAATGTTTCAGCGCAGTATTTTCTGCAGTATGTTATATGACACTCAATATGAGCAATGACATTAAAAAAAAGCAGTGGAATGGCCGCAAACAATACAAAAATTACATGCTGCAGAAAATAGTGTGCAATATGTCAGCGCAGTATTGTCTGCAGCATGTAATATAATATTAAATATGAGCAATGACATAAAAAAAAAGGCTTACCGCAGGGTCACCATCAGCCGCTCCGCCGGTGTGATGGCAAGCCTCATCCTTGTGTCCTGCCTTCGGATGACATCCCCTAGTTTTTCAAGCAAATTGTCAAAATGTTCCATCCTCATCCGCACGTAATTGTAGAATTTGTGTGGATTGTGCCGCAACTCCAGGTACAGAGTGGACTGGACACCCCGAGTCATCCGTAGTTCATTAATCAGATGTATCCAGAGTCGCCTCCGTCTCCGTTGCTGCAGAAGCATCCTACGCCTTTCCGCTGCCGCCTCCTTCTCCCGCACTATGATATCCAGGCGATTCGTCTCAAATATAACGTCAGTAACCAAACTCGCAATCCTCACAAGAACACCTTCCATCGCTGCCACAAAACTAAAACCCTCAAAGATGGGCTGTAAAAACAGTAACTATATAGTTTTCCATATTTTCCAGTAGACAATCAAATTTGGGAGCCTCCCATTTTAAAAACGGATCCGTCGTAAAAACGGATGCAACGGATGGTAAAAACGGATGCAACGTATGCAACGCATCCAGTATTTTGACGGAACCGTTTAGCGGATTTGCGACAGATCCATCGAAATGCTGTATGCGTTGCATACGTTTTTCACTTTTTTTTACGCATCCGTTTTTTCGGCAAAAAGACGATTTGTGACGGTTTGCAGTTAACACTAGTGTGAAAGTAGCCTTAGATTCTTTTGGGGAACATGGAACATGTAATAAAGAATAGAAAACAATCTAAAAGTTTTCTGCTGACAATTCTGTAGCTTTGTTATACCCCAAGTATAGTTAAATCCGTGGATAGATCAAGGTAGGGCTAATTTATTGGGAACTGTCTAAAGGCAAAAAATTGGTTTGTTATGAATTATATTAGTTTTGAATTTTTTTTTTAAATATTGAATTTAGCCAAATCCATATGGCTGTCATTTTCCTGAAATGTATAGTGCTGAGAAAGGGTAAAAAGAAGGAAAAATAATACTTACCTGACCCTTGTCTGTCCTTCTTCACACCCCTACTCCAAGCCGGTGTTCTTCTCTCTGGTGCCATAACATAATCTGGCTGCTGACATCTTTGGGCAGAATTGCTCACTCACTTTGCTGAGGTGGGCAATTATACAGCAACTCAATTCATATTGACTTTAGTTAGACTGGAGTTTCAGTATCAGAGAATGGCCACTACACAATGTACAGGACTGTGTACTTCCGGAAGCTGTGAGGTCTGCTAGCAGGAAGGCTAGTGAAAGTGACAAGTTATAGACTCCCACTGCTCCAGCACTCCAGCACTGATGATGACCTATCTTAATGTTAGGTGAGCAATACTGTCGCCCTGCACAACTCCTTTAATATGATGTGGAGAACCTCTTTGCAGCTAGAATATTATTTAGAATTTAGATATTGCTTTTTGCATTATTTTGAGTGCATTTGTAAATTTATACCAATTCACCAACAATAAATTAATTTTACAGTGCAACCTTAGTCTATGCCCAAGGGAAACTATATACAGTATTAAAGATGAGTAAAACAGGCAAAATTTGAATTCACTTATTCATGCAGATATTAGCGAGAAATTAAATTGCAGAGAAGCTATTCTCCGTGAATTTAATGTATATTATTATGCTCTCTGGACTTTTATATTTTATTTTAATAGTTTTTAAAACTTTTTTTTATTCTTTGCATTTTTTTGTTCAGCTTACTGGACTTTAACCTGCAATAGTTTGATCATTTACACATATACAGTTATACTTCAATCAATCATATAATAAAATACCACAGAGGAGAGCTTCATGGGAGTAATAAGATGGTGGCGATGGTAACCTATTTGTGCCCTGTGATCACTTTGCGGGGAGCCAATGGGTGCTGGTGAGTGAGAGGCATTTAAATAGTTAAGGGTGACAGAGATTGTATCATGAGTGTGTCACGTCCTCCTGGGAGATCTGGGGTTAGAAGATTACTACATATTGGGAATCACATATCTTACATTTAGTTTGTGTGTTTGTGTCTCATATCAAATGGATTGGGTTTCCTTTGGTGCTGAAGAGGTTAATGACCCTTTCTATGCTGGTCAGAAACTTGCAACTCCATTTCAGATTCTTCTGATCTGAATTGGAGATTGATGTTGCTACTAGAGATTGTTGTGTGCTGTTTTGGGGTGTATGGTTCTCATTGTCTCTAATCCTTTTGTGAGTGTTTGTTCCTTTCTGTTATTCCTGTTTTGTCTTTTGTATTGTTTATCATATATTTCTATCCAATGCCTCATGAGGTGGTGGAGGAGACAGATCAGAGTTTAACAGGCTCATAGTAAGGTCGTAGACTCGGGCATCTCTATCTTCAAAAGTACCCCTGAGACAGGGATAGTTAGGGTCCCAGTTCCAGGGATACTTTGAGCCCCCCCTTCCTTACCGAAGATGATAGACTGCCATTTTCACTGGCCCCACATTTTTCTGTATCTTGACATGGATCCCATTGCTAACCTTGTGCGACAGCTGCAGGGTCTGTCTCTTGAGCTGTCCGACCTACAGTCTAAAGTCTCGTCACAACAGACAGCTGAACCGGAACCTAAAGTGGTACTCCCGGATAGGTTTTCTGGGGGTTGGGATAAATTTCTTGCATTCCAGGAAGCCAGCAAGCTCTATTGCAGGATTCATCCATGGTCATCTGGGAGTGAAAAAATAGATGCATTGGCGCAGTATGAAACTCCAGTGTCATTGGAGGCCTCCATGGCTTTTTCCATACATATTGATGGACCCCTCAAGGATAGACCCATTGTGTCCACCCCCCTGTGATACTTCCTAAAGCGGAAGTTCTCCCTGTGTGCTGTGAAGAACCTATGCATTTAGGGCAGCTTCCTCGTGTTATGGGTCTCTTGTGGTATGCTTTTACTGTGGAAAAAAGGGTATTTCATTGGGGTTTGTCCGTCTATACCATCACAAACTGTCAGAAAACTTCTGATCCCATGTTCTGTGGAGGATTACAACCTGGGAGTACATATCTCCTCCGCAGGTGCATCTCAGTTTATCCTATCTGCAGAAGTGGTTATGATGAGCGAATATTTCAATATTCAGTTTGAGTTCCGATCGCCGAATCTGAAATATTCATTGATTTTAGTAGTCGAATATTCGCAGAACACAGCTGAATGCCATTACAGTCAATGGGAGGCAAAAACAAACTCATACACAGCACCTTCAAATGTCCCCAAGGAGTCTACACTTTTACAAAGATTAGTGACAGACACCAACAAAGTGGCATCAATAACAATAGAGTAGAACTAGTATAGCGGGGACCGACACCTCTTCCACTACAGCCAATCCAGCAGATGGAGTCTGTAAAGAGCAAGGTGATGAAACCGCTGTACCATATCCCTTGGAAAGCCTGGAGGGGTGTAACTAGGTGGCCTACCAAATCCCAACTTGGATAAGTGGCAGCAGGCAAAAAATGCGACCAAAGGAGGGACAAGGAGGTGGTACCAGCTGCTACTCCATGGCTGACCTAAAGAGAGTGGCAGCTGACCCCCTCGAACGGGTAGGCTGCTACAGTCTGAAGGAGGGATGAAGAATGCAGGCAAGCACTGTAGGGACATTGGAAACATGATGGGACCGGCTGAGGAACACAAAAGCATTGGCAGGTGTGGGCTGTACCTGGTGTTAGACAAATGGGCACTGTCAGGTGCGATCTGGACCAGTTTCCTCCAGTGCTTCTGCCTCCTCCATCTCCTCTAGGGCCTCCACCTGTGCCCTCATCCTCTGCCTTAATTAACCCCTGCCACAATTATGTAAATATGCCATGTTCTGAGTATAGTTTTAGAACGTTCCATGGCTTTACAGACACACGCTGAGGACCCCCCTATTTTTTCCTCCTCAGCTTTCCTCCTCACTCTGCCTGCGTGTGTAATCCTATACTCCTCCCCCCTCCCTCAGGAATGTTAATTAGCAGAGCTCAGCTCTTTTTTTTGCAGCCATGCGCTTTCTGATTTGTGTGAGAGTTATTTATGATCAATAATTTGACCCCAGGTGGGGACAGAAATATAGAAGTTACATATTCCAAATGTCCACCGTTAGATGTATGACCCACTGAAATCTCTAGGATCCAAACCCAACTGAATTCAAGGAACAGATTTCTCCATAAGCAGGTCACGTATTCACTTCGTGTTTATACTTAAATTAACCCCCATATCATGCTGACCATAATGATAATTTTGTTTTCTTCTACGAGGTTCACCCTAAGAGAAGTGGGTAATAGCAGGATTTCATATCTTTCAGAAAGGGGAGTATTCAGCCACTCAGTGAGGTCAGCACAGGGGGAGTGCCTTGGTTTTGGGCACAGGTATAAGATAGTGGGAGGTCATTTTGCAATAGTCTTTGTTCAGGGAGCTAGCTGAGAGACGCTCTGTGATGCACTTTGATGTATCGCCCCTCCCCTGCACCTCATGGTCTGCTATGAAATTACTTAAGCAACTGTAAGTGTTTTTCTTCCTTTAATCTCTTTTTATTTTGTAATTGTCTGTACATACATAATTGTCTCATTTTATAATATATTTTATATACTTTTGTAAACAATGCCTAATCTTTTTTTGAGTAAAAGTTATAATATTTGCTAGTGTCGTTTTCCTTGCTCTAAAACTTACCCTAAAGCCTCTGACCTAAACCATTGCTGCTAATTGGGTTAGCTCCTGACCTGTTATTAAATAATAAATAGCAGCTGGTGGCAGCGGAAGTGTCCTGAACTTTTGAGGGAAACTGGCAGTGACGGACAGCATTGACAGTTATTTTTCCCACCTAAGCGGGAGTAGTTATATTGCCCTCGCTGCAGTGTGCCCATTAGCCAGTACATAGCAAGGCAGCGATTCTGGTGACTAATTATCCTAGGTGCAGTTCCCTATCTGACCTGAGGGTAAGGGGGGCACCAGAGAGCTGAAAGTTCCAAACCGGAACTGGGAAGTGGGATATAAATAAATCCCCTTCAGAAATGAACCAGGGGCTACCAAACAACCCCAGTTAATGACATATTGGTGGCTGCAGTGGGATAATAAAAAATATCCCCACTGTGGTTCATGACAACCCCTTTACCCCCGAGGGTGGTTTGCACGTTAATGACTGGGCCAATTTTTACAATTTTGTCCACTGTCCATTTATGAGGTAATAACTTTGGAACGCTTCAACAGATCTTGGCAATTCTGAGAATGTTTTTTCATGACATATTGTACTTCACAATACTGGTAAAATTTCTTTGACACGACTTCTGTTTATTTATGAAAAAAATGGAAATATGGCGAAAATGTTGACAATTTTGCAATTTTAAAATTTTAAATTTTTATGCCCTTAAAATATGTTACACAAAATTGTTAATAAATAACATTTCCCACATCTCTACATCAGCACAATTTTGGAAACAATTTTTTTTGTTAGAAAGCTATAACGGTTAAAAGTTGACCAGCGATTTCTCATTTTTGCAATAAAACATACAAAACCATTTTTTAAGGGACCACCTCACATTTGAAGTCACTTTGAGGGTCTATATGGCAGAAAATACCCAAAAGTGACACCATTATAGAAACTGCACCCCTCAAGCTGATCAATACCACATTCAAGAAGTTTATTAACCCTAGAACGCATACCTGGGGCCTCGCAGGCCTGCCAGGTTACTTGTTTTCTATTTTCTGTAAAAGTACTTTAGTTAGAATTTTGAAAATCTAGGTCCCCAGGTATATAGTTGTTAGTAATTTCCAGTTATTCATATATTTTTATGTTACAGACATTTCGGTATAACAACAAAGACATAGCTGAACTGGAGCGGGTGCAGAGAAGAGCGACCAAGGTTATTAGAGGACTGGGGGGTCTGCCATACCAAGATAGGTTATTACACTTGGGGCTATTTAGTTTGGAAAAACGAAGACTAAGGGGTGATCTTATTTTAATGTATAAATATATGAGGGGACAGTACAAAGACCTTTCTGATGATCTTTTTAATCATAGACCTGAGACAGGGACAAGGGGGCATCCTCTACGTCTGGAGGAAAGAAGGTTTAAGCATAATAACAGACGCGGATTCTTTACTGTAAGAGCAGTGAGACTATGGAACTCTCTGCCGTATGATGTTGTAATGAGTGATTCATTAATTAAATTTAAGAGGGGACTGGATACCTTTCTGGAAAAGTATAATGTTACAGGGTATATACACTAGATTCCTTGATAAGGCGTTGATCCAGGGAACTAGTCTGATTGCCGTATGTGGAGTCGGGAAGGAATTTTTTTCCCCATGGTGGAGTTACTCTTTGCCACATGGGGTTTTTTTGCCTTCCCCTGGATCAACATGTTAGGGCATGTTAGGTTAGGCTATGGGTTGAACTAGATGGACTTACAGTCTTCCTTCAACCTTAATAACTATGTAACTATGTAACTATGTAACCTTTTTTTGGGACTACCCCATATTCACGCACCTGGGGCCTTTTAGGCCTGTACTAGGTTTACATGTGATACACAGATTTGCTTATCAAGGAAAATTATGGAGGCAATGATCCGATGTGGAATACGCTTTCTGGAACATCCAGAGCAAAGAGAAAAAAAAAGAAAGCGCTGCTATATTTGTCCAGCAAAGAAGGAAAGAAAATCGGAGCGTTTCTGTTCTACTTGCGGACAAAATATATGCAAGGAACATTCAGCCGAAAAAATAATATGCGAGAATTGTCGGGGGAATATGTAAAGTTACAAATAAATATTCCTGCACCAAGTTTGCTACAACCAAAAAATTTTTTCATAAAAAAAATTGCATATAGAATGCCTATATTTGGCGTGCCCGTTTACTTACTTTTTTGTTGTTTTATGCACATAATTATGTTTTGAAATATACACATCTTAGGCTGTGTTCCCAGTAGCGCTGGGGTTCGTCAGAAGGGGATCCATAATGGATCTGACCTCCTGGTAACTCCATTTAAGGCTGCCGGAATGGCGGGATTCCGACAGCCTTAGCTGGGGTCACCAGGAGGTCAGATCCATTGCGGATCCCCTCCTGGCTGACCCCAGCGCTAGTTGGAATGCATCCTTACCTTGCAATTGTAAAGTAAATTTTGAAAAGTATTTTTATTTGAGTTATTCCATGATAATTGTAAACAGGCCTAAAAGGCCCCAGGTGCATGAATGTGTAGATTTCTATGGGTATGCGTTCTAGGGTTAACCCTTCAGGTGCTTCACAGGAGCAAAAGCAATGTGGAAGGAAAAATGAACATTTAACTTTTTAGTCACAAAAATGATAGCAACAATTTCATTATTTTCACAAGTTCATAAGGAGAAAATGAACAGATAATGTTTTTTGTGCAATTGTACGACGATAGGCAACATGTAGGGCCCACGGCAGGGCTCGGAAGGGAAGGAGCGCTGTTTGACTTTTTCAAACCAAAATTGGCTGGAATTGAGATCGGACGCCATGTCACGTTTGGAGAGCCCCTGATGTGCCTAAACAGTGGAAACCCCCCATAAGTGACCCCATTTTGGAAACTAGACCCCCTAAGGAACTTAACTAGATGTGTGGTGAGCACTTTGAACCCCCAAGTGTTTCACTAAAGTTTATAATGCCTGGGCGTGAAAATAAAAAATCTTATTTTTTCCCACAAAAATCATCTTTTAGTCCCCAATTTCTAATTTTCCCAAGAGTAACAGGAGAAATTGGACCCTAAAAGTTGTTGTACAATTTGGGAAAAAATACTGTTTGGGCACACATCGGGGCTCAGAAGGGAAGTAGTGATGTTTTGGAAAGCTGACTTTGATGAAATGGTCTGCGGGCATCATGTTCCCTTTGAACAGCCCCTGATGTGCCTAAACAGTAAAAAAAAAACACTAGTGACATCGTTTTGGAAACTATACCCCCAAGGAACTTATCTAGATGTGCCCCCTAATCTACTGTTTCCTGTAAATCTAAGTAAATTAGTAGTGCATGGAGGTGTGGTACAATTTCAAGCAATTTTTCATACACAGGCCAGGTTTTTTGGGGCAGGAGTCGCAATGATAAATGGTGTCCTTGCGTATTCCCCTTTTGTAACACACTCGGCACCTTTTTTGTACCTTACCTTTTTTTCCAGTTTGCGGGACCTTCCCCGGGAAATGCTGACTTGGTGCGATAAGAGCACCTTCAGTTCTAGAAGAACAGGGGCCGCTCCTTCCTGGATGCCAAATATCAGGCCTTAAGCACTACCTCCAGGAACTGAAGATATGTGTGACATGACATCGTGACAGCAGGAAAGCACTGAGCATTGCCATTTGTACAATGTGCATGGTCATCTTTTTGTACCACACCTTGGCCTTTCTCAAAATATGGTACGGTTGGAGGAGTTGTTCAGAGAGATCAACGCCCCCATGCTTTTGTTGTACCCCAGTACACAGTCCAGTTTGCAGACCTTTGTAGAGGTACCTCGTACAGTGCTGAGGGCGCTGCCATCACCGTGTATGGTGGTCAAGAGAAGGATATCCCTCTTGTACTTGTGCTTGACCACCATCATGTGGTAGCTACATTGGGCTCTGCTGTCACCCCTTCTGAGCATCTGCCCAAGTAGCGTTTTTGGGAGGCCTCTCTGATTTTTCGGACTGTACCGCAGGCTGCAGTACCTTGCACAGAGAGGGAGATTGGGATTTGAAGAGTGGGATGCTGGAATAAACGTTATCGGTGTAGAGGTGATAACCTTTATCCAGTAGTGGGTGCACCAAATCCCACACAATTTTCTCACTCACTCCCATGACAGGAGGACATTCAGGGAGATCAATCCTGATGTCCTTTCCTTCGCATACTCTAAACCTGTGGGTATACCCTGAGGTACTCTCACACAGCTTATAGAGTTTAATTCTGTACCTGGCCCTCTTGCTGAGCAGGCACTGACAGAATCTGAGCCTTCCCTTAAAATGAACCAAGGACTCATCCACACAGATGTCCCTTTGGGGCACGTACACTTCAGCAAAGTTTTTGTTAAAGTGTTCGATGACCTGCCAAACTTTGAACAGACGGTCAAAGTTGGGGTCATCTCATGCAGGACACTGTGCATTATCGGTATAATGCAGGAATTTGTGGATGGCCACAAAACGCGTCCGGGCCATGACCATTCGGAACACTGTAGTGTTGTATAAAAGATCAATACTCCAATATTGGCGAAGTTCTTGGTTCTTCAGGATCCCTATATGAAGGACCAGGCCCCAAAACTGCATGATTTCAACCCTGTCTACAGGAGACCAGTTAAAATATGATGAACCGGGGTTTGGTGACAAACATTGACGAGCATACAAATTAGTTTGGCCCACCATGAGGTTAGCAAAATCCTCAGAGAAAAAGACTTTGAAAAAGTCTATTTCTGTGAGGCTGGTGGTGTCAAACTTGATTACTGATTCTGCCACAAAATCAGGAATTAGTGGCTCATAATTTTCTGGTGGCGAGGTCCATACGGGGTCTGCAGAGGGATGCGCTAGTTCATCTTCAGGAGTGGGCGCTGCCTCATCTTCTGTCCTGGTACCTCTGCAGGAAGATGAGGAGGAGGAAGAGGATGGAGAATCTGAAAAATAAAGAAATGTGGGATCCTCACCCTTGCTATCAGTGTTGGAGGCAAGGAAAGCTTATCCCTCCTCCACTGAATAGTGCTTTTGGGACGAACGTCATGGGCGGGACATTTTTTTTAAATAAAATATGGTGCTTGTGTGAAGTACTTTATTTTTTACTGTGTATGTGTGTGGGGGGATAGTGTTTGGTGCAAACTTGTCTGAAAAGAAAAAGCTTAAAGAAGAAAAGAAGCAGGGAGAAAAAAATGCCTGTGAAAAGTGTAAAACTGCAGGCGCAAGCTCTGATAAGTGAACTGCGTCACTTATCAAAGTTTGGCGGCTGCTATATGTGCGCATGGGGGTGTGGCACAAGGGGGGTGAAAAAGAAAAGTGGAAAACAGCAGGCACAAGCTCTGATAAGTGAACTGCATCAATTATCAAATATCGGCGGCTGCAGGATGTGCACACAGGGGGGTGCCGCAAGGAGGGTGAAAAGAAATGTAAAACAGCAGGTACGAGCTCTGATAAGTGAACTGCGTCACTTATCAAAGTTTGGCAGCAGCTGGATTTGTGCATAGAGGTGGCGCAAGGGGGGGTGAGAAAGAAAAGTGAGCACAAGAGTCGCTCGGTGAACTGCATCACCAATCAACGCTCGGCAGCTGCTAAATGTACGCACGGAGGCTGTGCAAAGGGGGGGTGGAGGGGAGTAAAAAGAGAGGGAAAGGGAAGGGGGAAGGGGGTTATGGTTGATGAAGAGAGATCGAGCAGGGATTGGGGATCAACACTTACGGTTGTAGTCTCTCTTCTTTCTTCTCTCTTCTGTCTTCTTTCCTCTGTCTTCAACAGGGATTGTGATGTCACAAGCTTCTGTGGCACCACAAGGCCCAGCACATCAGGGGATCCAGCAGTGTGACCACTCTGCAGGAATCCTCAGCTAGTTTGAGGATTCCTGCAGAGCGGTCAAAGACAGTTGACAGAGAAGTCACACCAGAGCTGCCACATAACCAGAGCAGATGTCGTCCGACCACCAATAGGAAGGTGCCACATCATGGACACGCTCAGTAAAGTGATCTCTGGACTTAGACTCCAGAGTGCCAGGTTGCACCTGTATATCTTTGGTTACTAAGGACTTGGCTGGAGATCATGCAATAACTAACCTTACAGTGCCTACAAGTAGTATTCAACCCCCTGCAGATTTAGCAGGTTTAATAAGATGCAAATAAGTTAGAGCCTTCAAACTTCAAACAAGAGCAGGATTTATTAACAGATGCATAAATCTTACAAACCAAAAAGTTTTGTTGTTCAGTTAAATTTTTATAAATTTTAAACATAAAAGTGTGGGTCAATTATTATTCAACCCCTAGGTTTAATATTTTGTGGAATAACCTTTGTTTGCAATTACAGCTAATAATCGTCTTTTATAAGACCTGATCAGGCCGGCACAGGTCTCTGGAGTTATCTTGGCCCACTCCTCCATGCAGATCTTCTCCAAGTTATCTAGGTTCTTTGGGTGTCTCATGTGGACTTTAATCTTGAGCTCCTTCCACAAGTTTTCAATTGTGTTAAGGTCAGGAGACTGACTAGGCCACTGCAACACCTTGATTTTTTTGCCTCTTGAACCAGGCCTTGGTTTTCTTGGCTGTGTGCTTTGGGTCGTTGTCTTGTTGGAAGATAAAATGACGACCCATCTTAAGATCCTTGATGGAGGAGCGGAGGTTCTTGGCCAAAATCTCCAGGTAGGCCGTGCTATCCATCTTCCCATGGATGCGGACCAGATGGCCAGGCCCCTTGGCTGAGAAACAGCCCCACAGCATGATGCTGCCACCACCATGCTTGACTGTAGGGATGGTATTCTTGGGGTCGTATGCAGTGCCATCCAGTCTCCAAACGTCACGTGTGTGGTTGGCACCAAAGATCTCGATCTTGGTCTCATCAGACCAGAGAACCTTGAACCAGTCAGTCTCAGAGTCCTCCAAGTGATCATGAGCAAACTGTAGACGAGCCTTGACATGACGCTTTGAAAGTAAAGGTACCTTACGGGCTCATCTGGAACGGAGACCATTGCGGTGGAGTACGTTACTTATGGTATTGACTGAAACCAATGTCCCCACTGCCATGAGATCTTCCCGGAGCTCCTTCCTTGTTGTCCTTGGGTTAGCCTTGACTCTTCGGACAAGCCTGGCCTCGGCACGGGAGGAAACTTTCAAAGGCTGTCCAGGCCGTGGAAGGCTAACAGTAATTCCATAAGCCTTCCACTTCCGGACGATGGTCCCAACAGTGGAGACAGGTAGGCCCAACTCCTTGGAAAGGGTTTTGTACCCCTTGCCAGCCTTGTGACCCTCCACGATCTTGTCTCTGATGGCCTTGGAATGCTCCTTTGTCTTTCCCATGTTGACCATGTTTGAGTGCTGTTCACAAGTTTGGGGAGGGTCTTAAATAGTCAGAAAAGGCTGGAAAAAGAGATAATTAATCCAAACATGTGAAGCTCATTGTTCTTTGTGCCTGAACTACTTCTTAATACTTTAGGGGAACCAAACAGAATTCTGGTGGGTTGAGGGGTTGAATAATAAATGACCCTCTGAAAAGACTTTTCCCAATTTAAAAAAAAACAAAAACAAAGAAATAACATTCCTTTTTGCTGCAGTGCATTTCACACTTCCAGGCTGATCTACAGTCCAAATGTCACAATGCCAAGTTAATTCCAAATGTGTAAACCTGCTAAATCTGCAGGGGGTTGAATACTACTTGTAGGCACTGTATACCACGAGCCTGAGCAAGATGCTGGGACTGACTATGCCGAGCAGCACCAGCAGTGGCCGAGCCCAAATAGGAGACAACACAGGAAGATAAGGCTTTTGATCTATCCCATGCAGTGGTAGAATCCCAGCAGCTAACACAAGCCCTCACATGGGCATATTGAAGGAGAAATAAAAAAGTTTGGCTCTAGAAAGAAGGGGAACAAAAAAAGAAAATTGAAGATTCCAAGGTGGTGTAGGTGTTAAAAAACTTTGCATGCAACGTAAAAACCCAATTTAAATAATAAGATATTGTCTGATGACAAATGTCCATTTATTATAACAATATATAGAATTGAGAGTCCTCAGTGGTTGATACATTTTAATGGCTAACTGAAAAGATGGTAACAAATTGCAAGCTTTTGAGAATGTTCAGGTCTCTTTATCAGGCATAGACTAAAAGAAATTCTGAAAAACCACATATTTATTCACAACACATCACAGAAAAAATGCCATAGATAAGCCAGGTGACATGAAGCGGAATTACCAGTATATGAGTGATACACAGTTATGTCCATAAATATTGGACCAGTTCATAGATAAGGAATGTTTTATTGTCCTCTGATAGGGGTCTGGTTCTGTTATGATGACCCCACATGGTCTGAGGGGCAAATTCCTTAGTTGATGTAAAAAGACATTAATCCATGCGACACATTCATTCCTGCACTGAGAGTGTCAAAGGTCATCATCAGCTTATATTCCCATACTCTTCTGTCTCTCTGAGATTTGAAGTTACCTTTTAATACAAGTAATTTCATGTCCATAATGTTATGATTGGGGAGACAAAAATGTATTGCCACAGGCAGATCCATTCTTTTTTCTCTTATTGTATGGTGATGAGAGTTCATCCCTGTTCTCAGTTTCTGCCCTGTCTCCCCTATATACAGACCCCCAGCTGGACATTTAGTACAAATAATTAGGTACACCACATTAGAAATGACGCAGCTGAAGGTACCTGGTATCTTGCAGTCCTGACGTGAATTGGGGATCTTTATCTTGTCCGTGGTCATTATAAATGGACAGGTTTTACATTTTTTCTGGGTGCAAGGAAAGGTTCCTGCAGCTGTTGGAGAGGACAGGGAGCTTCTGACAATGATACTTCTTAGATTTGGAGGCTGCCTAAAACACAGTAGTGGGGGGGTCTGGAAAAATGGATTGTAAGCGGGCATCTTTTTGTAGTAAAGGTTGTAACTTCTGTGCAGCTCCCCTTAGAACCTCCAGATTCGAATTGTAGGTGACCACTACAGGTACCCAGTTGTTTTATTCTTTAGCTCTGTAACGTAGCAGGTGATCACTTGATATTCTGATGGCTCTTGTAATCTGGTTTTCAATTGTTCTTGAATGGTAGTTCTGATAGTCATTTATGTCAGGTGTTGAGTTCAGGAGGAATTTCAAACCATGTCCTCTGCGGTCTCCCATTTTTCCACAGCCACAGAGAAGCCTGCTCAGCAGAGATGTCAGTCCCAGCATCTTGCCCATTCAGATGCTGTGCATCTGACTACCACTACATTTCCTGGTTCTGCTATTATAACCAACAGTGGTCAGCAGCGAGCAGACATTCCTGGGACTAAGTCCTGAAGTCCTGCTTTTTCTCAACTGATCATGCCCGTGGGATGACCTCCCATTGGAGGTCGAGGGTCACATGTCCAGGTCCTGAAGCGGCCCTGATTCGGCCACTGGGAAGGCCCTGGGAGGACGCTGCTATAAAAGGTTTGCATGGTCGCTCGGACATGTGCTAGTATAAAACTGAGTTTGTGTGTGTGTGTGTGCATGAATGTTTGAAATCGGGTGAAAGCTCCTAATCAATCCCCTCGCTAGTGTAGTTGTATGTGGTTGGAGCTCACTAGCGCCAGTTTGTGCCATCCTGCACAAGGCACGATTATACTGCGCCATCTCAGCAGCATCTTCCAGTGTTGCGCCGTGCGCATCTAGTGCGCTTTCCTGTCCCTAGCTAGGGCAGTTAGTGGCGTCTGCCATAGCGGCGCTGTGTGCACTCACTGCGCTAAAACTTTATATTTAGGTTTCTCCCTGGCACCGCAGTTGCAGTGCCGAGCGCTAGTGGTCTAGAGGGACTCTAAAACTGTTTCCTTGAGGCAGAGTCCTGTGAGCTAATGCTAGCATTCACTCAGCAGTATGGCGGCCCTGTGAAGAAACAGGGTTTGCCTCCTTTCTTACTAGGTGAAGTTAACTCATGTGAGTTCACATTATACCGCCATATAGTCCGCCATTACTGAGCAGCAGGTGTCATCTCTGCACAGTGGACCTCGGGCTGTGAGTGCTCCATATATCCTCCTTTCTAATATTTGGTGCGCTCCGACAGCCCTAACATTATACTAGCACCAGGGTCTGGCTAGTAATGGCAGATGAACAGCGACTACAGCAGTACATCCAGCAGCTGGAGGGCAAGTTGGCAACTCTTGAGTGCACAATCTCAGCTGTGGATGTTGCCACAGTAGCTGTTCAGGCTGTAAGCATGGGCTGCAGCTAGTATATCCACTGCCACCCATGCTCCGACAATATCCTGCCTTCCGTTGCCAGATAAGTTTACTGGTGACAGTAAGTTGTGTCAGGGATTCGTGAGCCAGTGTGCTATACACCTTGAGCTCCTGGCTGCACGATTCCCCTCAGAGCAGGCCAAGGTGTGATTCATAATTTCCCTCCTGTTGAACAGGGAGTTGGTGTGGGCCATGCCGCTGTGGGAGTGCGATGATCATGTGGTGCAGAGTGCTATGCGGTTCCTGAACACTCTGAAACAGGTCTTTTTGGGACCTCAAGTCACCCAATGAAACGGGGCTCCAACTTCTGGCACCGACACAGGGCTCATTCATGATCAGTCATTTTGCAGTCCACTTCCGGACTTTAGCATCTGAGCTCGAGTGGCCGGATAAAGCCCTCTTCACAGTATTTTGGAGGGGGCTGGATGAAAGATGCTTTAGCCACTAGGGAGATTCCAGCCACACTGGAGGAGCTAATAGTGGTTTCAACTCGACCTTCATTTTAACGAGCAAAGGTTGGAGTGAGTCCAGTGTAGGCAGAGGTTTCGGCTGGCTCCCCCCTTCGCCAAACCCCTGGAACCTCTGGTCCAGGTGTCTGAGCCACATGAGGCCTTGTAGGTGACTTACATCCCGCTCGTACTCTCAAGGTCTGTCATGTCTGCAAGCAGTCAAGACATCTTGCCTCCAGATGTCCTCAGCGGTCGGGAAAACATCCCCGTATAGTGACCGTAGGAGGTGGTTCATTAGACACAGCAGCATTTTCCTCCAAATTGTCCTTCAAGGGGACAATTACCATTGGCCCATCCACTCATACGGTAGAGCTTTGCGTGGATTCCAGGACAGAGGGCAACTTTATGTCTTCTGCCTTTATCCAATGGCACGCAATTCCTCTGATGATGCTCGCCAAACCAGTGATCGTACGAGTGGTAAATGGGTCGACACTGCCCTCACAAATAAATAATTTATCTATCCATGTTTCCATCTCATCAGGAGATCATCTCCCTGCTAGTCATTCCCGAGGGAATTGATGAGGTCCTCTTGGGGATACCATGGCTATGCTAACACTTTCCTCATATAAAGTGGTCCTCAGTGAGAATTCTGGGATGGAGTAAATTCTGTGAGGGTAGATGTCAGAGGGAGTGCATTCAGGTTGCTACTTCAGAGGTACACGCAGATCTGTCCTCTCTCCCCAAACACTATTGGCCCTATACGGACATGTTCTCCAAGAGGATTGCAGAGACTCTTCCCCCTCACCGCCCTATTGATGCCCTATTGATCTCTTTCCTGGTGCTGAGCCTTCCCGGGGTTGAGTCTATCCACTATCTATCCGAGAGAAGGCAGCAATGACTCAGTACATCCAGGAGAATCTGGCAAGAGGATTCATTAGGAAGTCAGTATCACCTGCAGAGGCAGGGTTCTTCTTCGTGCAGAAAAAGAATGGACAACTACGTCCATGCATAGATTACAGGAGTCTTAACTCCATCACCATTAAGAAGAAGTATCCTCTGCCCCTGATATCTGAGTTGTTTGATAGGTTGCGGGGAGCGAGGGTATTTATTAAACTTGATCTGCGGGGTGCTTACAACCTGATTCGCATCCGTGAGGGGAACGAATGGAAAATGGCTTTTAACACCAGGCACGACCATTACGAGTACCTTGTGATGCCCTTCAGGCTCTGTAATGCACCTGCCTTTTTCCTGGATTTTGTAAACGACATCTTCCAGGACATGATCTCTACCTCGGTCGTAGACTATCTGGATAATATTCTCATCTACTCTCCAGACATAGACTTCCACCGGAGAGATGTTTGCAAAGTCTTCAACCTCCTACGGGCAAATTCCCTCTTTGCTAAGTTGGAGAAGTGTGTGTTTGAGCAGGAGTCTTTGCCTTTCCTGGGCTATATTATCTCTGCCCAGGGATTGGCTATGGATCCTGCCAAGCTACAGGCTGTGATGGACTGGCAGGAACCCCATTCTCTGAAAGCGGTGCAGCGCTTTATGGGGTTCATTAATTATTATCATCAGTTCATTCCCCACTTCTCAATGTTGGTAGCTCCCTAGGTAGCCCTCACCAAGAAGGGAGCAAATCCCAAATTGTGGTCGGAGGTGGTCTCTAAGGCCTTCCTATTAGTGATGAGCGAGTGTACTCGTTGCTCAGGCTTTCCCGAGCACGTTCGGGTGACCTCCGAGTATTTGTTATTGCTCAGAGATATAGTTTTCATCGCCTCAGTTGCATGATTTATGGCTTCCAGATACGCTGAATACATGTGAGGAATGCCTGTTTGTTAGGGAATTCCCACATGTATTCAGCTTATCTGGAAGCCGTAAATCATGCAACTGAGGTGATGAAAACTATATCTCCGAGCAATAACAAATACTCGGAGGTCACCCGAGCAACGAGTATACTCGCTCATCACTACTTCCTATCTATTAAGTCTCATTTCGCTGGTGCTCCTGTTCTGCATCGCCCTGATGTAGATAAACCATTTGTAATGGAGGTGGATGCCTCATATGTCGGTGCTGGAGCAGTCCTCTTCCAAAAGGATGCTCAAGGTCGGAAGCCTCCTTGCTTCTTTTTCTCCAAGACCTTCACACCGGCAGAGAGGAATTATTCCATCGGGGACAGGGAGTTGCTAGCTATGAAGTTGGCCTTGTCAGAGTGGAGACTCCTCCTGGAGGGGGCTCATTTTCCTTTCCAAGTGTATACCGACACAAAAATTTGGTTTATTTACAGACTGCTTATCGGCTAAACTGTCACCAGGCTAGATGGTCCCTGTTCTTCTCCTGGTTCCACTTCACCCTTCATTTTGTCTCCGAGGAGAAGAATATCCATGTCGAAGCTCTCTCCCACTCCATAGTGTCTTCAGTAGAGGAGGAGCTTCAGCTAATTGTCCTCTCAGAGAGCCTAAGAACTGAGGCTCCGGTCTCCCTTGAGTCTGTGCCTTTGGGCAAGACTTTTGCACCACCTAATTTGCGACCGGAGATTCTCTCTTGGGCTCACTCATCCAGGGTGGGTGGACATTTTGGGACCAAGAGAACATCTGAGCTCCTGGCAAGGATGTACTGGTGGCCGCATATGGCCTGTGACATCAGAGATTATATTCGGGCATGTGTCTCCTGCGCCAATAATCAGTCTCCTAGGTAACAGCCTGCTGGGCTACTTTACCCCCTGTCAGTGGCAGATAGGCCCTGGGAAATGGTCGGGATGGACTTTGTGGCCGGCTTCCCCAATTCTCGCAGCTGCATCTTTATCTGGGTAGTTACTGACCATTTTTTCAAAATAGTGCACTTGGTGCCTTTCCCACGGGTACCTTCTGCACGGGCCTTGGCAGCATTGTTCATTAAGCATGTTTTCCACCTACACAGCATGCCTGACAAAATTGTCAGTGACCAGGGTCCCCAGTTCGCGTCACAGTTCTGGAGAGAGAGCTTTGTCGCTTAAGTTGAATCTCTCTTCAGCTTACCATCCCAAGATGAATGGGTTGGTAGAGAGGGCTAACCAGACCCTGATCAGGCCATACACTAGTATAAAACTGAATTTGTGTGTGTGTGTGTGGATGCGTGTTTGACATCTGGTGACAGCTCCTAATCAGTCCCCTCCCTCGCGTTGTTGTATGTGGTTTGGGTGTTGGAGCTGACTAGCGCCAGTTTGTGCCATCCTGCACAAGGCACGATTATACTGCATCATCTCAGCAGCATCCACCAGTGTGGCACCGTGTGCATCTAGTGCCTTTCCGGTACCTAGTTAGGGCTGCGCCTCTGAGAGCCTTTTATACACTAGACTCATGTCCAGATGGACAGGACCAATCCGGGGCTGGGACATCACCAGAGCAGCTGATGCCCATCCACCAATGAGAAGACGCCACCTCACGGTCATGCTCAGTAAGGTGATTTATGGCCTTAGACTCCAGAGCTTCAGGCTTCAGCTGCCTATCGCTGGTTGCAATAGACTTGGCTAGAGAACCAACAGTAACCAAATGAACACTGCAAGCCTGAGCAAGATGCTTGGACTGATGTCTGTGCTGAGCAGCACCTGCCATGGCCAATCCTGAATGGGAGATCGCCGAGGCAGATAAGGCTCGGGATCTACTCCGTGCAGCAAGAGAATCCCAGCGCCTAACAGACCTGTCAAGGAATTTATCTAGACATGTGGAGAGCACCTTGAACCTCCAGGTGCTTCACAGATTTATACGACCTGCGGAAAAAAAAATTCCCACAAAGCTATTTTTTAAGACAATTTTTTTCATTTTCACAAAAATAGCAGGACCTCAAAATGTGTTGTGCATTCTTCTGAGTACCCTATATGTGGTCGATAACTACTTTGGAGGCACTGTGCAAAGCTCAGAAGGGAAGAATAGCTAAATTGGAATTCAGATTTTGCTGGAATGGCTTGAGGGTGCCAAGTCACATTGGCAGAACCCCTGAGGTAGCAGAACCCTTTCCCCCATATATGACCTCATTTTACAAACTATGCTCCCCAATTAATTCATTTAGGGGTGCAGTTATCATACTGACACCACCTGTGTCTAACAGAAATTTATACTTTTGGGCGATGAAGAAAGAATAATTATTAATAATTACATTTTTACCACTAAAACAATATATTGGCCTCAAGCTTTTAATTGTTCTAAAGGGCTAATAGGAAAAAATGGATCTGTTTGTTGTAAAAATTTCTCCTGAGGACGCCAATATCCTACATGTAAATGGGAAATACTTTTCAGGCACAGTGCAAAGCTCAGAAGGGAAAGAGCACAATATTACAGTGCAGATTTTACTGTTATGGTTTGCAGGTGCCATGACCCACTAGGAGAGCCCTGAGGTGCCAGAACAGTATGACTCCTCATAACTGACCCTATTTTTTTAAACTACACCTCTTGATGAATTAATCTAGGGTTGCAATAATCATATTGATACCATAGATATGTCGCAGAATTTTATACCATAGGGCACTGAAAAAACTTACGGTTTTACCACCAAAATTTTGTCTCAAATATTGCATTTTAACAAGGGGAAATAGGTAAAAATGGCACCAAAATTTGTCCCACAATTTCTGCTGAATGTAGAAGTACCCAATATGTGACTGTAAAGTACTGCTTAGCCTTACAGTGAGACTCGGGAGGGATGGAGCACTATTTTCCTCATGGAGACAAGATTTTTCTAAAATTGTTTTCAAACACCATATACAGAGCCCCTTAGTGCTGGAAGAGCATAATCCCCCATCAAGTTACCCCATTTTGGAAATTATACCTCTTTGAGAATTTATCTACAGGTGTAGTGATGATTTTGACTCTGGATGCTTTACATAGAACCCCCAGTATAATTGCTCAGGGCAGAGAGCAGGATAAATGTGAGCCGAGCCTTACTGCAATCTTTGGGAGGCAGAATGAAAAACTCAACAGCACATGAATAATTGATTTTATTTTTTACGCTGCTCCTCATGCAGTATAAGTGTTTAGATGACTTTATTCTTTGATGACTTCTTTGATTTGATTCTTTGATTTTATTCTTTGATTTGGTGTGATTACAGCAATACCAGATTGATATCTTTTTTACGTTTGGCAGCTGTCATATTTTTTTTTATAGACTATAATATCTTCAGAAAAAATGGAAATTTACCAATATATTATCATGATTTTTTAATTAGTTGTCCAAAGTAATACAACAATAAAACATTGTTTTCCAACTTACATGTTGCAATTTCAAAGCAGAAGCTGAATAAACAGCATGTGCAGCATTAAAGGCACCCCTAATTAATACTTGCTTGCACACCCTTTGGCATTGATGACAGCCTCCAAATGTTTCTTATAGCCATCTATAAGCTTCTTGCACATCTCAGCTGGTAATTTCTCCCACTCTTCCTTTGCAGTTTGTTCAAGGTCTTGAATGTTTTCAGGGTTCTTTTTCCCAATGGAAGATTTCAATTAACCCCAAAGATTTTCAATGGGATTGAGGTCAGGACTCATTGCTGGCCATTTTAAAGCAGTCAAATTTTTCTTTTTCAAGCATTCCTGTGAACTTTTGGATGTGTGTTTTGGGTCAGTGTCTTGCTGGAGGACTCATGATTTTCATCTCAAACCAAGTTTTCTTACACTGGGTATGACATTTTGCTCTAAAAAGTTTTGATTATTCTCTGATTTCATGAATCTTATGATGCGGTCAAGGCCTCCAGTACCAGATGCAGCAAACCAACCCCTCAGCATTATGGATCCTTCACCATGCTTAACTGTTAGTAGGGTGTTATTTTCCTTTTAAGCTTCATTGCATCCTCATTAAACAAACTGGTGCTTTGTATTGCTAAAAAGCTCTATTTTTGTTTCATCTGTTCACAGAAAATTTTCCTAGAAGGATTATGGTTTGTCAAGGTACTCCTTGGCAAAGATCCGTTTTATGTCTTTTCTTCAGTAATGTTTTTTTCCTTGGCGTTCGCTCATAAAGCTCTGCTTGGTTTAGTGTGATGCCTATGGTACTTGTTGAAACCATAACCCTAGACTGTTCCAGGTTGGCATTCAGATCTTTGGATGTTTGACGTGGTGTTTTTTCCACCATTTGCACCAACCTTTGAAGACATCTCTTGTCAATTTTCCTCTTTCCCTCATGTCCATTGAGGTTCTTAATGGTTCCATGCTTGGCAAACTTCTTAATGACATTGCACACTGTTGAAACTGAGTTTCCAAGGTCTTTGGAGATGGCCTTATACCTCTTGGAAGTCTTGTGTTTGCTAATAATAGCAGTTCTGATGTCCTCAGGCGGCTCCTTTGTCTTCACCATTGTGACAAAGGAACAGGGCCTACCATGTGGCTTTTTAAAACAGTGAAGTCATCATTCATTGACTAATTCATGTCACATGGGCACCAACAAATAATCACTCGTGATTCTAATTTGTGATTTACCACAGGCGAGTTATAATGTGCTTCCATACTAATTTAATGTAAGGGTGCCAATACCAGTGTCACAGCAAGCTTTAGGTTTTTCTATTTTTCTCTCCCACTGTTTTTTGTTTTCAATTTCTGTTTATCATTTGCTCTATTGTATTTACAACAAGTGCTCTATACATAAAAACTGTTTCACCTGATTCATTTTTTAGGAGATACTCCATATTATGTACTTATAGTTAATGGGTGCCAATTAGAGATGAGCGGAGTTCAAGTCGAACTGTTCGCCATTTTCAAATTCGAGCTGTTTTGGGCGGTGTTCGAGTCGTTCAACAAACTCGAACAATTTGCTTAAAATTTGGCTGTTCGTGTTTCTGTTCGATAACTGTTCGTTCACCAAAAGCCTAACTTGATTTGCACATTGAAACTGTTTATCATTGTTAATAGACTGTATCAGTGTATAGTGGGCGGGGGATAGATCTGTGCTGAAATAATGCCGATCTCTTTTTTTCCCGCATTTACAGTGGGGCGGTGCAGTCTCTCAGCGTATCAGCAGTGCACACACACACAGCAATGTGCATGTGATGCACACAAGCAAGGGCATGTGTCATTGGCTGTGTATGTCACATCTCCTTGCCCTATAAGAACCAGCCATTTGCCCCGTCTCCACCATTTCTTCACTGCTGCAGCTTAGTGTTAGATGGCACCACTGCTGCTGTGGGCGCTATAGAGTATAAGAGTGTGAATTGCGAGCGAATTGTCAGAGAGATAGGTTTAGGGAGTCAGGACTAGTTGTAATATCAGCCCTTTTCAGGGTAGGTTACAGCAGTTCCTAGCACTTTTTGCCAGGCAGGTCTGTGCCAGTGCTGTACAAGTGTTTGTCACAGCATTTGGTGTAATCTAGGTCAGCCAATCCTTTTGGGCTAGTAGCATTGTCTGATAGTCATCTGAGTAGCCCGCCTGTGAAGCTAGCTACATCACCTGTGTATCTAAATTTTTACTGCATCTAACCCAGTAAATAGATTTGGGCCTAGGAACAGTGTCTGCACGCCTGTGAATCTAAATTTTTACTGCATCTAACCCAGTAAATAGTTTTGGGCCTAGGAGCAGTGTATGCGGAGTAGCCCGACTGTGAAGCTAACTACACCACCTGTGTATCTAAAGTTTTCCTGCATCTAACCCAGTAAATCCTTTTGGGCCTAGTACCACAGTTTCGCCACTCAGTTCTGCTCGGTTTTCATCCATAGGTTGTTGTGCCAACAACTACAGATACAGAGTTGCCAATTAGTTAAGCACCAAAATGAGTGGCAAAAGGCCTGCTGCTGGTGGAAAGGGGAAAAGGCGTGTTGGAAAGGGAAAAAAATGTTGTGTCAGGTCAGTGGGGTAGGTGGTAAAGCAACAGTAACATCTGCAGAAGAAAGACCATCTTTCAGCCAAAGTAAGATCTTCTTTTTGTGAACAATCTGATATGATCCCTTTCTTATGACGATCACTACAAGCTCCCAAGTCTTTAGCCGCCTGTCTGAGAATGGGGTAATACAGATGGTTGAGTCTGCAGAGCTGTTTACTCATACTAAAGCCTGGGAATCAGAGGTTTGCTCCAGAGCTTCTGTGAATCCAGATGAGGAAATGATCTGCACTGATGCCCAGAATTTTTTTGAGTCAGATCCAGGCCCAGATGAAGAAGGTTCTGAGCATAATGTAGACCCTCGTTCCCAAACTGTAACTCCTGTTGGTGGAGACAATAAGGAAGATGATGATGAGACTGAGATACCTGATTGGAACGAAAACTTGACTTTTTGGTCAGGGCAGGAAGAGGTTGGCTCTGAGGACGACGGGTGTGAGAACACACAGGATGATGATGACGAGGTTGGAGACCCCACTTACTGTCAACCCACAGTCCGCCAGTCCATGAGGTCAGCAGAGGAGGTGGAGGAGGATGCTAGTGACGATTCTGATGACGAGGTTATGTTGCGCCTTCATGGACAGAGACAGAGTACTGGAAGCACGTCACCAACTGCATCCTCAACCCCAACTGTGCCTCTGAGAAGAAGTCGTGGTGGCTCTTCAGGTCACATGGTGTCATGTCGGATGCTGTTCAGACCAGGTCATTCGACAGACAGTGGTAATTCCGCTTTTGACCACTACGTGCTCATTGGCATCGGCTAGATTTTATCTAGCTGGTCCGGGGTTAATTTACCTGATGCTCGGATTGGAAGCTGGGCCATGCCCATTGCCTTTAAATAGTTCTCCTGAACATTGGGCGTCGCCGATTATAGCTTCTGTCTTGTGCGTTATTATCTCGGTCTGGAGTGGTGAGCTAGTAGTTGGAGTATCGTTGCTGGTGGTGTATTTCCCTTTGTCTTATTTACTCCTTCCTATATTTGTATTTATTTTGCCCTGCGCATTTATAGTGTATTCCTGAGTGACTGCGGCGTGGTGTATATTTTCCGTTATCCTTGTCTGTTCTAACTGTGGGTTTTGGTGTATGATCTTTTCACTGGGTGGTGGGTGGTGGTTTCAGCCTAGGGTTGAAACAGGAGACAGGGTGAGGGTCGAGGCCTAGACATGTACACAATCAGTGTAAACTCTAGGTAGAGTGTCAGTCAGCATTTCCCTAGTCTGAGGGAAATTGCAGGGGCCCGGGTTATTAGCTCCTGCCCACCTAGTCTCCCCGTGACATTATAATCGGCCTTTAAAACAAAAAAAAAAAAAGGGGGTTTCCTTTTTTTGTTTTGTCATGGATCCAATGACTTCCATAACCTGCCAGTTGGAGGCGCTGTCCCTACAGGTCACTGAGTTGAGGGGGGCAGTGCAGCAACAGGGACTAGCAGTTTCTAATGTGCAAGCTGGAGCGACAGGTAGAGTTGCTGAGCCTAAGTTTCCTTTGCCTGAAAAATTTGCTGGGGAACGCAGTAAATTTGTTTCTTTTCGTGAAGCTTGCAAACTATATTTCCGTATGCGCCCAATCTCCTCAGGTAATGAGGCTCAGCGTGTGGGCCTGGTGTTGTCATTGTTAAGCGGGGATCCCCAAGCATGGGCGTTTTCTTTGCCATCTGATTCTGCTGCATTTGACTCTGTGGAGAGTTTTTTTTTCCTTTCTTGGAAATATTTACGATGATCCAGACAGAATGGCTCTAGCAGAATCTAAGATACGCTCTATTCGCCAGGGGGGAGCGAGTTGCAGAGGATTACTGTTCTGAATTTCATCGCTGGATGATCGATACACAGTGGAATGATCCAGCGCTGCGGAGTTAGCTTATTCATGGGGTTTCTGGAAGAGTTAAAAAAGCCCTTCTGATGTACGAGACTCCTACTTCTCTAGATTCCGCTATGAGTCTGGTTGTCCGCATTGATCGCCGTTTGCTTCAGGGGGAGCATGAGACACCGCCTATGGGGGAGGTTTAGGTTCACGTGTGGTTGCTGCAGGTGAGCCCACGGAGCTTATGCAAATCACAGGGGTGTCACATGTGAAGCGTCGAGCCCCTGAGCTCAGGAAGCAGGGAGCCTGTTTTTACTGCGGTAAGACTGGTCATTTTATTAACATCTGTCCTCTACTGTCTAAGAAAAACGCAACGGCGGAAAACTTCTTTGCTCAGAAGGTGTGGAGGAGACCAATCTGAGCTTATGTATATCCTCCATGGTGGTTTCTCAATGCATGCTCCCTGCTAAGGTTATAATCGCTGGCAGTGAGCTGCCAATTACTGTGTTTGTGGATAGTGGTTCAGCCACAAATCTCATTGATGAGGAGTTTGTGCACACAGCAGGTTTTAGGATTGAAAAACTGCCTCATCCTATCCGCGTGGTCACCATCAATGCTGCTCCTCTCTCACAGGGGGAGATTACTGAGTTTGTGGCTGAGGTGAAACTCCACATTGGGGTTCTACATTCCGAGTAGGTTACATGTAAGGTGCTCAGGAATCATCCTGCTCAGGTGGTTTTGGGTTTTCCATGGTTGTCTATGCACAACCCGGTAATTGACTGGAAAACCCAGGACATAATTCAGTGGAGCGAATTCTGCCAGGAGAATTGCCTGGCCACATGTGTGTCTGCTGTGACTTCAAGCATTCCGGAGTCACTTCTGGATTTTGTGGATGTGTTCTCTGAGAAGGGTTGTTCAGAGTTGCTGCCACATCGCCCCTATGACTGTACTATCAGATTTAAACCAGGGGCCAAATTGCCTAAAGCAAGGATGTTTAACATCTCCGTTCCGGAGAGACAAGCATTAAAGGATTACATTGCTGAAAGTTTGAGAAAAGGGCACATCAGGCCTTCATCCTCGTCTGTGGCAGCAGGGTTCTTCTTCGTGAAGAAGAAAGATGGCGGATTACGCCCGTGTTTGGATTTCAGGGAATTGAACTAGATTACGGTTCATGATCCATACCCTATGCCACTGATACCAGATTTGTTCAATCAGGTGGCAGGTGATAAGTTGTTTACCAAGCTTGACCTCAGGGGGGCGTACAACCTCATAAGAGTCTGTCAAGGTGATGAGTGGAAGACGACTTTTAATACCCCTGAGGGTCATTTTGAAAATTTGGTGATGCCATTTGGGTTGACTAACGCACCTGCTGTGTTCCAACATTTCATTAATGATGTGTTTTCGCATGTTTTGGGGAAATTCGTTATCGTGTACCTAGATGACATTCTCATATATTCTTGCGACCGTGATACTCATTTAGATCATGTCAGGCAGGTGTTACAGCTTCTCAGAGAGAATAAGCTGTATGCTAAACTTGAGAAATGTGTATTTTCTGTTCAAGAGTTGCCTTTCTTGGGTTATATTGTGTCTGCTTCTGGTTTTAAAATGGACGCCGCTAAGGTGCAAGCGGTGCTGCATTGGGAATGGCCTGATAACCTGAAAGCACTTCAGCGGTTCCTTGGGTTTTCTAACTACTATAGGAAATTTATCAAGGATTTTTCCATCATTGCTAAACCGCTAACTGAAATGACTAAAAAGGGTACCAATTTCTCCATTTGGCCTGAGGCTGCTGTGCACGCATTTGAATTTCTTAAGAACAGTTTTGTTTCAGCCCCCATTCTTGTGCAGCCAGACGTATCAAAACCTTTTGTTGTGGAAGTCTATGCGTCTGAGGTTGGTGTGGGGGCAGTACTATCACAAGGCTCATCTTTGAGTGATTTGCGTCCATGCGCCTATTTCTCCAAGAAACTGTTGTCCACCGAACGTAACTACGATATCGGCAACAGGGAGTTGTTGGCAATCAAGTTGGCCTTTGAGGAATGGCGACACTTCTTGGAGGGGTCGGTACATCAGGTTACTGTTATTACCGATCATAAGAATCTGCTGTATTTGGAGTCAGCCAAGCGTCTGTCCCCCAGGCTGGCTCGCTGGGCATTGTTTTTCATGTGGTTCAATTTTGTTGTCACTAACAGACCGGGGTCTAAAAACACTAAGGCGGATGCTCTGTCCAGGTGTTTTCCGGGGGGAGAACCTCGGGAGAATCCAGTACCCATCCTCCAAAAGGGTGTTGTGGTTTCGGCTCTCACTACCGAGGTTGAGGCTGAGATTGCCGAGGCTCAGGAGGAGGTACCATCTGAGCTTCCCATCAACAAATCTTTTGTACCGCTTCATCTCCGCTTAAAGGTTTTGGCGGAGCATCATGATGGTGTCCTGGCCGGCCACCCAGGGGTTAGAGGTACCTTGGAGTTGGTGTCACGTCGGTTTTGGTGGCCCAAGATCTGACAGGACGTGGTCTCATACGTGTCAGCTTGTACCACGTGTGCTAGGGCTAAGACACCCCGCTCCCTTCCTGTTGGCACACTACTTCCTCTTGAGGTACCTAGTAAGCCATGGACGGAAATCTCCATGGATTTCATCACTGATTTGCCCTCCTCAGCTGGGAACACTGTCATCTTGGTGATTGTTGATCGGTTTTCAAAAATGTCGCACTTTGTGTCTTTGCCTTCGTTGCCTAACGCTAAGACTCTGGCTCAGGTATTTGTGCAGGAGGTGGTCAGACTTCATAGGGTTCCATCTGACATCGTGTCTGATAGGGGTACTCAGTTTGTGGCAAAATTTTGGAAAGCATTTTGCTCACGGCGGGGGATCAAGTTGTCTCATTCTTCGGCGTTTCATCCTCAGTCAAATGGTCAGACTGAGCGTATGAACCAAACTTTGGAACAATACTTACGCTGCTTTGTCTCTGATAACCAGGAGGAGTGGTCTACCTTTCTTCCTTTGGCTGAGTTTGCCATCAATAATCACCGCCAGGAGTCGTCTGGGGAGTCTCCGTTTTTTTGTGTTTACGGGCTACATCCTCAATTTTGTACTTTGAGTCAGAGGGGCTCTTCCGGCGTTCCGGAGGAGGACCAGTTAGGAGCACAATTGTCATCAGTCTGGAGGAGAGTTAAACAGCGCCTGTTGAGTGTGGGTGCTAGGTACAAACGTGTGGCTGACAGTAGGCGTGTGCCAGGTCTGGACCTGAGTGTGGATGACTGGGTGTGGTTATCCACAAAAAACATAAGACTCAAAATACCATCCCTTAAATTGGGTCCACGGTTTATTGGTCCATTTAGGGTCACCGCCGTCATTAACCCAGTAGCGTACCGATTGGAGCTTCCTACGGTGTATAAGATACACAACGTGTTCTACAGGTCTCTTTTAAAGAAGGTGGTGGGTTCTGTGGACGCGGCGCCTATGCCACCTCCAGTCTTGGTGGATGGTAATTTGGAATTTGAAGTCTCCAAGGTGGTTGACTCTCGTGTAGTGCGCCACACTTTACAGTACTTGGTACACTGGCGTGGTTATGGGCCTGAGGAGAGGTCCTGGGTACCAGCCTCGGACATTCATGCGGATCGGCTGGTCAGGTTTATTCACCGTCGCCATCCGGACAAGCTGGGTCCTATAAGCCGTGAGGGCCCTGGAGTCCCTCGTAGAAGGCGGGGTACTGTCATGTTGGACGCTGTTCAGACCAGGTCATTCGACAGACAGCGGTAATTCCGCTTTTGACCACTATGTGCTCATTGGCGTCGGCTAGATTTTATCTAGCTGGTCCAGGGTTAATTTACCTTATGCTCGGATTGGAAGCTGGGCCATGCCCATTGCCTTTAAATAGTTCTCCTGAACATTGGGCGTCGCCGATTATAGCTTCTGTCTTGTGCGTTGTTATCTCGGTCTGGAGTGGTGAGCTAGTAGTTGGAGTATCGTTGCTGGTGGTGTATTTCCCTTTGTCTTATTTACTCCTTCCTATATTTGTATTTATTTTGCCCTGCGCATTTATAGTGTATTCCTGAGTGACTGCGGCGTGGTGTATATTGTCCGTTATCCTTGTCTGTTCTAACTGTGAGTTTTGGTGTATGATCTTTTCACTGGGTGGTGGGTGGTGGTTTCAGCCTAGGGTTGAAACAGGAGACAGAGCGAGGGTCGAGGCCTAGACATGCACACCATCAGTGTAAACTCTAGGTAGAGGGTCAGTCAGGATTTCCCTAGTCTGAGGGAAGTTGCAGGAGCCCGGGTTATTAGCTCTTGCCCACCAAGTCTCCCCGTGACACACGGGCTCTAAGCCTTGAATAGCCTGCGCATTTTTTTACATCGCAAAGGATGACCCAACTCATGTTATCTGTAAGATTTGTCAGCAAAATCTCAGTAGAGACCAAAAAATGACTAGTTTGAGTAGTTCATGCATGAACTGTCACATGGATATGAGGCATAAGTTGCAGAGGGAAGCTCACTGTGCTACAATGCGGCCTAGTGGGCCGGGTCAACCACCATCTGCCTTATCAAGTGCATCCGCATCCTCTTCATCCTCTGTGACTGTGGGGATGGCAGTCACACATGGTTTTGGATGCAGACCTTCCACCTCTTTACCCGCAACAGCCAGTGTGATTGGCAGGTCGTCAGGACATTTTCAAGTGGAAACACCTGCTGGTGTTGAGCTTTCTCCGACATCGACACCACATTTTGATCAAGGCAACATAACATCTCCGCCTGCACCTTCCTCACAGACCAGCACTTTGCCGGGGACACCCTACTCAACTCCTTCTAAGCACAGCAGCCAGCCCTCAGTCCCTCAGATGTGGACAAGTAAAAGACCATTTCCTCCTAGCCATGACAAAGCTAAGAGGTTGAATTTCACCATCTGCAAGCTGTTGGCTACAGAAATGCTGCCTTTCCACCTGGTGGACACAGGATTTTCGAGACCTTATGCCCGTCGCAGTGCCCCAGTACCAGATGCCCAGTCGCCACTACTTCTCAAAGAAAGCTGTGCCTGCGCTACACCAGCATGTCGCACACAACATCACTGCTTCCTTGAGAAACTCTGTGTGTGACAGGGTGCATTTCACCACTGCCACGTGGACGAGTTGACATGGACAGGGGCGTTACATGTCGGTGACTGGGCACTGGGTAAGTATGGTGACATAAGGAGAAGGGGCTGCTGTCCAAGTCTTGCCGTCCCCACGAGTTGCTCATCGATCCTCTGTATCTGGAAGTTCCTCCACTGTTTCTGCCTCCTCAACCTCCTCTCGGTCCTCCACCTGCACCCAAAGCCTGTCTGGTAATGCCACCCACGTTCTAACTGCGCAGAAAGAATCCTGCACACGTCCTTACTATGTTGTCACCAGGGCTCAACGGCATCAGGCAGTGTTTACACTGAAATGTCTGGGAAATGTGAGTCACACAGCTGAGGAGTTGTGGTCAGCTCTATAGACCGAGTTCCATCAATGGTTGTCTCCACTCAACCTGCAGCCAGGGAAGGCCGTGTGCGACAATGCTGCAAACCTGGGTGCGGCCCTTTGCCGGGGCAATGTCACACACATGCCTTGTATGGCTCACGTTTTGAACCTGGTTGTCCAGCAATTTTTATCCCACTATCCCGGACTAGATGGGCTTGTGCAGAGGGCACAGTCGCTGTGTGCTCACTTCCACCGTTTGCATCATGCAGCTCAACGACTTACATCCCTACAGAAGTCGTTGAGCCTGCCAGTTCACCGGCTGAAATGCGATGTGCCCACATGGTGGAATTCAACTCTGCACATGTTGCAGCGACTGTGGCAGCACCGACGAGCCCTGGTGCAATACGTTATGATGTATAGCCTGGGCCAATGAGATCAAGAGGTGGGGCAAATCATGCTGCAGAGTTTTGAAATAGCAACGAAGATGTTTAGTGCTGATGATGCCATTATCAGCATGACTATTCCGGTGATTTAAATGCTGGAGCACACCTTAAACAGTATTCCAAGTCAGGTGGGGGAACAAGAGGAGGACGAGGAACAGGAGGAGTCATATAAAGAAGGGATAATATCTCCAGGGTCCAGATGGTTGGCAGCTCCAAGGCGGCTGGCATTGGAGGCTGGGGGAGAGGGATTATGGAGGGTGCATGGTAGCAGCCAAACTGTTGAGGAAGGTGCAGGAGGAGAGGAAGCAGTGGAGGACGAGCTGGCGCTGGGCACGGAAGTCTCATCAGATGAGGGAGACCTTGATCAAATTTCTGTGGTGCAAGGTTAGGGGGAGAGGGCAGACGAAGGAAGCATGATTCTCACCTCGCCCCCACCAAGACAACAAGGACTTGGTCCTCTTGGATGCGCAAGACACATGAGTGCCTTCTTGCTGCACTACCTGCAACTAGTGTTGAGCGATACCGTCCGATACTTGAAAGTATCGGTATCGGAAAGTATCGGCCGATACCGGCAAAGTATCGGATCTAATCCGATACCGATACCCGATACCAATACAAGTCAATGGGACTCAAGTATCGGACGGTATCCCTGATGGTTCCCAGGGTCTGAAGGGGAGGAAACTCTCCTTAAGGCCCTGGGATCCATATTAATGTGTAAAATAAAGAATTAAAATAAAAAATATTGATATACTCACTTCTCCGACGCAGCCTGCACCTTACCGAGGGAACCGGCAGCCTTCTTTGCTTAAAATGCGCGCGTTTACTGCCTTCCGTGATGTCACGGCTTCTGATTGGTCGCGTGCCGCCCATGTGACCACGACACGACCAATCACACAAGCCGTGACGTAATTTTCAGGTCCTGAATGCCTAGAATTAGGCATTCAGGACCTGAAAATTACGTCACGGCTTGTGTGATTGGTCGCGTCGCGGTCACATGGGCGGCACGCGACCAATCAGAAGCCGTGACGTAATTTTCAGGTCCTGAATGCCTAGAATTAGGCATTCAGGACCTGAAAATTACGTCACGGCTTGTGTGATTGGTCGCGTCGCGGTCACATGGGCGGCACGCGACCAGTCAGAAGCCGTGACGTCACGGAAGGCAGTAAACGCGCGCATTTTAAGCAAAGAAGGCTGCCGGTTCCCTCGGTAAGGTGCAGGCTGCGTCGGAGAAGTGAGTATATCAATATTTTTTATTTTAATTCTTTATTTTACCCATTATATCGATCCCGATACTGATTACCGATACAACAAAAGTATCGGATCTCGGTATCGGAATTCCGATACCGCAAATATCGGCCGATACCCGATACTTGCGGTATCGGAATGCTCAACACTACCTGCAACATGACCCTCGGATTGTCAGAATCCGAAGTAATGCTGACTACTGGGTTGCCACACTCTTAGATCTCCGGTACAAAAGTAAATTTGGCGAAATAATTCCTGCCATAGAAAGGGATTCACGCATGCAGGAGTATCAGAAGACACTGTTACAAAATCTAACATCTGCTTTTCCACAAAACACCAGTGGTGCACATAGTGAATCTCTGAGGTCTAACTTGCCAACCATGGGACTATCGAGTCATCACTCAAACCGTAACAGTAACATTGTATCTGGTGGTAACAGCAATTTTTTCCAGTCGTTTCAATATTTTTTTAGACCATCCTTTGCAAGGCCACAGAAGACAAGAAGTCTGACGCACAGCCAACGCCTAGAGAGGATGGTACAAGACTATCTCCAAGTTAACATCGATGCCATGACTGTGGAACTGGACCCTTGCTCATTTTGGGCTTCCAATCTTGAAATATGGCCTGAGCTCGCCACTCATGCCTTGGAGATCTTGTCGTGCCCCACAGCCAGCGTTCTCTCTGAATGTATGTTCAGCGCTGCTGGTGGTGTGCTGAGTCGCTGACAGATAAGCGCACGCGGCTGTCCAGTGACAATTTAGACAGACTAACGTTCATCAAGATGAACAAATCCTGGATCCGCAAGGACTTTTCTACCCCTGTGTCATCCTGGGGAGACTAAAAGCTTGATGATTTTTGAAAATCACCTCACCAACCGTTTTAAAAAACTCTGGCGAAATTGATGCCATTTAAGTGGTGTCTGTGGCCGAATTTTTGGAAAAAATGGAGACTCTTTATTGAGTCCCCTTGCCGTGTTTTACATGACGTTGCCATCGTCAATTCCAGGTGGGTGGGGTCGCCTGCAGAGTTGTTTACTCATACTATGGCCTGGGATTCAGAGGTCTGCTCCAAAGCTTCAGTGTCTGCTAGTCAGCAGAGTAGCCCAGCCACCCACTGCCTGTTTACCTAAGTACTATTTTTAATGGCATCTGGCCTAGGAAATCCTTTTAGGCCAAGTAGAATTTAGTGCTACTCAGCAGCATACCCCACCCAAGAAGCAAGCTACATCGCCTGTTTACCTAAGTACTATTTTGTAACAGCATCTAGCCCAGGAAATCCTTTTGTGCCTAGTAGAATTTGGTGCTACTCAGCTGTGTACTTTCCCATGAAGCAAGCTACACTGCCTGTTTACCTAAGTACTATTTTGTAACGGCATCTGGCCCAGGAAATCCTTTTGGGCCTAGTAGCAATTTCTGCTACTCAGCAAAGTACCCCACCCATGAAGCAAGCTACACCGCCTGTTTACCTAAGTATTATTTTTAATGGCATCTAGCCCAGGAAATCCTTTTGGGCCTAGTAGAATTTGGTGCTACTTAGCAGCATACCCCACCTATGAAGCAAGCTACACTGCCTGTTTACCTAAGTACTATTTTGTAATGGCATCTGGCCCAGGAAATCCTTTTGGGCCTAGAAGCAATTTCTGCTACTCTGCAGAGTACCCACCCATGAAGCAAACAACACTGCCTGTTGATCTAATTACTAATTTTTAACTGCATCTAGCCCAGGAAATCGTTTTGTACCTAATAGCATTTTGTGCTACTCACCAGAGTAGAGACAAGAGTAGAAATGATCCAGCCGAAGGCGGAGGCAGTTCAAACTTTGTGAGACTTTATTGGACAACTAAAACAATATAGCGTTCTTCAAAACAATCTTTACATAGCGAACACTGTTATGGTTCTCAATGGCAAGAGAACATAGCCCAGCATACATAGGAACTAGCTCTTGGAAGGATGGAAACTTAAACTGACCATGAACTAAACCTGCCGCACAACTAACAGTAGCCGGGTAGCGTAGCCTGCGTTTTATCCCTAGACGCCCAGCGCCGGCCGGAGGACTAACTAATCCTGGCAGAGGAAAATATAGTCCTGGCTCACCTCTAGAGAAATTTCCCCGAAAGGCAGACAGAGGCCCCCACATATATTGGCGGTGATTTAAGATGAAAATGACAAACGTAGTATGAAAATAGGTTTAGCAAAATCGAGGTCCGCTTACTAGATAGCAGGAAGACAGAAAGGGTACTTTCATGGTCAGCTGAAAACCCTATCAATACACCATCCTGAAATTACTTTAAGACTCTAGTATTAACTCATAACATCAGAGTGGCAATTTCAGATCACAAGAGCTTTCCAGACACAGAAACGAAACTGCAGCTGTGAACTGGAACAAAATGCAAAAAACAAACAAGGACAAAAGTCCGACTTAGCTGGAAGTTGTCTGGTAGCAGGAACATGCACAGAAAGGCTTCTGATTACAATGTTGACCGGCATGGAAGTGACAGAGGAGCAAGGTTAAATAGCGACTCCCACATCCTGATGGGAACAGGTGAACAGAGGGGATGATGCACACAAGTTCAATTCCACCAGTGGCCACCGGGGGAGCCCAAAATCCAATTTCACAACAGTACCCCCCCCTCAAGGAGGGGGCACCGAACCCTCACCAGAACCACCAGGGCGATCAGGATGAGCCCTATGAAAGGCACGGACCAGATCGGAGGCATGAACATCAGAGGCAGTCACCCAAGAATTATCCTCCTGATCGTATCCCTTCCATTTGACCAGATACTGGAGTTTCCGTCTGGAAACACGGGAGTCCAAGATTTTTTCCACAACGTACTCCAACTCGCCCTCAACCAACACCGGAGCAGGAGGCTCAACGGAAGGCACAACCGGTACCTCATACCTGCGCAACAATGACCGATGAAAAACATTATGAATAGAAAAAGATGCAGGGAGGTCCAAACGGAAGGACACAGGGTTAAGAATCTCCAATATCTTGTACGGGCCGATGAACCGAGGCTTAAACTTAGGAGAAGAAACCCTCATAGGGACAAAACGAGAAGACAACCACACCAAGTCCCCGACACAAAGCCGAGGACCAACCCGACGCCGGCGGTTGGCAAAAAGCTGAGTCTTCTCCTGGGACAACTTCAAATTGTCCACCACCTGCCCCCAAATCTGATGCAACCTCTCCACCACAGCATCCACTCCAGGACAATCCGAAGATTCCACCTGACCGGAGGAAAATCGAGGATGAAACCCCGAATTACAGAAAAAAGGAGACACCAAGGTGGCAGAGCTGGCCCGATTATTGAGGGCAAACTCCGCTAAAGGCAAAAAAGCAACCCAATCATCCTGATCTGCAGACACAAAACACCTCAAATATGTCTCCAAAGTCTGATTTGTCCGCTCGGTCTGGCCATTAGTCTGAGGATGGAAAGCAGACGACAAAGACAAATCTATGCCCATCCTAGCACAGAATGCCCGCCAAAATCTAGACACGAATTGGGTTCCTCTGTCAGAAACGATATTCTCCGGAATACCATGCAAACGAACCACATTTTGAAAAAACAGAGGAACCAACTCGGAAGAAGAAGGCAACTTAGGCAGGGGAACCAAATGGACCATCTTAGAGAAACGGTCACACACCACCCAGATGACAGACATCTTCTGAGAAACAGGAAGATCCGAAATAAAATCCATCGAGATGTGCGTCCAAGGCCTCTTCGGGATAGGCAAGGGCAACAACAATCCACTAGCCCGAGAACAACAAGGCTTGGCCCGAGCACAAACGTCACAAGACTGCACAAAGCCTCGTACATCTCGTGACAGGGAAGGCCACCAGAAGGACCTTGCCACCAAATCCCTGGTACCAAAGATTCCAGGATGACCTGCCAACGCAGAAGAATGAACCTCAGAAATGACTTTACTGGTCCAATCATCAGGAACAAACAGTCTACCAGGTGGGCAACGATCAGGTCTATCCGCCTGAAAATCCTGCAAGGCCCGCCGCAGGTCTGGAGAAACGGCAGACAAT